>NC_092794.1:59488262-59832714 GCF_918797505.1 Bemisia tabaci
ACTCGCCTTGGGCCGTTTCAATTTTACACTTCCCGATGACGCCCCCCCCCCCCCTCCACTCCCGGGTCTGCGAGCGCCCTTTCGAAGAGAGTCATATCCAGGGGAGTCACGTTCGAAGATTATGAATTTACGAGGAAAAATTGACGCCGGTTTTTCATGAGAAAATGTATCAGCGTTCCGCGTATTCTTCTCTTTATTTTCTGCGAGTAATTAATGCGGCGTGATGGAAACTTTCTTTCTCATCTCTCCAGTCCTGCACGAGAAAGAATTTAATTCGAGGAATGCGCAGCTTTGAAACATGACATGGGCAGGGTGAGGGGTGAGATCTTTCCCCTTATTTGTACTTTTTTAAAATTTTAATGCAGTTTGAGTCTCATCTCCTGCACAAAAAGGACCTTACGGATGGAATAGAAGCTGAGAGGAGTTCGGAGAGAAAGAGAAAATGTCTTTATTTTGAGAAGAGCCAGTATCCCGACAAGAATGCCTCTTTAAATGATCTACGTATTCTGGAAAAGAAAAAAAAAAAAAAAAAAAAAAAAAAAAAAAAAAAAAAACATTGGATCTAGAGTCCAGACTCTTAAAAACATCGACAAGAAAAAATACTCTTGATTCAATCAGAATCCAGCTTAAATCGAGAACCAAGCCTCTTAATTTGAGCGGATTTCCTGTTGATTTAAGCTTAAATCTGATTGAATGAAGAGACATTATTCTTGGCAATGTTTTCAAGAGTCTGGACTCTAGTTCCAATGTGTTTTTTTTCCAGTGTGCACGTACATTACACAATTCACACTGAATTAATCTGATATAATGAGGAAACCGAACACATTATAGAAAGAATGAAATTGTTACTAAAGATTAAGAAAGTAGAACAAAATTATAGGGAGAAAGATGAATCTTCGGTTTGAAATGTACTTCTTTGGAGTTTGTTTCAATTAAGCAGGTGAACATTTTCAAGAGAGCCGGGAGTAGATACTTTCGAAGATTTAAGCGAGGATGGAATGGCTACCGATTATAGAAACGTGAAGAATGATGAAATTGTTTACGGTTATAGAAGACCACCAGTAGGGCATACGACAGAATGAAAGCTACAGAATAAAGGCAAGTATATGTCCTCCGAACGCGATATCTGAGATCATCAAATGAAGGGATGAAAGCCTGAGAGATTGAATTGCATTGCTAAGTCTTCAAGTTTCACAGAGCATTTAATTTTTGCATTCGTGACGGGTGCCAGTTTCACAGAATTTTCAGTTGATTCTTTTCGAATTGCCTACAGGGTGTAACATAAATTAAAACACACAAAAAACGCTTAAGTGAGCATACGATTAAATAAAGTCAGTTGCAAATTGCAATACAATTCACTTCCTCTGACTCCCAACCCTTCGAATATTGTTGCCTTCGACACAGTTCAAGAGCATGCAAGCGGAAAAAAGCCAGTTGCGAATTGCAGTACAACTCAGTTCCTCTGGCTCCCAACCCTTAGAATATTGTTGCCTTCGCCTAAGAGGTAAAAAGAAGCCAGTTGCAAATTGCAATACGATTCAGTTCCTCTGGCTCCCAACGCTTCAAATATTGTTGCCTTCGCTCAAGTTCAAAAGCAAGAGGAAGGACTGACGAAGAAGTCGTAACAGAAATTGAACGCGGTGCAAAGGGAGGTTCTCCGCGTGTTTTGAAAACACCAGCGACAAGATTCGACCCAGTTGTGATTCAGAAGGTAACATAATGGTTACTTTAAACTCCAATAATATCCTGAACTCGAACACAGTACTCAAACGTGGGGCAATTACTTGAATGCCGCGAATTTTTTTCTATGATTGTTATAGGCTTTGGAAACCATCATCGAGAAATGCGGAACAGCCAGAGGACCTACCGAGTAGCAGTTCTACTACCTCTCTAATGGCACGAAGAACTGGCTTGTATCCACTTTTAGCGGTATTGCAAGGTCCTGGCGCTGCATTATATCATAATTTCAACGACGAAGAACTACTTCGAAAACGAGGATGAGGGCAAAGCTCACGCTGCGAAGTCAAGCCAAAAAAGGGTATTATGTGTAATAATTGTATGCGGCACTCATAAGCGGTGGACGGGGGAAAATAGCGTTGTGGCCATCAGCGGGCTGATTATTGAAATTGATAGACAAAGCAATAGACAGAGAAGACAAAAAGGATTTGGAGGGATCCCATTGGCAGAAGCGGGTGGTTGCAATGGACAAAGGCGGTAGGTAATAGACTAACTAACGGCGACCCACGAGAGACCCGACAGTCAGTCTATCATTTTCCCCCTTAGTCTATGAGAACCACCCATTTCAACCGATAGGATTGCTTTATGCCCCCTATGTCTTCTTTGTCTATAGCTTTGTCTATCAATTTCAATAATCGGCCCGCAGGGCTCATAGTTACCGCGTTGTCCGGCATCATCGCTCCCGTCGTCGTCGCTGACGTCACTGGCGCGTTACAATTCCCATTCATTCTTACGGCCCTCGACTAACGATCACACCCCTTCGTTCCCACCTGTATCTGATTCCATTTAACGGAAATTCGTCCATTTTTCACTCGATGTCTCCGCGGAAATTAGTTCTATCAGTATCGCTTCGAATCCTGTTAACACAGGCACAGGACTCCTCTTGGTTATTCTTTATAGCTGGAATTTTTATCGGAACAAATGTAATTCCTTTGCGAGATATGTTCTACACAAATTCCTTTGGATTAAGAAGGAAATGTTTCCTCGTGCAAAAGCTCCGCTGCTCCGGAGGTCGGTTATCTAGAGCTTTTGGACGGGAGCTTTACGCGGGGGACGTCTCCGGAAAAGAGTTCTTTCGGCATCGCCTAAAATCCTGTTGACACAGGACACCCCTTGGATCCTTGTAAAAATAGCTGGAATTCGTTTCGAAATAAATGTAATTCCTTTGCGAGATATGTTCTACAAAAATTCCTTGGGATTGAGAAGGAAATGTTTCATCGTGCAGGAATTCAGTTTCCGCGGAGGTCGGTTATCTAGAGCTTTTGGACGGGAGCTTTACGAAGAGGACGTCTCCGTAAATGAGTTCTTTCGGCATCGCCTAAGATCCTGTTAACACAGGACACCTCTTGGCTCCTTGTAAAAATAGCTGGAATTCGTTTCGAAATTAATGTAATTCCTTTGCGAGATATGTTCTACAAAAGTTCCTTTGGATTTAGAAAGAAATGCTTCCCCCCGATGCAGTAAGTTCGTTGCCGCGGAGGTTGACTGCAATCAAAGAGCTTTTGGACCGGAGCTTCACGCGGGAGACTTCAGTGTGAAACCGAGGCGACACGACACGGTTCGTCCGATCAAAGCCACGCGGTCACACCTTCCAAGTTCAAAGGCCGCGGTCGGAGAGAGAAGAGGCCATCACCCTGCGCGCTCGAGGCACCGAACACTGCTGACCAGTGGAATTGCAAATGGCTATTCTGACTTCAACGAGTCATAAGTGTCGTTTCAGGAAAACGGACGCGACTAAAACCCCACGAATCATTGGCTCGGATCAGGGACTTCGTTGACAACATGTTTGCAACATGCTTACATACTATGAAGTACAATAACAAACTAGCCGGCCTCAACGACGAACAATTGTTGAATTCACGACCAAAAAGAAAGAGTTAGTCTGTAATTAAGTAAGCGCGCATTAAAATGAACAGATCAAAATTTTACGGAGCGACGACCACAACAAGTGCGAAAGTTTTATAAAATATTGATATTTATTATGCAAAGCTCTGAATATGTCCGAACGAGCGAAATGCATTGGCTAATTAACATCGGAGTAACCACCTTTGGCATATTGCTTATTAAGTATCGTATTTAGTTGAATTAAAGGGTGCAAGCAATATGCATATTAAACTTGATAGGTTATAAACATACAAAGAAAATTTAAATCGCTGATTTAACAATTCAATTGCTAAAAACAATGATTGCAATATTTCAACGTAGATTTCACCACACAAGTATGCTACCTTAACCACACCCGTGGTTAAATTAGCTTACAATAGTGGTTAAAGTAGCATTATTGTGTTGTGAAACCTACGTTGAAATATTGTGGTCACTTAGATCAGCAATTTATTTGTTAAATCATGCAGCGCTTTAATTTTTTCTGTGTATCGAAGGCAAGAACGACGATCACCGAAGCGCAAAAATGAGGGGAGTTTTTCGAAAAATTTGCGAGTGAAGTTGAAAACTTACCATCGAAAATTATTCAAAAATTGAACAAGTTAGGAGTACATGATGCCTATCCGAATTATTGCGAATGGATTTGGTTGACATTTTCCACCGCAAATCCGCATTAAGAACGTTTTTTCCCCCAACCCAATATCTTCCGTTGAGCTCATCAGCAATCGGTGTCTCAACTTCTCAACCCACCTCCGGAGGTAGGCCGAAAGGTGGAAGGGAGTACAGAGTTCCACCAAAAACCTCGAAAAGTAATCAATATTCAAAAATAAACGTGTTCCGTCCGAAAATAACAACGACTAAGCAACAACAACGGCGGTAAGGATATAGTGATTACGTAAAGTGTAAAAAGTGCACCTATTTTGTAGATTAATGATTTCATTTGTATGATATTATCGGCGTTTGAGTTTAGCAGAGATTCAGTCCTGGACCTCCGGAGGTAGGACCTACAAAAAATCCTGCCGAAAGTCCATCAGTCACCGACCAGTTTTGTTTCGGTTTTTTGGTGCAAACTCGTTCATCTCATTTCCCGCTCATCTCCGCTTCCGGGCCGGCACAGGCTCCCACAAGTGAGTAATTTACTTTTTTATTAAGTTTGAACATGAATAATTGAATACCCACTAATTACCTTCTGTATCCATGGACCATATTGCTAGTGGAACTTCGCTTGTAAGTTAAAGGTGTCACCTACTTCAGTGACGGGACCATCTTAGCCTCCTATCCTGGGCGGAAAGGAACGAAACCATCTCTCATCATTTCTAGGAGCCAATTGCACGTAATATAGAAGTATTTCTATCAATCAGATTTAAATGCAGATGAGAATATCCACCGCAGAATACGTCGTGTGGCAAGGGCCAATTTGCGTGATTTTCCTCTCACTAGTCTCGAATTGACAGCGGATAAAAATGTCTGATTCATCCCCTTCATCCGGCATTCCACCCACTAATTATAACCGCATGATTTTGGCAGCATTGACCATTTGACAATCAATTTCGATGTTTCTTGTTTGTTTTTTCTACTTGGTTGTACAAAATTACGGAAATTCTACAGTAGGAAATTCACTCTATACACCAGGGATGTTTCAATTCCAAATGCGCTGCTCAATATTACAATCCTGCTTACAACAGGCCAAACTTAGCGGGTGATCATCCGTTCTTTTTACCGGCTAATTTGGAAGATTCCTTCTTCGATTTATAAGTTGCTTGCTAAAAACAGTATTGTTCATAACTTGTCGTTAGTCCCACAGTAACTGCATATTTGTGTTAAAATTTTTGATATCATTTCCTCTACAAGGCCCTTTACACAATTCAAAATGATAACATTTTTTTCATTACCATCACGACAACAGATTTCATTAAGTTACACACGAGTTCACATTCGGTCGGAATGATATAAATACGAATCGATGAGTAACAGGTTACCGTGACGTGGAGGAAGTGAGTCGTCAACATGACTCGGGATAGGCAGCCGGACCGGGGGGGGGGGGGGGAGGAGTAGAGAGGGAGAAGGGACGGGGAGAACGAGACGAGACCGAAAGGGACGAGAGTAGAGCTGGGAGGTAGGGAGATTGGCTGAAATTTCAACGGGGTAAAAAAGTTGGGTAAAACTGCTGGAAAACTAATTAAAACTTATTTCACGCATTATTATTCTTGAATGGGGGAGAAACTCGTCATGCCGAAATTTCCACGAGTTGATCGTCGAATCCTGCAATTGAAGCTTAATTTTAAACTCCCGGCTCCACCGCACCGCGCCCGCCCGCGTCACCGAGCCCCGTTCCGTGCAGCAACCGCGCAACACCGATAGGCGCTCTGATGCCAGATACGCGGTTTTGCCTCGGTTGGCGTTGTTAGCCGACGACAAAAGGTAATCCCAGCCGAGTGCTGTCGTGCTGGGTAAAAACGCAGTATCAACATTCGGACGTTGCCATACTTAGTTCGATCAGACACGAAATCCGTAAGGATTTCCGAATCTAATCTCTTATTGAATGATACATCAAATCACTATCGAATACGATTCATTTACCCTGTGTTTTTCTTACAATAGCAGCTAAGAAGTTCAAGTTTTTAGTGAAAATCTTCAACTTACAACTCATTTTCTTATTATTTCAGATTTATGTGTTCAATGCACAATAGAAGGCCTCAGAAAATTATCCAACACAATAAAATGTAATAGGAAATAGACTCATATATAGTAGGTGCGATCGTCAACATAGCCTTAAGAAAAAGTATGAATTGAAATCGAAAAACTTATGAATACTTCAATCATAATTTCTCTCACTCTTCTAAATATTGATTCGTTGATACTAATAAAGGTGTCATAGCATCAGGTAGCATTGATTTATATTCTGTTTGAGAGCAATCTCAATGAGATTTTCCAATAGCAATAGAAAATTGAGTATGCTTGGCGTTTAATTGTTATCAATCCTTGATTGCTAATGAATGATTGCATAACGGTTGCTTGCAAACGAATTAGATCCAAATGCTAGCTTATCTGATGACACCACAAGCAAACGTGAAGTAACCAGAATTGGAGCAACATCTGTCTGAAGAAACATGAAAAAAATTTCTATGAGACTTCTAATGGCGGGTCGAAGGGCCCAGGGAGAAATTGCAGTTACTTTCCTAAAGCGTCGAAGCCTCTTCTGTTATTTAGGAATGAAACAAAAATGTATGTACTTACAAACTATTAATCTTAGAAATATTGATAAAAATTTCAAAATTGAAGAGTGCAATAATTGCAGCAACTGCATAAAAGGAGTTGCCCCCTTTGAATTTAAATAGAAAGGAAAGATACTTAATGGCATTAAAAGTTTAGTATCAATGAAGGATAATATGAGAGGTTGCATTCTCAGTTTGTCAAAAGTATTATGCGGCTATAGGTGTGGTTTAACGAAAAGTTACCCCCTACTATTGAAAAGTATGATGTTCGATAGTTGCTTAGGGAGTAGGATACAAGATATCTTTTTCGAGTTCCTATTTCTGTTCATTATCGGAGACATAACCTTTCATTATAATTACGATAATGATACGAAGGATCTGAAAACTCGTCAAATAAAACTCTCTTAAGGAAAATTGTTTTTATTCAATGTTTTGGTACATATAATATGTAATTGACTATATTCAACATTTTTTTTTTTTACTATATTCAATGTTTCGTTGTATGTTGTGAAATTGAATATATTCCTAAAATATTACTATTCATATCAGTCGTCGGTTGGTTTGGAAATTGAAAAAAAATTTAAAAAATTGAGTGTAGAAATACTGAATAGCAATTTTGTTCATTTTTTTTATTTTGTTTGAATTGGAAAATTGAGATTAAAAGTAGCTAAATGGGAAACCTGGAATATCCAAGCGGATGTCAATTTTTTTTTAAACGACGATTGAAACAATTTTAGTTCGCAGGAGAAGTTTTTCATTTTAATTTTCTTCCGCGCCTTTTTCTTACACTGACAGAGACATCTTAAAGGTGGAAGTTTTTAAATGCAAAAAAATTGTACATTTTGTGGAAGAATTTTCATCATTTTCAAAAGTCCTTTAACTTTTAGTTCTAAGAATAAATTTGAATAGTAAGATTTGGGATTTAAAGAAACTCTATCCCCTGTAATGTTTACTGCAAACGGAATTGTGAGAAATGAAGAAAAATAAAAGATAATTTTTTCCGGTAGGGTTGGAGATTTTGAGATGAGACCTCCAAGGGTGTTATTGCAACCTATTTTAAAGCTTGTCTCTCTCTATTTTGAATTATTGTAGTCATAAGTTGTTTGCAAGTTATGCACACATTTTCTGTCTTCAGGCAGGTTCCTTTTGTTTTTGTATCAAAATTGAGTGTTCAGGGTGCTACACAACAGTAGATCCATTTGTTCTGAATACTTTATGTTCATGAAAATGTTGCTAAATGTTTCTTAATATTATTCTGAGACATTTTTTTAACGTTTGTGATGATTAATATTCCTTTTTTATTGTTTATTACTCCTTTATACTTATACTAGTTATTACTGTGTTATATTGAGACTGACTTGTTCTTCCCCTTCTCAGTATTATCATGTGTTTCTTTGAGAATTTTTTCATTCCTATAAAAGTGAAGGAGTAGATGTTAACAGGCAATTTTTCAGATTTCAAGACATTCAATGAACATTGAAAAGTTTTGTTTATGACACTCAAGGAGACTTGGAAGTTGATCTGAAGTAAGTTTTGAGTCTAGAAGGTTTCTAGTCGTGTCTTTTGCCTCCAGCCTTAATTTCAATTGATAATGAATTAATTTTTAGAATGCTTAGGCTCTCAGGTACATAGTACCATATGTTCTTACTAAGCAAGTACCTATAGCATATTTGTCAGGTAAATGTTGTTCCTTTTTTTTGTTCTTAGCTGTAATAAACCACAGTTGTATTCACACAGTTAGTTAAATGCTGTTAGTTCAGCTGACTTGAGGGAACCTTCTATTAATATTCAAAGCGAATATTGGTAACAGTGCCCCTTTTAATTACGTAGATGTTGGAGGAAATCCGTACAGACAGTTCAGTATAGATCAACCATAAATTTCTTTATAAGGGGGTAATATTCCGCGGGCGGGGACCTGTGTTAGCAATTTGAAACTTCAAGAACCAAGAGTGTAATGTAGCCTATAAGTTAGCGATAGAAATTGCAGAAAGCAATGTGATATATTATCATTACCATAACTCCTAAGGAATGTATTCAATGTTAATTTGTTTATGATTCATGCGTACTTTTTGCATTAAACGCTTTGTTCATTATATGCACTTGTATTCAATAGTTTGTTCATGATATGTACTCTCTCTGCACGGAGAAAAAAAGTTCGGGGATTTGCGCCGACCGGTTCGGTAGGCCCGACTTCGGCGTGAGGAACTGAATATTCGGGGGCGTATGCGGGCGTGTTCGGCATAACACACCGTGGTCCCAAATTGGCCTTCGTCTGCTGATCTGAGCATTTTTCGTTCTCCGTCCCGAAGTTTTTCGTTTTGCCGACTGGGTATTCGTATCAAGCTACCGAAGATTTCAGCAGACAGGGAACGACGCTAGCGCTCTCTGTCTCTGAACGCAGGAATTTGATGACTCCGCAAATCAGTGCGCGACGTGCATTGTTTCGTTCGGAACAAAACTACGTAGTGCGTAGTGCGTACGATCCGAGGATTGCGAGATGTGAGTTTACGAATTCCTCTTATCGTACACTTTAAACACACACGGAAGCATATTCTTATCCATTTCTAAATTTTTCAAGTAAAATCCGTCCGCTTGAATGCCTTGATCCAGCTCGGCTGGACTTCAGAAAGTGCGCATTATTTGTTGTTTTCACGCAATTGTAGAATTTAAAGTGACAATTGTTTCTCAAGTGACTCATTAATCATACAGTTAACTTCGAATATCGACTTAGAAATCAGCTCATAGCTTCTCTCAGTGCCGGAACTCAATTGTTTTTTCTCTTATCGACCTAACCTACAAAATCGTTTCGCTTATCCGCTTATAATCTAGGAAAGGAACGAAACCAAGTCACATCCAGATAAAATTGTAGAAGACAGGTTTGAAGTTTAATTACTTTACAAGACTTAGGTATGCCAGAGGGAAAGTTCATTGCCCATTTGCACATTTCAAAATGTTTATACTCAACTTTAAATTTCTGACCAGAGACGGTCATCTCTACTCTCATCTCATGTACCTTACGTTTGTCCAAAAATGACTCGGTTTTCTCTGTATAGCTTAGTCCTAGTCACTCTAAAGTAAGTGGAAAAGTTCACAAAGTTGAATTTGTGTTTCCAATTTGCTGAAAGGTTATCATTGACCTTGATTTATTTTATTTTAACTTATTCTTTCGTCTCCTGCGAAACATCAAAGCCTGCATCGTTCATTATTATGGTTTCCAGCTCTTTACTGTTATTAAATTGCGAAACTATAATTTGATCATTAGCAGAATATCCTTCGATGTACACTTTCAACCCATAGAACTCGTAGCGCAGACTACGGAGCTACAGTGATTGGCACGGATGAGAAGTCTGTAAGTAAATTTATGCACTAACTTAACATGGCCCCATTATCAGTTGCAGTGTTAATATTATGTCTAGATTTCATGGAAACTGTTACAGCTTCATGTTTGTCTCCCTGCATGCTTTGTTTTGGTTTGGCTATTCTTAAGGAGTCAAGAGTAGAGAATTGGAAGTCTGCGGGAGAATTGATCCATTTATTTCCAACATTATCAGTACCTATAGCCAAGTTTTACATTTGTAGAGAATGATGCGGTGTAGGAAAGCTTGAGTCCTCCTTTCCTCCGATTTCTTTCAATTGTAGATATGATTTTAAATTTATTATGTTTGTGTAAGGGAGTGTACATATTTTATTTATTGGTGATAACAAATGGTTCCTTATGCTGGGCACTTTCAATTTAATTATATACTTAGTAGACCTTTCGTACCTAATATTATCTATTTGCTATCTACCTAACTTATGTTGTTGTTTGTACCTTGCTAAGTGCAGTGATTGTTATCATTTAAAAAATGCCTTGAAATTGAGCAAAAGATATTATCTGGTTTGAACTTTGGGAACTGATAACGGTATAATGTGCGTTTATAATTTGAGTATGTATTCTATCCTCGTTCCTTTCCTTGCTATCTGATCTGAGGTTTTTTTTTTTTTTTTTAAATTTTCATCATTTTTTCATGTTCCATAGAGAGAGTAAAATGAAGTAAAATAATAGAATAAAATAAAATAACGAACAAATCCATGTAAATTAGATAGATCCTGGTTGTCCACAGTTCAATTCGAAGATTAATGCAAGTTTTTCGCTGTTCCTCCCAAGCGTCCGGCATAGCTCAGTAGGTAGGGTCTTCGATTAGTGTTAGGTAGGTTGTAGGTTCAATCCCCGATGTAGGCAAAAATTTCTATCCATGAAATCATTGTTCAGGCGTTGTAGTACCCTTCAATTTTTTTTTTTTTTAATTTATTTGTGGGGGGTTGGGTAAAAGGCCCCCTCCCCTGGCTAAGAGCAATAAGAGCCCCCCTGAATTTAATGCAACCTTGATAAGATCCACTAGATTTCGATTCGTGCATCCAAGAATTTCGGTTAGGTGTACAGAAGCCTTCGGCACGATGAGCCGAAGTTCGGTTCCCCGGACCGAGAACTTCGTGCTGACAACCGAGAAACTTCGGCTCGTTCTACCGAAGAACTGGAGTTCAGTGAACTGCTATAATTGGTGTTCCATATGGACCAATCATAGCGGCACAGGCAACCGAAGTTCGGTTACTGACGCCGAACTTTTTTTCTCCGTGTGCAGCGGCATTGTCAAGAGAAGCATGTTATTTGCAATTTCTTCCAACAGTATTTGACCAACCGAGTTTGTCTTTATTATGTCTAAACCTGGGAATTACTTAAATGTATTTGAATTGTAGGTCTGGCAAAGTTTTACTCTCGTACGTACTTAATCCTTAAGCCTGTTATTTCTCTGCCATAATATGTCAGGACAGGCCACAATAAATGTGTTATCTGAGTCAGGATCTATAAACAGGGTCAATTATTCAACAAAGACAAAATTCTTTGACTGTTAGTCTTTAAATGTTCACTTAGCTTTTAATTTTTTATCTTTGTTTTTCCAAATACCCGTTTCTTGCAAATTTTCCTAACAAGCTTTCATTTTTGGAAATTTGTCTTTGTACTCTATTTGCAACTGTTTATTCTGTCTTTTATGTTAGTGTAAAATAGAATTTTCTTCTAATTTTTATTTTTGTTCTTTGATAAATTTGTTTCTTGAAAACTTTCCGAATAAACTCAATATTTTTTCAATAGTTCTGCATTCTAATTGTAAGTCGTTACACCTTGATGATTTTTTTTGGAGTTGTTCAGAATATAAAGACAATTAAAGCGTCGTATCATTTAGTTGTAAACGGCGCACAGCGAGCGAGCAGAAACAGCTTGAGCTGCAGAGAATACTTGATACGTATAGACGTCGTCACATGCTAAGAATTAGCATGCTTTCCTTGATAAGGGTATTGATAAGAGATAGACCATCATGGACAACCAGTCATATCGACTGGATCGATATGGATTTAGTGCTAAGACTAGCTGATCTGGATTCTCAAGACTACGTGGAGAGAGGATGGATAGTTGAACTGACCCCCGACCCGCAATCAAGGGTCAGACGTTTGAGCCTCATCCAGGACGCGCTTTTGATGATCTCCTGTCTTGGCGAAGACCCACCCTTCGTTGAAGAAGCCGTAGCTACAGTTTACTTCAGGTGGATAATCACGTGGGTTCGAAATTGCAGTTAAAGCAATTTCGAGTGATTAATTTTTGAACGGTCCTTCTCAAGGACTTTTAAGTAAATTGAACAGCCCCCCCGGAAAAAAAAAAAAAAAAAATCGTGATCCGTTTTCTTCTCGCGTTTGTCGCGTGCTTAATTTGTGATTAATCATCGGGTTACTTTACCCCGACTCCTTGTCGAGTCATGTGTAAGATGTTGAAACGTACTTAATCAAGACTTTTAATTGTTAGGTGCTTAATTCGGGCTAATCATCGTGTCTCCAGTATACTTTCTGGGGCATCGTATCGATGACTCTTAAGCATTGATGATGAGCGATTAATATGAGTGCCAGTTCCTCGACGATACGCTCGCTGTAACGGCGTATCATGTAAATTTAAAGGATGTGTCAGAAGAATTGTCGAGGCCTACAAAGGCTGCTTAAATATAAAAACAATGCAGGAACTAACGATTAACAATTACAAATTCGTAATTGATTTAAACGTCTACAGTCGGAACCAACAATTCCGACTGCTGTACAATTCGAAGATGTTCAAGGATACGAGTCTTCATCCAAAATTGCCAGTTGACAAAACTTTTAAGTTAACAAGAGAAAATCTGCACATGACACTCGGCCAAGTACTTAAAAAATTCGAGGAGAATATCCACCACTGTCTGAGGATATAAGCGTGTATGTACTTGTACATAGGCCCCGAAAAATCTTAATGAAAATGAAAACAGAAACCGTTATTCCCAAAGAAGTGATAGATCGAATTAAAGAACTTAGTGGACTTGACACACCCAAACTAGTTTTCACATACGATGAAGTTAATTTCCGCATACTAATGCCTAATTTTAAGAGATGCCTCATGCGTGCGTAAATTTGAAAAACGCCCTAAAAGTGGACCGAAAATAGCATGAATAGACCGTAAGATCCTTAAAATATATATCTGACACCTTTTCAAGGGCCAGAAACGATAAGTACACAAAATAATGAAGAGGTAGCTGATGTGACGTTGTTCCTCGGCACAGCGAAAATGCCTGTTACCTGCACACTTTCAACCCGAGTCAAGACGAGACTCACGCGTTTTTTCCATTATTAATATTATTAAACATCAGGAAATAATAAACAACCTGACAATGATTAAAAGATTGCTTACATGACGTTGTTCCTCGGCACAGCAAAATGCCTATTACCTGCACACTTTCAACCCGAGTCAAGACGAGACTCACGCGTTTTTTCCATTATTAATATTATTAAACATCAGGAAATAATAAACAACCTGACAATGATTAAAAGATTGCTTACATGACGTTGTTCCTCGGCACAGCAAAATGCCTATTACCTGCACACTTTCAACCCGAGTCAAGACGAGACTCACGCGTTTTTTCCATTATTAATATTATTAAACATCAGGAAATAATAAACAACCTGACAATGATTAAAAGATTGCTTACATGACGTTGTTCTTCGGCACAGCAAAATGCCTGTTACCTGCACACTCTCGACCCGAGCCGAAACGAGACTCTCATGTTTGCCCTCGAAAAAGTTTCTCTGAGCGCGCGTGCACGCTGCGTGTCGCGTAATGGTGAAAAGGTCATGCGATGAAATTTCTAACCCCGGCGTTCAGATAAGGGTGCATGGCATTCGTACGATCTAGCAACTTCCTGTAAACTTAAATACGCGTCTCTCGTTGCTGAGCTTCGCGCGTGGGTTCCCGAATCATTGCCGTCTGGAGCTACGACAGAGGCACCTTCGTTGGACGCCATTCAACGGCAAGGGAGGAGAAGAACTCCCTCCCATCAAACAAAGTAATCGGACGGCAATTGAGCCACCACGCGGTTGGAAGGTAGTAAACTTCAAAAAATTTACGTATCCCCGTTTAGGTGCAATCCATTGGACAGCATTAGCTAGTTTACACTGTTAAAAATGAATGATTTACTCTGAGTGAATGGCTGGCGCGGAGGAAAAAACTCAGCGCGTATATCACTCCTGCTCAAGATCGGAAGGCAAACAACGGAAACAACAGCTGTAACAAAATAATTAAAAAAAAAAAAAAAAAAAAAAAAAAAAAAAAACACACATTATACGTTGTATACAGGCATCCTTACAAAATGCTGAGGAGTTTCAAGCCAGGGGGAAGCAATTTTGCTACGTACCCGACGAAAAAGACACGATAAGAGTTATATGACTGCTTCAAAAGTGTAACTTCAAAATGCTGAAGAAGTTTTCGGAGACGGAAGTTGCGTATTTGCGCGTGACATATTTCGGAAATTTTACCCAATCCACATTATAAAAAACCGCTACGATATACCGGCAGCTTGTGTTAATCTTTTTAACAAAATAAAGGGAAACAAAACGACGAACTTGGACAGGACTGCTGGGTTTACAGCTCCGGCAGTTAGAACTGGATATGTTTTGGTGCGGGCAAACTAATGAAATTGAGCGTTTCTCGACTTAACGAGACAGGACCGAAGTAAAATGGAGAATGGATTCACGGGATTGCTCGCGGCTAAGTTGTTCAGGTCGACCAGCATTGCTACCGCGAAACGTTGCGATCGTGCGGCCCAATGAATGGCTGGCAATGGCGGCGTCAGTCGCCGGGACGATAGCCGACCAATCACGTGACTCCGTTACACCTTTCTTCGTTTGGTCGGCAAGCGACACATTCGAATGATGGACTCGCGGGGCGAGGTGTCCTATTCAGAGACTGTTAACGGTTGAACGCACGTATTTGTGCACATCGTTCGTCAGTCACACTGAATCAGGTCCCAGCTTCGGCCCCCGAAAAATTAAATCAGACAATCAGCTGATTTACTGGCGCCTTTTGTCAATTTTCATATGCGCAAATGACATGCGTAATAGACACCTGTACCTGGAAGATTTACGGTTACAGCTACAGAATTTGAATAGAAAAATCAGCTGATCTGAAACGCCTTACTTTTGTAACATGAATGCGCAGGGATGATGCGTCGTAAACTTTGTCTAGGAATGGTTTTCTCGCATGAATTATTGACGAAATTAAATTTTTGATATTTGACAATAATCAAATTTTAAACGAAATCTCAAATTAAAGACAGGGTTTGCGGGTGTTTCGGCTCCTGCAAGTGGCCGTTCAACCCTGAATCACCCTATATTGTTACAGAAGAACTTCTACTAGAATGGCGTTAACTCGAGCAAATTGCTTAACGGGTGTCCTCTATTACATCCACCACCATTATGTTACACCTCCATCATGGTGGACGTGGAACCTCACCAATATCGGGCAATATCTATCGGATCTCGCTTTTCTCGGTACCATCTCCATCCTTCAACCGACGCGGCTAATCCCTAAACGGCTGGACATCCGGTTAGCGAGGGAACAGCACCACCTCGGCAATGGCGTGGCGTTCTGCGATAAATCGCTTGATCTGCCATTCAAACCCATGGAAAAGTATCGATAAACAGGGCGTTCGCGAATAATCGATCCTTTACCATAGCTTGCAATGGGGAAATATCGATTGTCGACGATTCTCGGTCGGGAAAACGCAAGATGGGGGCTATCGCAGCGGAGAGCAATTAAGCGGAGACACGAGGAAAACTCCGGAGCGGGCGGCTTCTTTACTTTTATTTCAGTGGCGTGGCGTGAAGGATCGATTATCGATATATCGCCACTTGAAGCTATGGTAAAGAATCGATTACTAAGGTGTTCGCTGCGAACACCCAGATAATCGATCCTTTTCCATGGGTTTAAATGGCTTAACAATCGATATATCGCAAAGCACGCCACGCCACTGCTTTTATTTATTTCCTCGCCGAGTCCCATCGATCATACGCCGCGACGATTTGTTCCCGCGATGACAATCGCAATCGTATCCGCGACGCGAGCCGACGGCCACGGAAACGGATGAGCGCCCGCTCGCGACAAAAAAAGAAAGGGAGAAGAAAGATGCTCGCTGCGGGCTGATTGACGACCGCGTACGAGCCCCCCCCCCCCCCCCCCCCCCAAACATGCGGTCCCCGAGACGCCGCAGTTCATAATTAAGCTGAAACAACACTCACAACACCCCGGTGGCGAAGGGTGAATCATCGGCCATGGATATTTTCCGACTCGAAGCCTACGGTAAACAATCGATTCCTTCTTCACGGAGAAAAAAAACCTCGTGCGTGGGACCCGAATTTTAGGTCGTATGGATCTCTGAAGTTTTCAGATTGAGCATCTGAACACTTTAGGTCTAGCTGTCGAGGTTTGGATCACACGTCTGAAACTTCAGTTCTTACATCTGAAGTACTTCAGATGTGAGAACCGAAGTTTTCGGATGTGAGAACAGAAGTTTTTCGGGTGTGAAAACCGAAGTACTTCAGATGTAATAACTGAAGTTTCAGATGTGTGATCCAAACCTCAGCAGCTGGACCCAAAGTGTTCAGATGCTCAATCCGAAAACTTCAGAGATCCATGTGACCTAAACTTCGGATCCCACGCACGAATTTTTTTTCTCCGTGTTCATAGGCTTAGTGGACCACTAGACAGGGTACTAATTTCAGCATTCTGATACATATTTCTTCGCTAAGTTTTCAAGTTAAACACGATGCGCACAACAAAAATTACCGAAATCAACTCCTTACGAAGATATTTAGTGATTCTTGATGCGTGAATTCAAACCACCCGCTCATGAGAACTCAATGCTCTGCGTGATTCACATCGCGAGAGACGTTATCATTACAGTCCCGGCGACATGAAAATCTGGCAACCTCGATCTTGAGCTCAGCTATAGCAAATTGCTTACGGTTTGAACAACACATAGGGGGAAATGAACATTGCTCGATCGAGAAGCTTGCTGAAACCGTTGTGGTGCGCGATTTGACTCACGTAGAGCTTTGAGTTTCTCGTGCGCGGGCAGTTCAAATGCCTCGCAACCAATGTGAAATAAAAACGTTAATATCTTCGTTAGGAGTTAGTTTCAGTAATTTTCGTTGCGCGAATCGTGTTTTACGTGAAATTCTGGTTGAGAAACACGTATCAGATAGCTTCAATATGTACCTTGTCTAGTGGTCCATTGCCGAATAAATAGATTCATCGCAAAGCATGAGTAAGTTGCAACATTCCGTCCGGCTGTGCGAAAACCTGAGGATTCGCAGAAGTGACACGCAATGTGGGTTGCATACGTAAACTTTCACTACTGCAAAGAAACAGAATGCATGAGTGCAAGGGGGTACGAATTTGCGTTCCAACGCATTTTCGTTGCAATGTTAAGTGCGATAGTAATTTCAGCAGGGAACCGGATACCTTCCATTTAGTTGCGAATGCTCCATTTTGACACCCGACATCTTAGAAAATAAGGTTTGATGAAGTAGATAGTTGAAGTATTCAAAGAAGAAAAATTTCAGAAACCTGACCCTTCATGCATATTCTCAAAATACGGGGCCTTTAAATAAGAACCACCGAACGAAGTAAGAAGTTGAGCGTCACAAAGTACTGTAGAACTTGTTCTTGTCGAACTTTCATGTTGAATGCGTTAAATATGTAGATGAAGCTCACACGGAGAAAAATCTATGGTTTTATAAACCAATTAGTGATTCATATGGAACCACTAATAGTCGTGAGTGTACAAATGATTCTGCATCGGTGAACCATAATAGGGTATCTCGTACTATCATTGGACCACGGTTCTTCCGTTGGAATAATCCATGCCGGGCACCAAATTCGCGGAGTTTTGTAACGTCCTGCCTCGAACTTCGGTAGGCAGCGTATTATTCGACGGAGAAAAATTGTTTTCTACTGGCAACGCTTCGTTTTCTGAAATAAATTCCTTTTCCCCTAGTGATTCATCCTCCCGTAACAGAACGCCAAGATGTGCTGTTAGTATGTGATGCATTAATTACTGATAGTAATGTTCTATATGAACCACTAATTGGTTTATAGGTCTCAGCTTTTTCTCATGGTGAACATCAACTAGATTACATTTTGATACGCCGGAAATTGTAGTTCCCAATCGCAAAACGCAATCCAACTGAACGGATTTCACCAGCATCAGTCCAACTTCATTTCGAGCTACGTAGCTTCCTCTCTATTTTTCTTTTCAAACAGAGAACTCAAGAGCATAACGCCTCGAAGCTTTCGATGAATTTCCCCTGGATTTTAAAGAATTTTTTTTTTTTTAAAGCATGTCAGCGATCGGAATTGGAACATTTTCCAAATTCGCTCACCTCTATCCAGACGATGATGGCACAATCGTGAACGAGCGGCAGGGTTCAGCTCTCCCTGACAATGGACACCGCGACAAGGGGATAAAGAAGGGAGGGGGAGGGGGTGTTTAGTTGGGTGTCGCGTTCGGTGTATACCAACCACAGACCTGAAAACAGCCACCGGGTCGTCCGTCTCTGTACCCACGGACTTTTCCGCGTAACGACGCACAGTGGGTTTCGAAACTCCTTAGAGCACTTTCACTTCGTCAGTAAATCGTTGCAGTCGGTGGCAACGCTTCTGTGGTCGAGAAAATCCCACGAAGTGCGACCTCACATAATTAAAGTGGAACCCCACATCGTGAAAGTGGATTCCAGTTTTTCAGGGGAGAAAGGAGAGTTGGATGCACCAGAAGAGCAGTTCGTGTGCGTTGAAACAAGAGACTAAGTGGCGAATGATTTAATTGCTTAGTATTTTAATTGACCCATAAAAGTATTTATTGCATTTGAAAGTTGACGCTAATGCAATTGTTGCGATAACGATGCACCCGGATTCCTGAATGATCCCTGCCATGGGCTACGGGGTTGCAACCGAATTGAGAAAGTGAAATTCTCTGATCTGACTATTGAAGAAATCCTCTAATTCCTGGCAAGATAGAGCGGGTATAAACCAAAAGTAGAATTTCGTCATGTGGAGCGGTCATCTCTGATGCATTACCCCCGACTTCTCCCGGATTCCCGGATGATCCCTGCCATGGGCTACAAGGTTGCAACCAAATTTAGAAAATGAGATCCCCTGACATTTGACAACTGGACGAATTTCTGCCGAACGGAACTACGCGAATTACGACATAAGCCGTGTTATGCATGTATTCTCATGGGTCTCAGGGCTCGTTTCTTAATGCACATAGTTTTGTTGGGTAGAAATACGTCCATCTGAAGATATGCCAGATGATCAATAAGACATGATTAAAAAAAGTTTTAGAGCAAAAGTTGTTCGAAACTTCCAATTCGTTCTGGAAAACAAAAAAAGGAGCCTATCTGTTTCCCTGACATTTTCGTCATTATCCGTGACATTTCCAGGTTCGCCATGCCGGTAGTTCCCCTTCAGATACGGAATTGAGGACATGCCAGATGGTCAATAAGACATTATTGGAAATAGTTTTTGGGCGAAATTTGTTGTTCGAAACGACAAACCCTTCTACAAAACAAATAAAGGTGCATATCCATTTCCCCCTGACATTTTCGTCATTTCCCGTGATTCCAGGTTCGCCCTGCCGGTGGTTCCCCTTCAGATACGGAATTGAGGACGTGCCAGATTATCAATAAGACATAATTAGAAACATTTTTTGAGCAAAATTTGTTGTTCGAAACGTCGAAGGTGCTCATCCAATTTTCCCTGACGTTTCCGTCCTTTTCCTTGACATTTCCCGGTAGTCCCTGAGCGTGGCCACCCTCCAGATTCGGCAACAGTGGCGTGGCGTCCTTTGCGATATATCGATTGATCTGCCACTTGAACCTATGTAATAAGATCGATATACAGGGTGTTCGCAACGAACACCTAACTAATCGATTTTTCAGCATACCTTCAGATGGGGGAATATCGATAATCGATCATTCACGCCACGCCACTGTTCGGCAACGCAGGGCGGCTCGCGGAAGAAGCGAGACCGCAGAGCCAACGCTCGAACGCCCGCTCGTCAAGCGGGTTGCTGGAAATCGCTGGAAGCGACCCTGCAAAACGGGAAAACACCCGCGGCCCGCCCGACCAGAACACCGGAATCCCGAAACGCGGTGACGACACCAATCAACCGCTCGCGATTCGTCCCGCAGCTCGCTTTCTTGCCCCCTCCCCCGCCGCCCTGATTGATCACTGAGCTTTTGTCCCGCCGCGCCGAGCCGCTCGAGACCCGGCACCCGACAATGCTCCCTTTCAATTGATCAACCGCACTCCACATTATTAGCTCTGATCGCTCGATTGAGGTTAGTTCCCTTAATAAATCCCGGCTTCCCGCCCGCCGCCCGAATTAGACGGCCCGGAAAACCCGCCCCATTCCGTCGCCGAAATTATTCCCGAACGCTTTTCCGGAGCCGCGCTAAGGAAGAACGCCGTATCGACGTTCGACAGTTGCCGGATTTCCTCCGATGAATGTGCTCATGAGGGAAGTTGAGGATATGTTCTGTTCAGATTTTCGAATAATTGGACGGCGTTCAGTGGAAAGGAACCAAGCCACATCAGCTATTCCGAAATTTGACTGGGCAATTTAATTGTTTACAAGAGAACGTTGGTGCATGCGGATTTCTTCAAAAAAGCTAGGGAATTTGCTTCGTACTGTGCGGAAAATTGTTTAAAATGACGTGCAGCAGGCAGCTGCCTGCTGCAAGTCTTAGCTTAAAAATGTAGTTGTTTAGTAGTAAGTGCTTGTTTTTTGTTTCATGCTTGTATATAGTTCTGCCTTGAAGATGACCGAGTGGGGTCGAAAAGCTTCGGCAATTTCTTAATTGAATAAACTGATCACAGCTAAAGGCTATTCTTCTCCTTTACCTACTCAGTTATATGGATGATCTAATCGGTTCAAATGATTACTTCCCTTTTCTCGGTCACCATTGGCATCCGATAATCTCAAGATTATAATTCGGCATCCTCTATTACCTACAGATTCTTAGAGCCATGCAGTCGGTAGAAATATGCTCCGCCTACCAGGAAGATACCTTTGACAAATTCGTCAGCCGCTTCCCTCCAGAATCGCTTCCAGTCCCCGGTCCTCTACTTCCATTCTTCCAATCCATTGCATCGTGTAACACACCAGACCCAGTCTTCGATGTTGTTACCCCATTCTTGCCTTAAGCACCCGGTCCCCGCCAAGCCTCAATTGGTATCCCTCCGGAAAATTCATCCTTATTATCACCTAATTTACCATTTCTTTGCGGTCTAGCGAACACAATAATCACAGCTAACCCAAATAACATTCCAAATTATAATGATAAGACAACATTTGATGACACAGTAGCACACAATATTAACGGCCTTGCGTTTCCACAAGATAATTGGACTCCAGCCAATCGTGCTATCCTCCTCCAACCCGGTAACTACAATTCCTTCAACACTGATATCGACAATGATTATTTCTTCAACAAACGAGGTCAAGAAATACTAATCCCAGTATTTCAACCTAACTCTGCTATTATAAACTATGCTGGATTACACTCTACTCAACAAGTTTAAATTCATTAAGAATATTTTAACAATCATGACAGATTATTGTTGCTTCTTCAAGGGATCTCGCTTTCTAAGCGACTTTTCACCTTCAGGTACACAAACATGGCCTCGTTATGACTAAACCCGTTAATCTTACATCTGATAATACTGCTAACATTATTATTCATACTCTACAACAAGCTTTCCCGGATATCTTCGTAACAAATGTTGAGTACACACATGATTCATTCGAACCCTCCTTACCTCCCTTAACTAAATTAATGGTACAATATACCACAATAAACATGTCTATTGATTACCAAAATTTAGGACTATACACGGATCTCAACATCCCAGGGCCACAAGGTAGACAAGGGCCATATTGGACTCAAAGTCCACTTCACATGAATTGTACATATGATTCAATCTTCTTCGGTGTCTCCGATTTCATTGATCGGCACTACTTCGATAGCAAGCCAAAGGCTTCAGCTAACAAACTCGAAAACTAGTCAGATACTCGAGTCGTCAGTATTATATTATATTTACTCATTCCTAAACTTTACTTAATAAAAAGTTCCTCTTTTTTACTTAACTACTATTAGTTTAATTAGATTTAAGTCCTTGACGACAGGATCAGTTAGTTTTAGTTATTTTTTCTTTCTATAAACAAAGTATATGGGAAATTTAAAACCTTTACAAGAAAAACGCTAGCCGCAGGTCTAGCCAGCAGGAGACGTAGGCGCGGCGCAAAGGGGGGAAAGGAGACGCGGCGGTGATAACGACGAGCGATCACAACCAAGTGCGTCTTCGTATTAGGTGCCGTGATCTATCGGTGTCCGGCGGGAACAATTACTGTAATATATACCATGTCAAATGGTCTTCAAGTGAAAAGTTTTATGCGTCGAAACCTCACATCGGCACAGGATCACATAAGTGCATTTTGAACTGTGTCCGTATCCTGGAAGATTCTTCTTCATTGACCTACGTTTTAAACTTTGAAGTTGTCGATAGCAGAATAAAAAAAATAAAAAAAAAATGATTAATTTATCAGTTGGTCGTTGACGGGATGACCAGATTTTGAAAAATTCAGGGATATTCGGGTATACCGTGGGAATTTGGTAAAATTCGAAGATACTCAATAGCTTGCAGGTTCAAAACCAAGCATTAAAATATATTCCAAGACTTGCCCATGCCTTTTGAACCACGTGTAAAGTAAAAAAAAAGTAGATGTGCCCAGGTAAGAGCACTAATGTTTTCAGTAATGATGGTAAATTAAACTTACGCTTACGATAGAAAAGCATTCATGTACAAGGACAAAATTTACCTGGAACAAAAGAGAAAACAGGATATTTACACATCAAAAGTCAATTAAAAATTATCAAGAGGTTTTCAAGAGCAGATAACGAATACATTCGTCATCCGCTTCGAAAACGAAAAGGAGAGGTAAAACTCTCACAAAGGATCTGCTTCCAGCATTGAAAAATTTTTCAGAACTTCCAAGGGCTCGAGATAATTACGGAGATAATCTCTAGTGGGATTGAGGTTGACATCGACGCACATTCTTAGTGTTCTTGATGAGGAGATGGGCCTGAGAACGTCGAGAGGGCCGAGTTCCACAACGGCACACGGATGCCTTGCAAAGAGTCCTGCGGGCTGATTATTGAAATTGATAGACACACCTATAGACAAAGAAGACATAGGGGGTATAAAGCAATCCTACTGGTTGAAATGGGTGGTTCTCATAGACTAAGGGGGAAAATGATAGACTAACTATCGGGTCTCTCGTGGGTTGCCGTTAGTTATTCTATTACCTACCTCCTTTGTCCATTGCAACCACCAGCTTCTACCAATAGGATCCCTTCAAATCCTTTTGTCTTCTTTGTCTATTGATTTGTCTATCAATTTCGATAATCAGCCCGCAGACCATTTACGTGAGATCAGGGGAGGCGTCGTTGGAAGGTAACTAGACCGACTTAGTAATTGAAACAGGGAACGCAAGGGGGCAAACCGTCGTAGCGTTTCCTTGTTTCCCCTTTCCAGGGAATAGACACTTGGAAAATGCCTCGTTTACTTGACATCTGGCTCAGTGGCGTGACGTGAATTGCGATGTATCGATTGTTACGTCATTTAAATCTATGGTAAAGAATCGATTATTAAGGTGTTCGCTGCGAACACCCTGTTTATCGATCCTTTTCCATAGGTTTAAATGGCATAACAATCGATACATCGCAAAGTACGCCACGTCACTGATCTGGCTGGTCGCGGTCGACGTCGCGACGCGATTAGGGGTGCGCGAGACGGCGCGGCGCGGCAGCAGAACTTGGTTACCAATATACGCCGTAGAGGCGCGTACAGTCTGTTGATTCTATTCGTCTGAAACCTCAAGAACCATCAGAATCAATCGTAAGGATTGTAATGATGACATACAACGCCGACTATCCTTGTTACCGACCCATGCCGAGGTAATGGAAGACCTGTTGTTCCCTATTGGTCTGACAACTGAGGAGCCATCGGAACCCGGGAATCAGTCAATGCGGTATAGCAATGAGGTAGAGTCAGTGTTGTATAACTCACAAGGTGCTAATACTGCCAAGACAAAATTACACTCCACGCACAGTCTGAGAATATGTTGATAAGTAAGATTGGCACCACGGCTTGCTCTTCATTCTAAGAAGCAAACTACCATCCAATCACTGTGAGATTCTTAAGTCATACCTGGAGGGCCGGTTCTTTAAAGTAAGATTTGTCAACGAATACTCCCAAACTAGGTTCATTCTTGTGGGCGTTCCGCAAGGGAGTGTTTTGGGCCCGGTCTTATATACCCTATTCACTAGGGATTTACCTGAAGCAGCTGAGAACGGCCTGATGGGCGTTTTCGCTGAGGACATTGCTGCCTTGGAGAGGGACAGGGACCTTCCTGAAGCCACTACTAAAAAACAGCGGTCGATGGAAAGAATTGTGGATTGGGCTTGGGATTGGAGAATTGCTCTCAGCCGTCCCAAATGCCTTCATATGCTGTTCACCAACCGCAAAGTTGGTTATCTTCCAGGGACGATAGGCGGGGATCCGGTGCCGTTCACGTACAACGCGCCTTACCTAGGGGTAACCCTAGACACTAAACTTCGATAGAAACATCACGTTAAGAAAAAACGCAAGCAATTAAACATCAAGTACGAAAAAAGGACTGGCTTTAGGGAAGGCATTCGGCACTCTCCACAGGTAATTAAGTACTACTTTGCAAACAAGTGCTGCGTCCGGTTTGGATGTATGCATGCGAACTATGGGGATGCACCCGGAGGTCGTATCGATATCTGTGTTTTTATTTTGTTTTCTACCCCCCCCCCCCCCCCCCACTGTTCTCCTCGCGTGTCTTTATGTGAAGAGATATGGGCTAGAAATTTTGAAAGCTCGCATAAAAAGGAAGAATGGATGGAGAATGTGAAAGTTGTCCGAAGTATGAAAGCGAGAAATGCTCGAGAAAAAACAGTCTTGCTCAGGGTTAGCAGCAGAGTGAGAGGAGACATGATTGAGAGAGAGAATGTGTACATAGGCTGGCGGCGGTGTATTGTTAAAGATTATGTAGAGGTGTATAGGTGCTTTAAGTGTTGTGTAAAGTCTGTTCTGTGTCATGATCGCTCGCCATTTCCGCGGGGGAAATGATAATTTTTCCGAAGAAGTAGTTTCCGGCAAGGTTCTGATTCCGTGTGATTGTTCATTCCAGGTTTGTTCGCAATCCTCCAAAGATGGACCCTAGATTCTCTACCCGATTCTCCCTCGCCTCTGGCAACCCCCCCCCCCCCCGTAGCTCCCCCCTGGCTTTCCGTCCGTCCCTCTCCGCCCCGCTCCCCCGTATCTTCCCCCTGATTTGGGTCTTGGGACTCCCGACTTGTCGCGCCCCCCGCCCGGGTTTGCCCCCATCGCCCCCCAGAATCTGGCCATCGCGGCCCCCACGTTGTCATCTCCGCCCGGTCTGCCTGGGCCGCTCGAACCTTCTGAGTCTCTTGTCTCTAGTGGCCCCTCCGCCTCCGTCCCTTGTCATCGCCCCTCAACCTCAACCCTCACGCTTCCGGAATCCTTCCAGCCCCCCCCCCCCCCCGCAGTCCGTACGGTTCGTCCCGATTTTTCTCGTTCCGGACGGCGAGGGGGACTGGCGGGTCCATCACGGCTCCGCATTCGCCTCCCCGGCGGTACCGTCGGTGAGTCGAATGGGGCTGCTTCAGGTCGCCCCCCCCCGTTACCCTTTGGCTCCAAGCGCCCCTCAGTTAACCGCTGTCCCCTCCGTCTCTCAGCTCTCCGTCGCCATCCCCGTTAGATCTCAGCCCTCCGTCTCCCAGCTCTCCGGTGCCCCCCCCCCCCCCCGTTATTTCCCAGCCCTCCGTATCCCAGTTCGCCGTCGCCCCCTCCCGTCGTATCTCAGTCTTCCGTCCCTGCCGCGCCCCCCAGTTACCGTCCTCACCCCTCCTCCCGTACCCGTAGTCGTCAGTCCTCCGTGAACCCCCCCTCCGCCCATCTCCCGTCGACCAATCGCCCTCCCACCGTGCGCTACCGGTGCAGTGTCCTTTGTTTTGCGACGCAGCCGAAACTAGATACGGAGCCGTTTGCTTCGTCCGTTCGGCCCCCTCCCCCTTCGGTCTCCCCCAAATTTTTTCTCCTTCGTTTCCTTCCTCTGTTTCCCCTTCATCAGAAAGCCATCAAACGTAGCCCCTCTCTACGTAATCAGCTACAAATAATTTGATTCCATAGTTTCTCGCAGTCAGTGCCCCCCTGCCCTTTCTCTTTCATTCGGAGAGCGTTCCACGAATTCAACGTGCAAATTGCGGAGAGAACTGGTCTTCATTTGGCTTTATGAGCTGTAGCGAATTGTGCGTAGGACTTTCCTGTCTCCTTCTTTGGCAAAAGGATTGTCCGACGTGCCCTCTATGCTCAATGCTCATCATGTCATGCACAGCTATCCTAGCCAAATTCAGGATTTTCCATGTTCACCTGTTTCATGTTCCAGTTTTCACTCTTCAGCTCGTTCTCTCGTTAATATGAAGCCTTCTCTCCTATCTGCTCTCATTTTTTATGGTTTCTGTCCCCCATTTAAAGGGCCAGTGGTCCCTCGTGTCGTCACTTTCCCCATTCTATCACTATATATTTCAAATTTCCCGCTCTTCCTGTTCTGCTGATGTAACACCTGGCGATACGCATTCGGTGATTTTCTCTCCCTGTCTCTTCCAATTTTTCTCTAACTTCGTTTACCGACACACATTACATCACTTAACTCTATGTATGTAAAATAGTTGTTTTTTTTTTGCGAAATATCAAATCCTCTTTCGAAAAACCCAATCATTTTTCATGGTGCAAGCATGTACCCTTTGTTCATAGCAGACTTGTGCATACCTCTCCCGCTCTTTGAAATTGCACCCCTGCCGATGCAACGGATCTCTCGCGCATAATTTCAAGGTAACTTCCATATTTGGACATGTCGTCTAGACATACAGGTCTTCCATCCGAATAACATTGCCGCTTGCACGGCTCTCTCTCGATTATCTCTAACTTCGTTTCCGGACGAACAATACAACACTTTAACACTCACCTTATCACTATTTCAATGTTTCATATTCAAATTTCTGCCCCATTTTCTTGTCTTCTCAGAATACCAAATAATTAAATATTTGGGGGGGGGGGGGTTCTACATACCAACGTTTGCATCGCATTTACTTAATTAACATACTAGTTCCTTCATAATTTAAAGATCATTGAACTTTCAAAATCTTCATTAAAAATGTATGACTGCAATGTGAATGTTATGAATTAATTTATGCATAAATGTATGAATGAACTTTATGAATGAATACTACAAGGTCAACTTTTCGCTAAAGGTCAATGAACTTTTCAAGGTCAAAAACTGCCTATGTCCGGTATTCACTGCCATACGCTAAAGGTCAATGAACTTTTCAAGGTCAAAAACTGCCTATGTCCGGTATTCACCGCCATATAATAACTACTCTGCTCTCATTTTTTATGGTTTCTGTCCCCCATTTAAAGGGCCAGTGGTCCCTCGTGTCGTCACTTTCCCCATTCTATCACTATATATTTCAAATTTCCCGCTCTTCCTGTTCTGCTGATGTAACACCTAGCGATACGCATTCGGTGTCTGCGCCATGTTTTGTTTACGCTTGCGTGACGTATTTCGATCTCTTCCGTGTAATATCCATCCTACTTAGCTGTTCCCCGTTGATCTGTTAGCAGTCCACTTGCTCGCATGGCGGTTAAGGAGGGCCGCCATTTGCAAGCGTATTTCTCGACCTGGCGCGGCCATCGTTCTGGTCCGAAGCAAGGTATTGAGACAGATTGCCGGGGCCCCATGCTTTGTTACAAATGAGCAAATCAGAGAGGAGTTGAGAGTTGAGTCAGTGAAAGAAGTAATTGAAAGAGCGGCAGTGCGCCACCACACGAGACTGGGCGCACACCCTAATCCGCTAGCTCAGCGAGCACTCGGCAACGACCCCAGCAGGAGGCTGCGAAAGGTAGAGCCCTTCGACTTGGCTACCCTGCCGTCTTAAGGAAAAACGCCGTATGAACATTCGACAGTTGCCAAATATCCCGCGGTAAAATGCTCATTTTGGAGGAAAGATACAAATATTTTTCCTAGACAATTTCAGGGTCTTTACGAGAAATTGCGAATGAAATTGTCTGAAAAATTGGACGGAGGGTATTCATAAGTTTACCAGGAAATTTGCGTTTTATTAAAGGAAATTTGGCAACGCCTGAAGGTTCGTACGGCGTTTTTCCTTAGCATGGCAGTACAGGGGTGTTGCATTAAAGCAGTAACCATGGTCCACTTAAACTGAACAAAACGCATCTTCGCGTGCTACCACTTCACAGTGGGTGTTCATGATACCGATGGCTCCTGGCTCCCACTGTCAAGCCGTTAAACAACCTGTTTATCTTTGTCTTTTTTCACTTGTATTTTGTAGTATGTATAATTATGTAGGAATGTTGAGGATAATGAAGAATTGTAACTGAGAAGCGCAAGTCAAGGACTGAATGTGGTTTATCAATTAAAAATAAAAGGCGTTGAGAGTTTCCAAATCGATTGTTCGTTTTCCCAACTCCATGCAGGAAAATCAGGGCTCCACCATCCTTTCGCTGACTGTTTCTGCTTCCAGAGGAACTCGGAAATTCCTTCTATTTTCTTGAAAAATTATCTTAAAATTACCCACCTATGAGTTCGAAATACTTTGTCCGACCTCTCCCATTGACCCGATCCGCTGTGCGCCGTGGGGTGGGTGGGTGTGAAATTATGCGCTCTTGGGATGTTGACACGGGACCGGGCTGAGGCCGAAAGAGGAGAGCCGGACGTCAACCACGCGGTGACAAACAGCACGGCACACGACGACGTCACACCGCGACGTTCCTGAATGCCATTAACTTCGAGTCATGAGCGGGGGAGGAAAGGGGAGGCTGCGGCCCATTCCTGCGGCAGCCTCAGCCCGGGGAACTGTGCCCTCGCACTCATTAATATAACTACAAGATCATGAATGAGTAAAATCTAAGACGACGAGTACGCGGAAGCTGGTAAATTGCGCCGATTTAGGAAAAAGGTAATTGAGAATTGCGCCGATCTAGAGAAATCGTGAAAACAAAACAGAAGAGAGTTGAAGACCTTCTCAATCGGTATTGGAAAGGTGAACTGCCGCGGTACGAATTCGTCAAAAAAGCCTCATACCATGCGCACTTAAGTTCAGCAAAGAAATAATATGATGGTAAGCTTATAGTTTCACTTACTTATTCCGAGCTGATCGGCAGTGTTGCCAAACCCCCTGAAAAACGATGGAATCGGCGCAATTTACCGTTTCCGTTTTTCAGATCGGCGCAATTTACCATTTCCATTTATCAGATCGGCGCACAATTTACTTTTTACGATTTTCAGTTTCGGCGCAATTTACCAATCGTCTTTTTCTGTATCGGCGCAATTTACCGACTCCCGAGTACGCCGGGGGAGGGAGGGGGGGGGGGGGGGGGTATTGTAGAAAATACGTAACGTTTAATTAGGAATTTTTCGACCCCCCTGCCTCCTCGAAGCGCTATTCAAACCCTTGGTGCTGTTGGAAACAGACCCTGAAGAAACAACAGTTCAATAAATAAAAAGGAAAATATTAACTCAAACTAAAGGATAATTTTCATTCATGCCGTTGAATTTGGAATGTTTGACCCCCTGCCCCCCTCGAACCGCTAATGGTGACGTAAGTTCCTGATGCCCTTAAAACGTCCACTCGACCGTCGAGAGTTATGCAGCTATTAAACGCCCCCCACCCCCCGGAAAATGTAAGAGAAAAGAGCGCCTTTAGAAGGAGATATATTTCGAGTCGACGCAGGTTCATTTCCAGCTGCAATAACGATAAAAATAATCACAAAATTGACTGGTTTAATGTAACCCAGTCACAGTGTATTGTGCCCCTTGAAGAGAAGCGGATCTTTTCAGCGAGATTCAGGCCGAACCAACCACTGAAAATGAAACATAATTTTCTTCACCGAATGGCAGAATCGGTAGAGTCACCGCACATCATGCCGCATCCCGTGGGCATTTTAGCCAGCGCGTATCGATTATGCACTGGAAACAAAAAAACACGTTGGACATAGAGTCCAGACTCCATCGACAAGAAAAAATACTCTTGATTCAATCAGATTTAAGCTTAAATCAAGAACCAAGCATCTTAATTTGAGCGGATTTCCTTTTGATTTAAGCTTAAATCTGTTTGAATCAAGAGTCTTTTTTCTTGTCGATGTTTTCAAGAGTCTGGACGCTAGATCCAGTGCGTTTTTTTCCAGTGTACAAGTACCTTTGGAAAAAAAAATAAATAATTTTCCCCCCATTTCTAATTGATTTCTCGTTCATCTGAATGTTCTGTTGTCTGGACCACTAATTGCGTTACAGAGCCATAGATTTTCGTGCACTTTCAGCGTGCGAAGTCGGCTTAAGATGACTGCGCTATCACAAATGGATCCATACGTGCCCGTTACTCTCTCCAAAAAGATACTTAACCACTAATTGCGTTACAAAGCCATAGATTTTCGTGCACTTTCAGCGTGCGAACTCGGCTTAAGATGACTGCGCTATCACAAATGGATCCATACGTGCCTGTTACTCTCTTCAAAAAAATACTTAACCACTAATTGCGTTAAAGAGCCATAGATTTTCGTGCACTTTCAGCGTGCGAACACGGCTTAAGATGACTGCGCTATCACAAATGGATCCATACGTGCCGTGCCCGTTACTCTCTTCAAAAAGATACTCTATCCTGTTCGTACTAACTGCAGCTCATTTCGTCTCTGCTCGTGACGTTTTCAATTTACCGACGCGATGAGCTTGGATTCCGCGTTTCGTCCAGTATGACATCCCCAGACGTTCCACGCTGGAGCCTCATTGTGTTGATACTCGATGGCTCGGATGGTTTGCGGGGCGGTGACTTGGGGCTCCCATCCCTCCGCCTCCTTCATTGGTGTCAAAACTTAGTCTGCCCCACTCCTCTCCGCACTGGATACGTAATGAACCAAAGCATGATACCTAATCCGATCATCCCCTAATTTACACCGCCCGTTGCTACGACTCGACTCACGGTTTCCGGTGGCGGCGTGTCGTGCTTCGCGATGAATCGATCAATCTTCCATTTGCACCTGTAGAAAAGGATCGAATTAGAATCGAACACCCCAATAATCGATTTTTCACTATAGCTTTAAATGGGAAAATATCGACAGTCGATGATTCACAGTAGCTTCCAAAGTTCAGACACTGCGAGCTAGCTCTGTTGTCCACGCTGCATAGGGAGGAATTACTTCGCAGAATTAACGGAAGTCTGCGGGGTCAATAATGGACTCAGACTAGCTGTAGTTAAATTGATTTCTGGCTTAAATTAACCGGGATCGTGGATTAGGACCGTCGAGATTAAATCAACCAGCAAGGAAGAAATTAGCGTACATGAATCACATCCTAATCAATCCACTCAAACTTCTTGTTGAACAAATCTAAGTAAGTTAACCTGACAGTTGAAAACGACACACTCACTTACATAGATCGCGGTAATAGGTACAGCTGAAAGTAATTATGAAGTATAGTAAGAAGATAATAAGAAAATATACAGTACCACGGTTCCTCTTTTGATCAGTTTTACACAAATGATACCCTCCTAAAATTTCACGAAACTGAATTACACGCTGGAGAATTCACTCCTTAACCGGATGTCTATGGCTAGCGAAAAATACCGCCTAATTGACAATATTGGCAAAAATAAGTTGGCAATTTTGCCGTATTTTACGGTATAAGGTACGCACGCTGCTTCAGATACCCGTGCATGATCTTCCGATTCAAGTACTGGTAGCGATTTTGTAAATCCTGCAATTGATGTAGAAGAATCAGCAGTATCTGATAATGAAGGTTCTGAGAATCATGCAAGAGAGGCAGAAGAACCATTAACTCTTGATGACGATTTGCGATCAAATGTAGTGTCTACAGCATTGTAGCACCTGAACGAAGCGTTTCCTCATGAAGTGATGAATCATCATTAGGAGATCAAACTAGTGATAACTAGGCCACTGAAGTTATCTTCATCACCAGTATCAATCGTCAGTAACGGTTTGACCCAGACCCAAGATCTTGTTCATGACGATTAGCACCCACTTTTTCCGATGCGTCAAGGAAAAACGAGCAAAAAAGAATCGAAATTACGACCTGGATGGTATAATTTTACACCTTTTCCAAATTCGAAATCTTAATCATGACAATTCAATTCACCAAGCGATTAGCACTAGGTGATGTGGCCTTAGAAGCGCTGACTGAATTGGTAAATGTAACTTTAAAAGATGTCATAGTCCCCCCCCCCCCCCCCCCCAAGTAAACATACAGGGTGCGGCAAAAGTCCCGGGACGGCTGTTTATTTGTTAAACGGCTACACGTAGAAAAACGAATTTTGGGGGATGTTCTTGGGTCAAAGTAAGCTACTTTTTGGCACTCCCCAAAATTTTTTTGGGGGCCCCCCTAGGGGAGGGCGGGGGGCAACTTTTTTTTTCAAATGGCAACCCCCCCTTTGTGATACCTCATTCGAAAGATAATAAAAAAAGAAAATTTTTGGCGCAAACCACAGGTCAAAATGTTCATTTTTGACAAAATGGCGGCCGGTCAAAGTTCAAAATGGCGGAAATTTGGCATCTCCGTTGTTTATTGACGGATTGGTGTGAAACTCGGAATCCTAGAGTTTTTCGAGATGAGAAAAACGATTCTGGCATTGGTTTTCCAGAAAAGTCAGTCCTTTTCAAAATGGCGGCGGTCAAAATGGCGGCCTCGAGCGGGAAGTGGATATTAAGGTTGCATATCGTTGGATTTGCATGAAACTTGGTATCTGAGGGTATTTCGGCACGAAAAGAACGAATCTTTCATTGGATATCTGAAATTTTGACAAATTCCAAAATGGCGGCGGAAAAATTGCGGGAAATCAGTTTTACGGCTCTTTACCGATGAATTTGCATGAAATTCGATATCCTGGCGGTTTTTGGCTCGTTAAAAAGGAATCTTTCATTAGACTCTTGAAGTATCAAATTTCATGCAAATTCATCCGTAAAGAGCCGTAAAACTGATTTCCCGCAATTTTTCCGCCGCCATTTTGGAATTTAGCAAAATTTCAGATATCCAATGAAAGATTCGTTCTTCTCGTGCCGAAATACCCCCAGATACCAAGTTTCATGCAAATCCAACGATATGCAACCTTAATATCCACTTCCCGCTCGAGGCCGCCATTTTGACCGCCGCCATTTTGAAAAGGACTGACTTTTCTGGAAAACCAATGCCAGAATCGTTTTTCTCATCTCGAAAAACTCTAGGATTCCGAGTTTCACACCAATCCGTCAATAAACAACGGAGATGCCAAATTTCCGCCATTTTGAACTTTGACCGGCCGCCATTTTGTCAAAAATGAACATTTTGACCTGTGGTTTGCGCCAAAAATTTTCTTTTTTTATTATCTTTCGAATGAGGTATCACAAAGGGGGGGTTGCCATTTGAAAAAAAAAAGTTGCCCCCCGCCCTCCCCTAGGGGGGCACCCAAAAAAATTTTGGGGAGTGCCAAAAAGTAGCTTACTTTGACCCAAGAACATCCCCCAAAATTCGTTTTTCTACGTGTAGCCGTTTAAAAAATAAGCAGCCGTCCCGGGACTTTTGCCGCACCCTGTATTTTTAAACAAGTATTTGCTTCAGACACACGGAGAAAATTTTACTTAAACTATTCAGCTTGTTTAAGACACTTAGGGGATAGTTCGATATGCCAGCTTGAAATTTACCCTGCTTACAATGAACCAGTTAACCTAAGACTCTCAATAATAGAAACTTTGTTGTTGACATTTCAATGGTAGATCAACCACGGGTAAGACTGGAGGGATGCAAAGGAGAAGCAATGCTTTCATACATGCAAACCCGAGTTTAGAATGACAATTATATTTCTGATGTTTTTGACACTCTTGGTTTTAAAGAACTCGAAGCTAGTAAGCCTGACAATACACCATTTTTACATTGGGGATAAGCAATTGAGCATAGATGGAGTTAAAATTCTCATTAGCAATAACAAATCTCAATGACCTGATCTGTTTTCATAAATGGAGTCCCACCAACAGAGAGAATTCAGTCTAATAACATTAAGTGTGCGAACTTATGGTTTGGACGGTCAAGCATGTCAATGATAACAGATATGTCATTCGATGTTGAAGAATTGAACATACTTGCAAAAAAGGGAGTCAAATTATTTAGTGCGTTGAAAAATGAGGAAGTTGTGACAAAATATTTTCCACTATTCTTTTGGACGAATACACTGGCAAAGGCAAAATTGCTCGATTGGATTCTATTTAATGGTAGTAGGCTATAATTTTTTGGGCCCTAAATTCGTGCGTTGTGGATATCGGAATGAATAATATCCGCCCAGGGAGAAAAACATTTTCAATGTTCCTACCGCATTCTACGCGCGATTTTAATGAAATGACAAGCACTTTAGTGTTTAATCACAGGTGGAACAAGAATTGGGGGCGAAGAGAAACTTCCACCGCTTAAAACAGAGGACCAGGGGTCCTTTCTTAAAATATTTTGAAAAGTACAACGTTTTCAGAGGGTAATTTGGAGCTAGTTTCTCAAAAAAATTGAGGAGAAAATGGCAACATTTTCATAAAAGTCAGAAACATCACGCTCTCATTTCGCAGAATCCCTTACATTTCCTAGAGGGATTATAGGTACTTTTATGGAGAGGAGAGTACCTTCCCAAAATCCGCCTGATCTCTTACCCTGTCCAATGGTTCATTCAGTTTGTCGGCTGACGAGAGATATCCTACTAAAAGAACTTAAGGTAATGAAACGGAAACATTCAAATGTACGTATGTGCGCCAGTGCTGGTAATTTCTCCGATGGAATTGGCGTCTGAAAATTTCGTTGCTCGTTGAAATAAACTTATCTGCACTTTGAGATGAGCCCTATCGTTCATATAACACTCGAGCTCCAGAGCTCACGTGAAAACGCTCCTACGCCTTTACGCTGGCCGAGCGAAGATTTTCTTGCCGGTTGGCGGACACGCGGGGTCTTCGACGGAGCCTACGGATCAGTGACAAAGCGTGGATGATCGATTATCGATACTCCCGATTTAAAGCTGTGGTAAAGACTCGAATATTAATGTGTTCGTTATGACCACTGTTAATCGATCCTTTTCCGTGGGTTTAGATGGCAGGGCAATCGATATACCACGAAGCACGCACCCCGCCACTGCAGTGGCGTGGCGTGAATTGCGATAGATCGATTGTTATGCCATTTAAACCTATGGTAAAGAATCGGTAATTAAGGTGTTCGCTGCGAACACCCTGATAATCGATCTTTTTTCATAGGTTTAAATGGCATAACAATCGATATATCGCAATTGACGCCACGCACCCCGCCACTGCTGCGGATCATTAACCACCCTGGGCCCGCGGCTCAACATGGAGACCGCGAAGCAGTGATGCTCGACTGCGTTTGAGAGATTCCCCCAGGATAGAAATTTGTCACGTTGCGACTGGGGAAAAGATGAAACGTGGCAACAATTCACGGACCGGATACTTCGCCTAAGGCCTCCTTAAAGTTAGCGATGGTATTCATTCTCGGGGATTCGGTCTGAAAAATTGGATTTCTGGTTGATCGCAGGCACTTGGAGAAACCGCTCTCTCGAATTTTAAGAGGTTCGTGGGGTTTAAAAGTGACCATTCTTCCCTCAAGATAGAATATTGCTGAGTTTATGTAAAAATGACTTCAAACGTAGACAAAAAGAACCGAACTGTGAGAAATAGGATAAGAAACTTCAGAAAGAGAAGAAGCTAATACGCGGAGAAAGTAACCTATAAGGTGCAAAATCCTTTCAGCAGTCGTAGTATTGTGGAACCTGGTGCTAATCTCTGTGATAGGCAGACGAATAAAATACCAGAGTGCTCCTCGGTGGAAAACGGAAAAAACCCGTTCTTAGAGTACGGCATCCGCTTCATCTACGTAGGTAAAACCGAAGGTTCTTTCGAGGATGATCTACTAAAGAGAGCATTCCTGGCAGGTGCGGCGGCCGCTGCGTCGCTGGTTTGTTCTATCTCTCCTCAGCCTTGTAAACCCATTTGTTTGTTTGTATTTTAATGTGTTTTTATTGTTGTCTTATAATGGAAGATTTACAATTGTTTAAATTCACAACTTCCAACTCACAATTTTTTCTTTCTTTTTCTTTCGAGGACGGGACACAGTGCCTTCCTCTGAAACTGGGCCCACTTGAAGGAACGAGAAGCTGTCGCGAGGGAATAATTTTTTGGCCCTGTCCACACGAGCGCAGTTCGCGGAACCTATTCCTCAAGCTTCTCAGTTCCCGGAACTTATTTCTTGAAATAAGGCATGCTATCCACACGAGTTCGCCCGAACTGGGACCGGAACTTCAATAAAACTATATAATCATCGCAAAATAATAGATTATTACGGTCGCCAGAGTAACAAAAATAAATGTCAAGACATGTAAAGGACGTAAAAAACATAACCAAACAGATTCACATAAAAAAAAACATATGTAGAAGCTCGGAGTACGGGGGAAGTTCCGGGTTTTGGAGGAAAAAGATTTTAGCTCAGCTAAAACTTGTTCCGGGAACAAGTTCCTCGGAATAAGTTCCGCGAACCGCGCTCGTGTGGACAAGGTCTTAAACGACTGGATACTCGGATCATCTCCGTTGCACGATTCCGCGATGAGGTCGTCGAAGATCAGATGAGCCGATCACCGGAGTTGCGGCGAGGGCGCGACAGCGAAAGAAGAGAGAGCTGGAAATTAAATTTCCGCAAAATTAATAATTCCGGATGCGTCGCCCGCCGTGGCCGGGACTCCTCTCCACTCGATAAAACATGAGCCGGCGGGCAAAGTAAGAAACCCTGTTTTCGGGTGATGTGTGCTCGGGCCCGGGCGGGGGCCCGAGGAAGAATAAGGAAAATGGAAGATATACCGCCGCCGCCACCCCCGCGACAAAGGAATTGAACTTTATTAGGAAAAAAGGAAGAGGGGCGACGCGGACGAGGGAAAGAGAATTTAAAGTGGCGAGCCACGGCATATCATCCCTTTCCGCCAAGAATATCACAAGCGCACGCAAACGTTGCCGATTTCCCTTTCGTTTTTCCAGGCTGTCTAGTTTTTTTAGTTTTTATTTTGGGAAATCCTGATTTTTGACTGCTAAATCCTGATTTTATGATTTTCCAAATGCTGACTTTCTGCGGAGCACTGGAAAAAACAGTCGCTTGGATCTTGAGTCCAGGCTCTTAAAAACATTGCCAACACTGAAAAAAAAAGTAGCTTAGATCAAGCATGATGATTCTTGAATTTGCCGCCAAGAATTTTTTTTTCTTGCTTTAAGCTGACTTTTTCTAGATACAAGAAAACTAATGCTTGGGTTAAACAAGAAATTAGCTTATAAAAACCAAAAAAATTCTTGATTAAAGAAGAAATACTTCTTGGCGGCAAATTTAAGATTCTTTTTTTTCCAGTGAAGAAAAAATACTCTTGATTCAATCTGATCTTATCTTGAATCGAAGGATAAGCCTCTTGATTTTGGCGGATTTCCTTTAAATCCGCAAAAAGTCCGCCTAAATCGCGTTTGTATTTTTTCTTGCGTACGTTTTTAAGAGTCTGGACTCGAGATCCAAGCGACTTTCTTTCCAGTGAGGAAAATTAATCACACGCAAATCGCAAAAATAGCTCGATGAAAAAGTCCGATCGGACGGCCGACTTTTCTCAAAGCCTGATTCAACGACCGGTTTTTCCTCTGATCCTGATGAAATTGGGATTAAATCCTGATTGACCTCACATTTTGATAGAATCGAGAAAATCCTGATGCTGGGAACCCTGTTTTCGAGTATTTTCCGAAGGAAATGCTGAAATTTTCTTTTGCCCGGGAAAAAGGCCTCCAGCGGGCTGATTATATCGAAATTAATAGACATAGCTGTACACAAATAAGGCATAGGGAGAAGTAAGCGATCCTATTGGTTGAAATGCGTGGTTCTTATAAACGAAGGGAAGAAATGATGGACTAACTACAGGGTCTCTCGAGGGTTGCCGTTAGTTGATCCATTAGTAAAGTCAACTGGTGACACCAAATACCACATGTGGTATAATTTGGAAACTGAGCCGTTTCTGAATTAAATCGTTTAAATGTAAAAACTGTTTTGAGCACTTAACAAATTTCGGGGCACTTGTCTTGCCTGAAATTTTTCCCTCATTGCAGTTTACAAAATTCACGGAGGTTGAATGGAAATTCGGCGAGATTTTCATAACAGTGGCTCGTTGGTTTTAGCAGTCGTTTTTTCCGAACGTCACGCAAGGCAAGGCGAGAGAAGGTACGGTGGCGTATTAACGAATGCATGGCGAGGAGAGAAAAGGGTACGGCTGAGTGTGGTGCCACGTGACATTAATGTGTCTTGCCAATATAATATAGAACGATTTTTGATAATTATTGCATAACTATTCACTAAAAATTCCGATGTTAACTGAAGGAGAGTGGTCGAGCAGATCGTAATAATAGGGGGGCTCGGTCTTGCTGAACGGGAGAGGAAGATTCTGTAACTCAGAATTCGAGGGTGAAGCTACTTTCGAAAGGCGTGAACAGCAACGCACGTCCAAAAGAAATGTCATGGTAAACTTGGCAACAGTGTTCGGCGTTTGTGATCTTCTTCCCCGATAGGAACGACATCCTCGAGGATGTTGGCATCCCTGCCTCTTACGCGCCGCGCGAAGAATAAGTTTTATATGGTCACATTTAAAAAAGGGGGAAGGGAAAAAAACCGCGCCACAGGATATTTACTGCCTAATATATTCAGCTCGGTATCGCCCTCAAAAAGCTTTTGCGGGTATAATTATTTCAATTCCGAATTCCTTTGTTTACCCTTAAATCCTCATCGCATAAATTTATCGACTTCCCGATGCTCGCGTCCCTCCCTTATACGACAGCCCGATACAATTTATCCAACTTTTGAAGGAAATTAAAAGCGCTTTTTCCACTTTTAACGCAGCGCCGTGAAATTTATTAACTGCTTTAATTACATGGTTAATTTATCAACACCCTCCCCTTCCTTTCGCTCATGCAGTGCTTCATTCCCAATCGAGTGTTCATAGAATCGAAACATAACGTATGGATGCACGAGTCTCATCGGGTATGTTCGGTGTGCGTTGATTTTTCTCAGAATCAACTCGTGGCACAGAGAAGAAAGACATGAAAAATAATAATAATAAAAAAAAAAAATTCTCAATCACGTTAATGGAATTTTTTCATATTACTCTCAGCTTTAGTCTGAAGTGCGGCCAGTGAAAATTTCAGCTGCTGAGAAGATTGTCGGGAGGTCGATTTTCTCGCATTGCCACGTCTTGATAAAACGCGCTGGAGCTGATTCATCAGATTTAACAGATCATACATTTGGTATTTTTAAAGCCGAGTGTGTTCGACACTGCTAATATTGGAAAACCAACATCGACGACAACAATTTCATCCGTAGAATCATACATTGATTTTTAGTCTAAAAATTTAAGTGTGGCCAGTGAAAATTTCAGCTGCTGAGAGGATTGTCGGGAGGTCGATTTTTCCACGTTGCCACGTCTTGATAAAATAGCTGGAGCTGATTCATCAGTTGAACAAATCATACAATTGGTATTTTTAGAGCCGCGCGAGTGTGTTCTACTCTGCTAATGTCAGAAAACCAACATCGACGACAACAATTTCATCCGTAGAATCATACATTGATTTTTAGTCTAAAAATAAAAGAAACTACTGTAAAAACAAACAGCCCGTAGCTGACTCTGGATTTTGCTCTACTATACTAATAAAAGCGCCACTCCACAATTAAAGTTCAAAAAGGCTGATGATCGAAGGGAAATCGTTGAATCTCTTAATAGATGCGTAAAGTGTCTCTCTCCAGGAGACTGCACAGATATTAGCTGTAAGAGCTCCAAGCGATGATACGCCTGCGATGAAATACACCACACTCTGCTACACCAAGTGATGATGGGCACGAACAATCACCAAAAACTACAGTTATATTCGCCACAGTACTCGTTAAGAGTGACAACTCACTAGAGCTCCAAGATTGTGAGATCAGTCCTCGACTCAGCTACACAGGAAACGTTCCTTACGAACGAATGCGCTCATACCATAGGGTTGCCTATCGTTCAAGGGGCAGAAGTCATCCGAGCAGGCATATCCAGCCTCCCGAACTCTACTCGTGGCACGGCCACTGTAACTTTGTCGTCTATAGACGAAAAGGTGTTCGTCGGGAACATTTATCATTTTGGATAAAATCACAGATTTTACTCCTTCTCCGTTCATCCATGATGACGTGCAATATTTAGTGCGCGGTCTACCCATTGCCGATCCAGAATGGAGCCAGCCTGCGGGCCTGTAGATCTTTTAGTTGGCGCGGACCTTTTCCCCGCCATAATTATTAGGAAACCGCGACATCTGGGCGCAAATATGCCCTACCTGATTGAAACTAGGATTAGACCTGCCCCAACTCAATTGCATCCTCCCATGGTGCTCATGGCTGAATTCGAACGAGGTTCTATTGCTCAGCCTAGCAAGGATTTTCAAAATACGCCAATCCAAACCTTCTCTAGATACTCTTATTGGACTAAAACTAAACGAGTCTCAGCTTACATTCTTCGAGCAATCACTCGAAAGAAAACCGCATTTCTCGCCGTCAGCTGATAAAGCGTTAGTGGCTGGCAATCTGTTTCAACCCTTGATTACAAATCTCCGAAATACGTACCTAATGGCGCGAAATTTGAATATATGGGAGCAAGGGGGGATAATGGCACGAAATATGAATGTATGGAAGGGAGGGGGGGGGGGTGTTTCATTATTCGCTGTTACTTATTAATAATCAGCCGTTAATTTTTTTGTTCAACCTGTTTACTCATTCCCTATTGTTGTTTTCTCATTATTTGTGAATTTGGAATTTATATTGTCTTACGTCTAAAACACAACATATGGGTGTGAAATTAAGTGTATTATGGTCGTGGGAACGCGATAAATCCAAAATAGAAACGATTGAACAGCTACAGAAACTTGGTTTAATTTGAAAGATTCGTTTATGTGACAAGTGCGAGGAAGAAATGGTGCTTGAGGAACGGAAAGACCTCGGTGACGGCTATGCTTGGAAGTGTAACATATCTGGATGCAAACTTTCGCGGTCTATTCGCAGAGGAACTTGGTTCGCTCAATCCAACCTGTCACTCATTAAAATCATGCAACTGACTTGTATGTATGGGTTCACAAATATCCTGTGAATATTGTGATGCATGAACTCGGCATCGCTCAACACACCGCGGTCGATTGGTGTAATTTCTGCCGGGAAATTTGCGTTGTAATAACTGAAAAAGAGCCGATGTCTCTCGGTGGCCCGGGCAAAATAGTGCAAATTGATGAATCCCTCTTCCGGAAACGGAAATACAACCGAGGCAAGAGGAAGAAATCTCATCAATGGGTCTTCGGCGGGGTGGAGCATGACAGACCAGCGGGCCGATTATTGAAACTGATAGACAAAGCTATAGACAAAGACGACAAAAAGGATTTGGAGGGATCCTATTGGTGGAAGCAGGTGGTGGCAATGGACATAGGAGGTAGGTAATGGACTAACTAACGGCAACCCACTAACGACCCGACAGTTAGTCCATCATTTTCTTTCTCAGTCTATGAGAACCAACCATGTCAACCAATGAGATCGCTCCATACTCCCTATGTCTTCTTTGTCTACAGCTTTGCCCATCAGTTTCAATAATCGCCCCGCAGGCTGCTTCCTTGTCACAGTGGCGTGCGGTGGGTTCAGTGACAGGGCAAGCTCTAGCGTTCGCCATCGGGGGGGGGGGGGGTGTTAACGTAGCCTCTTTCCCTTCCCCCTCCCCCTAGCCTCCCTAGAAAATTCTTAAAATTTTACTCTATTTGCTCTATTTTTCGGATGAAATCTGATGGAACGTAACGTCTTGAAAAACTGTATTTTTATTTCTTTCTCTCTTATTTATGATTTCGTTTACTCAACTTGTTTCGACTGTTATTGAGCATTGGAGGACGGCTCCTTACTCATAACTCCTAATTTTGCCACTTATTTGAGGTAATATAGTCTTTATTCTACAGCATTTAAATTTTTTGAGTTACTTAAATTTCCCCCCCCCCCCCCAAAAAAAAAAGGCTTTCTGCATTTAAAACATGATTGAGAATTGTCTAATTCATCACCAATTAGATCCAAGTGAGCAAAATTTTATAGAATATAAAGGCATTTGTTCCGGAGGAACAATTAAAACCGCGACGGAAAGAGGGAACAAGATAGCGCATCGGAGGGAGAAGCAGCGCGCTGCGGTGACGGGCCAAGAGGTGGCCAAGAGAAGCGAGCTGCGATCGCGCAGCGAAGGGCTCGGACTCGGAACGTACCGCGCTCCCCGCCTGCCTTGATTCCGCCGCCGAGCAGTGGCTCTCCGCTCAGCTGATCGCAAGCGATTCTCCAGCGCATGAGTTGGCCCGTGTTCAGGCCGCGCAGCGCGCTGCGCCACCTCCATCCGCTCTGCCGCTTTCCTACTTAGGTGGCTCTATACGTATTTCTGTCTCCCTCTCTTTCTGTTTTAATGCAATTTACTTACTGAACGCATTTTATAAATTATATTTGCTAAAATGTAAAAAAATTTAATAGGTGTAATTTTCTTCTTTCTTTTGAAATCATTGGGCAAGCAGTGCTTGCCTTGCTTATCCGGACCGCACGCCACTGCCTTGTCAGGGTAGACAAACGCGATTGAGCCACATTGATACCGCTCATTGAAAATCATATCAAGCCAGGGTCAACGATTTATTCTGATTGTTGGAAAGCATATGATCGCCTCGGAAATATTGGATACGAACATTTGACAGTCAATCACAGTGTCACTTTTGGAGACGGTGAGGTACACACTAATACAATTGAAGGACTTTGGTCCCTAGTTAAACGTTCTTTTCCTCGCTGCAGTAGGCAAAAAGATATGTTCGATTCCTACCTTGCTGAATTTATGTGACGCCGTAAACATGCCAGTTCTGCAGATATTTACATTACTTTTATCGAAGGACTATTCGCTTCTATCTACTTATCTATCTAGGTAGTAGACCTCAAATCGCCGGAATAAAACCAATGACTGCAGTTTGAAGCCCGCATCGAATGAGAGCGCAGAGGGCGCCCAATGAAAGGTTGGAGGGTTGGATTTTAACCTTTTCTATTCCTTATTTCTATAATTCTCGGAATTTTTAAAAATGAAGCCGTGCAACGAAGAGGAGATTCCGAGCGCAAATCCAAGTTCAAGAGATACATTTTTCCAAGTTTCAGACTCATCGATCGTCAATGAACCTTGAGCCGGCATACGAAGACCATTTACGAAGAGAAAAATTCCAATTCAACAATTTAAGAAATTTACTGTTCCTCCATATTTCCCTCCATTACAAGAAGCGAATTTCCGATGAAACCAATCGTTTTTAATTATAACGATCACCGAGATTCTCTGAGCTCGATTTTCCCCCTCGAATTTAGAGAAATTACTATACTTGCTTTCATCATCAGAGATACTTCCAGGAACTATACAGTCTAGCTACGAAGAAGAGGCTCTTCTATTTTTATGGACTTTTTGGTTCCTCAGCGAGTCCTGGACACCACAAGAAAAAACACTATGTCTAGAATCCTTTACATTCTTTCGTTCCTTGTGATATTTCGTTGATTATCTTTCATTAGTAGAGTATAATTGCTGATGAAACTCCGGAATTACTATTGATTTTTTATCAGATTCTCCGGGGAGAAAACAGGTAGATTCGGATTGCGTTAAGCAGAAAGGAACCAAGCCACGACGGCTATAGCCGCATTTAATTGCGAAGTAACATTTTTTACAAGAAAACTGTCGCGCGAATTTTCGTGCGGATTTCAGTGAATTTGTCGCAAAGTATGGAGCGAATTCCCTATATTTTTCAAAGGAATCTGCACAAAAGTTCTCTTGTAAAAAATTGAGATGAGGGTTTGGTTCCTTTCTCCTAACGCGGTTACAAAACCCCTGCAATTTCCAGCATCCCCTCTCCTGTTTGCAGAAACTGGAGAAAGTCCCTTAGATCTTAAGTTCAGACTCTTAATTAACATTGGCAAGAAGAAATATTCTTGATTCAATCCGATTTTTTCTTGAATCGAAAAGTCAAGCCTTTAATTTAAGCGGATTTCCTTTTGTTTCAAGCAAAAAGTCCGTCCGATTGAATCACGAGAATTTTTTCTTTTCAATGTTTTTAAGAATCTGGACTCTTGATCCAAGCGACGTTTTATTCCAATGGATATCATGAAAAAAATGAGCTTGAAACTAAAGCGAAAAGAGGAGGTTCTTCGACTCCCCTGCACTTCCTCGTCCTTCGACGAGTCGCGGTATTTCCTCTTTTCTCCGGATCCTGGACAGTACGGAAAAAACAGGGGATTAGAGATGACGCGAACGGTGGAGGCGTGGAAAGGCGGGAAAAAGGCGCTGACAAAGGGGCCGCAGAAATGTGAAAGGTAGCAATTGAGCGACTCCACGCGCAGCACCCAAGTAATATGCATATCTTCATCCCGAATCCACACACTCGCACCCCTTACAAGCTCCCCGCGGCTTCCGGGATTCCGTTCTCAAGCAACGGTTCCACAAACCGCGCGCGACACGAAACGGGCCTTTCGACATGGTGTAGTAACCTAAACGTCGCAACACATGTTTCCTGATTGAGAGTTCACGCAAAATGCAATGGATGTACTGGAAACTTCTAATGAGAACTTGGTTTGCGTGCAACACAGTTACTTTCAATTCAACATAGATACGCACACATAAACGTTCTTAATTTACATCATGGACGGACAATTCAAATTCCCCGCTCGCGAAAGAACCTTCATCAATGTAGACCACATTGGTAGATATGTTAGCATTAAAGTATGTAATACGTTAATGTATACATTAACTAGTTAAAGTATAGGTACATCAACTGAAACGGCCAGTTAAAAAGCAGAATTTTCGTGGGTTGCACACTTTAACGAGTTACTCTATGGAATAACGGGCGGCTCGCAGGTAAAGTGTGAAAGTCACAGATGAATCAAGTCAAATTATCAAAACAAAAACAAACGGCTTTTCATGATGCACGAACTGAATGTCCGTTATGAAAACATTTTCAAGCCCGAGTTAAGGATTTTTAGACTTAAGTGAAACTTGTCAGGTAAAGAGGAACGTCATGAAAAAGGGCATTGTTGTAAAACCTATAATTTTTTCCCACGTAAATAGTCGCTGTCAACTAGATTTGATTGATTCGCAGTCGCAGCCCGATGGTGAATTCAAATTTATTTTAAATTGTCAAGACCATCCATCGAAATTCGTTAGTTTGCAACATTTAAAGACAAAAACAGCAGATGAGGTTGCGTACAACTTGCTAGACATTTTCATGATTGTTGGATTTTATTTTAATTTATTTTATTTTATTTATTTTTTTTTTTGAGAAACGCGGAAATTGACAAAGGCAAAAAGCGTCCCAAGTTTCGAATGTTTCGATGCGTCCATACAGATGTTGTTCTTGGTTACATTAATAATTGGTAGGTGACATAAGTCATAATGAATTCACTGAGTTTATTGCAGTAAAATTTGAATGTTTTAGAGTCTATGGATTTGCGTTTTCATTTTACTAAAATTTTAAATTGTAAAAATAATAATTTTCAAGATCAAAATTATGAAAAATCTAACAATTTGAAATTCGATTGGAATTTCTATCAAATGACCTTGATCGATAAGTGGCATTGCCAAGATAGAACTTTAATGATCAAGTTAATTCGACAACGATTCAAAAATCGACCCGCAGTAATGTCTGTGACGACGAATGGGTATATCATCAATGCGCTCGGTCGACTTCGCGCGGCTAACTTCGTGTCGCGTGCGGCCTGGAGAACCGCAGCTTAGCGCCACCGCCTGCCGGATGAACATGTCACAATAAGTTTCCGTGCTTGGTCTCCCATCGCTTCCGATCGATAATCGTACGCCTTTCAACAAATCTGTACCGTCGAGATATTATTTGCATCACGGAGGCGCATCAAAATAAACACGCTCACCTAAAAAAAATAATTCGATTTAAGAGCCGAGTATTCAGCGTTCCGTTTAGATCGAACTAATCGGTTTGTACAATTGAACTTTGCGTTCGGGGGGACGAAGTTGAATTCCTACGCGAAAGCTCTGTTTCGTCTTCGTTTCAGTTCAAGGAATTGATCTAATGGCCCAATAATGAATGAATCGTGGGCCTGGAAAAGTCCTGGCGTTTCTACCCTCTGAGCGCTCACCTCAAAGGCTGGGATTGTGTTAACTTCTGCGTGGAAGCTTGTGATCCGAAGTTTACAAAATTTTTTTAAATTTCATTTTTTTCTCGGTAAATAACCCGATCGGTTCGGTGAAACCTTGCCGAACTCGGTTGGTCGTGTGTTTCAAACGTCGTAATGCCGTCCGGTTCACGGAACCCAATACTTAGGTTTGTGCCACCGAACAACCGTATACCGAAAGGTTCAGTAAAAATCACCGAAATTATTTTTTCAGTGTTCAATTATTCAGATACTTCAGAAGAATAGTGTACGAAAATTTGCTTGTTTTGCAACTTAATTTCTGAATCATGCTCCTATTGATATTCCGAAGCTAATATCTTGTTCCTAGAATGTGGACCTACGATTTTATATTTTTGCAACGTTGATCGCATTCCTTGCATTTGTATAGGTGCAGTAAAAATTAAAAGCTTGCCTCTTTAATTTTGTGCGAGTTAATTTTTTTACAACTTATACTTGGGTAAAAACTAACGTAGTAAAACGTAGGTGTTGAATACATTCAAATTGAGTACGGCGTCGAAAGAGAACTTTCAGACTCCTTTTACCTTCTTTGACTCAATTTGAAGCCGGGAGTAAAATTTTAAATATTCTGCTTCAAATTTCATGTATTTCATGTCTTCTGGCACACCAAATACAACTATGCTAAATGAAATAAAACTTTCAAATTAAATACTTTAAATTTTGCTTGCTCTTTACAATTTTAATCAATTATCGAGTGACTCTGTCCTTTATACCCTATTCCGCGAACAAAATGAGGTTGATGGCATGACGCAAACGATACTTCAGTCACTTCTCGCGGGGAGAGAGGGCGAGGCAACAAATTAGTGAAAATAAAGGATATAAATAAACAAGGGATCAAGAAAATGAATGAATAAAATAAACAGCGGGGATGGTGTAGGTGTTGCCACATTTGACGAAAAGTTTTCTATTCTTCCTCGTCGTGCAAACAGAAAGAGAGCATAGAACGGAGCAGTTGGAAGCGTCTGATTGATGCGGTTCCTACCTTCGTGAAAAATGAATTCCGAACGTAAGTTAGGAGCAAAATCACTTGAATTTTGGTCGAGGTTAAATATTTTTGTGGAAGGTCGTACTGCCCAAATTATAATTTTCCAATTGTAATTCGGGGAAAGCTGCATGATAAAGGATTCCACCGGGTAGGTACTTGTCCTACAAAAACGTGCGAAACTTCAATCGCTGCGCGCTGCAGTTCTTCGAGTCAATTGAACGGAAAAAATAAGGAAATGCGTCAGTAACACTTAGATTCAAGACGTATCCTTCGACAGAGATTAAATGATATACAGGGTGTCTCACGAAAAACGAGCCACCTTGAATATCTGCCGAACGCGTCGGAATTTCGAAAAACGGTAAAAGACGTGTTCGTTTATATCGAGGGGGACACCTTTTGGCGTATTCGACATTTTCCCAAACCGCGGGAGGGGCGCGGGGCGGGGGGTGCCCCACCCGTAAGTCGAACTTTTCAAATGGCACCCCTACTTTTTTATTTCAGAAATCAATTCTACGCAAAAAAACAAGCCACCCTGTCCAAACCGAATGTAAATCGGACAATTTTTCAGTGATTGACAGAGTTTGAAACATTTTTTTCATGCTCTTTTCAAAAATTTCCCACGCCCAATGGAATCGCTGTATCAAACCAAACTCTCCGCCAAAAAAATTCTTAAGCATGGCACTTTCGATAAAAAAATAAAAAAAATCTGCTGCACTCGAAATCTGGAGCACGCGGAGCCCTTCTTTGCGGCATTAAAATTCGTTATACCGAACATTTCCGAGGGGCGCTCATCGGGAGGGAGCAGTAAGTTTTAGACAAGAATTATTAATCTTTTTTCTGAAGCATAAGAAACCGTGTCCATGAAGAAGCAGTTAAGTAGAGAAACAAATGGATTAGCTTTTTTTGGGGGGGGGGGGGGGGGGGGGGGTCAATGACTTGAGCCGGACCTTGATACTTCTGAGGACGCTATTTTTCCGCGGTGCGTTGTTTTTCTACTTAACTGCTTCTTCATGGACACGGTTTCTTTTGCTTCATAAAAAAGATTAATAATTCTTGTCTAAAACTTACTACTCCCTCCCGATGAGCGCCCCTCGGAAATGTTCGGTATAACGAATTTTAATGTCGCAAAAGGAGGGCTCCGCGTGCTCCAGATTTCGAGTGCAGCAGATTTTTTTTATTTTTTTATCGAAAGTGCAATGTTAAAGAATTTTTTTGGCGGAGAGTTTGGTTTGATACAGCAATTCCATCGGGCGTGGGAAATTTTTGAAAAGAGCATGAAAAAAATGTTTCAAACTCTGTCAATCACTGAAAAATTGTCCGATTTACATTCGGTCTGGACAGGGTGGCTTGTTTTTTTGCGTAGAATTGATTTCTGAAATAAAAAAGTAGGGGTGCCATTTGAAAAGTTCGACTTACGGGTGGGGCACCCCCCGCCCCGCGCCCCTCCCGCGGTTTGGGAAAATGTCGAATACGCCAAAAGGTGTCCCCCTCGATATAAACGAACACGTCTTTTACCGTTTTTCGAAATTCCGACGCGTTCGGCAGATATTCAAGGTGGCTCGTTTTTCGTGAGACACCCTGTAGATATCAGAAGAGTGTCTGAGAATACGAAGTAAACATCAATCACATTTATATATTTTATTAAACCTAAAAATATTGTCGCTATTATTGCTTTGCTGAAATTGATATTTCAAATCGAACGGGAAACCTTGATCCAGAGTGACAAAATTCCTCGGGTTCCTTGACTATTCCTGACTTCACAGGAAATTTAAACGTGAATTCCCTGACTTTTCAACCCTTAGTTTTGAAATGAATTCTTAAAATATTTCAATTCATTAACACTTTCAAGCCTGAAATCTCAGATATTTTAGCGTTCGGCGAAAGTCCCAGGCTGCAGGTTTAGCCCGACTTGCAATGATTTTTTATGTAATAAAACAACAATAAAAAAGAAAACAAGCATAAATAGGAAGAAGTAATATAAAGAAGTTCAACCTTTAGTTTGGACAGGAATTCTCAAAAAAGTTCTTTTCAGGAACACTTTTAAGCCTGAAATCTCAGAAAGTTCAGGGTTGAGCGAAATTCCTTGGCTTCTGCAGATTTACCCTGACTTTCTATAATTTCTCGTGTAAAAAACATTACATTGAAAACAACTTAAATAGGAAGAAACGATAAAAAGGAGTGAACCTAGAAGGTCAATAACCAAATTTAAAAAAAAAAGGAAAACGAACAAAATTTTGTTATTTTTCCATAAATGTCAAATTCTGAACTCGGTAATGGTATATTGCACGACTGAAGAAAGCAGAATGGTGAAGAGTAAGGCAACGTCGAAAAGAAAATGAAGTTGATAAAACACCATGGATGTAAAAAAATGCGCTCGAACTCATAAAATCCTAAATTACGCGCTGCAGCAGTTACTATAACAATGACAAGATATAGGACTAACTACTATACCAGCTCCTCGATTGTTGAATCGATATCGAATGACCTTGATCGATATTTAACGTTGGTAAGATAGGGATTTATCGATCAGAAGCATTCGATAACGATTCAACAATCGACCCGCTGGTAACTCATACATTTTTAAAGTTCTCGCATGCATGATTTTTCCGCATCCAGAATGTTGAATTGACTTCACATTTTGTTCAGTGAATAAAAAGAGATAATGTTCGATGATGGCAACACTGGTCGGAGGCCGAGGAAGTTTCCCGCCTTTTCCGAGCTGGGGGAAAAATTTCCGAAGATTCCGTTTCACTGATTCCGGGCTCTCGGCTTGTAAAATCAAGTGCCGAGCCAATCAATCAATCTCCTTCTGCCTTCCCCCGCATCAAAGCTCATCCCCTCCGCCCCTCCACCCCACACTGTCGGCCGACAACTCTCCACTCATCGTGTTGACCATTGTGCCTTAATAACAACTCATCAAGGACCACTCTAAACCGGAGTCGCCCAGGCCGTGGCTGTTCTCGCAAATTGATTTCGTCCATTTTTATCTACGTAAAACACTCGATATGCTATCGACTGCCACGCGTAGAATCGATTAATTAAGCTCAATTTGACTGCTTTATAAACGGTGTTAAACCGACGAAAACACTCGATATTTTATCGACTGCCACACATAGAATCGATTAATTATGATCAATTAGAATGTTTTAGAGACGGTGTTACACCGACCGAAACACATGGTATTTTATCGACTGCCACACATAGAATCGATTATGATCAATTTGGATATTTTAAAACAGTGTTACACAGACTTACTACCGATCGGCACACGGAACTAAAATTATTTTAGTAGAAATCCTTGATTAGGGTCTCCTTTTCCACATCTCCAAGACAAACAGCATGAGAAATATTGCGCCAAGTGTAACTATTTAAAGATTCTAAAAAAGACAAGGTCAAAAATATTTGTGTCAGAACGACATGCGATGTATCGCATGCATTGGTTCCATTTTTTCAGCTATTCGTCATTTTTCTCGAATTTTGCGATCGCTATTCTGTTGTCAGGAGACTAAAGAATTCACTTACCAATTTTGACAAACAAATTCAATGTAATAAATGTGTGGTTTTATTAGGGGAATAATATCGCTTTCGATACTGATAGCTCGGTAGGGAATTATGAGATTACTAGGGGGCCCTGCCCCCTGACCGCCACGCGGCCCAACCCCCGGGAGGGCGCCCTCAGGCCCGCTTAGCGGGCCCTATACGCATATGTATATGCAAAAATGTTCTTCCATTTTAATACACCGTGTTTTGTTCGAGCTGCATGGATCTCAAAATTTTCGTCGTAACTCTCAGATTTGTAAATGATGAGGAATAGCTGGATGTACATAATTTCACAGTCCACTTACTGGAGAAATTTCCATTTATTATGTTATTTTTAAATACTTAATTTTAAAAAAAATCGGATTTCGACCGTTAAGAGTTAGTAATATTTGGTCCGTCCCGACGCGACGCAGCGCCTGCCTTCTCACTTTGTATCCGCTGTTTATCTGCTGTAAATATTAATAGAAATTCAGCAATCAAGTAAATTGACCAATGCCACAAATCGAAGCCGGCGAAGAATGAGGGAATATTGAGTAAAAAACTTATACCTTGAACCTTGAACCTTGAACGATGCACCGTTCCTCAACTCTTCGAATGAGGAGCCCTTCACGAGCTTTTCCATTGTTTTATTGTTTATTCGAGTCACTCAGGTAGAATCCCACACCTTGACGTTTCTAGCGGAAACGACATATCTCTCACGCTATTAACATTGGACTTAAGTGACATGAGCTTTAAAAGCTCTACAACATTAAAAGTTCGGGGTTTCATAATTTTTTGCACATCTACATCTACTACAGATGACATACATGTAAAGATTATCCTTATCGGTCCGGCAGTTTGTCAGAAATAGTGCTTCCAAGATTTTGCTTGTAGCTGTATAATATAGATTACGCACATCCCATAACTGTGAACATCAAACAATAAAACAGTTCAAAACCTTTGAGAGTGATTAACCCGTGTATTAACATGTTATTACCTTAGTGATGAGTCGACATCAACAACAAGGTGATAACAAGTGAATAACCTGTTAATCAATCTAAAAGTTTTTGAAAAAAAGTTCATTTACAATGCAAAATGTGCAGTTTTTCGTGATTCATCATTATATCGTTGAACATGCAAAATATTCGTGAAATTCACACCCGAGGATGAGTTTGACACTTGAAATGGCCATTCTCTTATCTGGATAACAATCAGCAGGGATCGAACTAGAATAAAAGGTAAGTCCACACAAGTGAATTTGGATTCAATTGGACTTTTGCTTGATTCAAAAGGAAATCCGCTTAAAATTAGAAACTTAGCACTTGATTCGAACGTAAAAATGATCGAGTCGAGAGCATTCTTTTGATGAATTTTTTGTCTGGTATTAGGCACCTAATTTCTTAATATTGTAAAATAGGTGACATTTAGAATAAAATTTAACCAAAACGAAAGAAAAAAATACCTACACTGACAGGAGAAACGACCTTACTAAGGAGGACCTTGTCCGAATATAGTCCTGAGCTTTCGCATCAGCCCAGTGACGCATCTATAACGGGGGTATTTAGTGAACAGCCCTGTAAGGCGTTTTCCAATTGTTGTGCTCGTCACCTGTGAAGAGGAGAACCACTAAACCGTCCGTTTGTTAAGTGCCTTGAGAAAGACTATGTCCTTATAACATGGCAGCAATGTTTGGGTAAGGCGTGCCCCGTCGTTAGGACCGCACGTCAAGTCTGCTGAAAGGCCTGCCTTGATAGCGAGGAGAGCAATGAGTGCACGCTGGAATGAACCTCGAGACACATAAAAGCATGTGCTAATCATGGCTCATACAGAAACGCACTCACTGCTCTCTTCGCCATGACGGCAGACGCAGCCTGCCGACCAACAAAAGCACAAATAATCAGGATGGTTCAATTAAAACTTTGAAAAGACTGAATATGACGAATCTGGTTTTATTTAGCAATTAAATCACGTTAATCGGAGACTGGGAGCACTTCCGGCCAGCGCAGCATCAATCGAGGGAGCTTCGCCCCTAACTTACGATTGACTTCACTTTTCGAGACATGGGAATTGGAGAAGAATGACCAGCGGTTGCGCCCTACCCAAAAATTGCAAATTGATGAATTTGCGTGTCTACGAGAGCCAGGACGTGCAACGTGGGTAGTTGATCGACCCCCGAACTAGAGAGGGAGCGGGGAACCTGTTGGGGCACCCCACCCTACACGTTTTTTCGCTCCTCCACACTGGAAAAAAAAGAACCTTAAATTTGCCGCCAAGAAGTATTTCTTCTTAAATCAAGAATTTTGCTGGTTAATATAAGGTACTTTTTTGCTTAAACCAAGCATAATTTTTCTTAAATCAAGAAAAAGTCAACTTAAAGCAAGATAAAGAAAATTCTTGGCGGCAAATTCAAGAATTATCATGCTTGATCCAAGCTACTTTTTTCTCTCAGTGTAACGTAACCATCTTCCGAATCGAGTCTAAAACGTGCACAAAGTTCCATAGTCTCTAGAGCGTGCATGGAAATTAACGTATCATTATTAATGTTAAATATAGGAATATACTTGTTTAAAGTATCCTATGTTGAGTACTGGTTAAAACAGTTAGGTATTCGTTTGTAAAACGATGCGACGGGAAAAATTGAAGGGAGGGAAAAACTTGAATTTACATTTAAAGGGCCACCAAATGACGGTATGGTTAAGTCCCGCTAGGCACGCTGGTGTAGGATCAATCATCGGTTTGTTTTTCTTATTAATACATTCCACAGTAGTAAATTCGAGTAAACAAATTTAAATTCCAGTTTTAAGTAGTGAAAATTGTGTCTTAGTTCAATTAGGTCGTGTTCCTTATTTCACGTTTTCACTTGTTTATAAATAACTTCGGAAAATCCTGGGTGATAGTGTCGGCTTCATGATAGTTACGATTTAAGTTACTTGTTTTAAAAAAAAAAGAAGAAAAAATTGGTTTATGTTGTTTGTCTTGGGTCTCCCTAAGACATTGACCGAATTCCTCTGTGGGACAAACGGCCATTTTCAAAAAGTTGGGATCACAATACTGATCATCTTTCGCATAAACTGTAAACTTTGAACCAATGATTAGCTCGATTGTAGTCCACTTTGGACTATCTCCGAAAAATGTGAGGTACGAAATATTTTTAGCTCCGATGATGACCACCAGGTCGAAAAGGCTGTAGCAATAAAGAAATTCAATGTTAAATCGCTTTGGATTTATCAATTCAATCAATAATCACAGTCGATTATTAGTAAATTATTTTCGTTGGTGAAGAACAAACTCATTAGTAAGAATTATGAACAGGAGAGTAGCATATGAGAACCTCGTGGTACACCAGACAGGATGTCGGGATTGCACTAATTTTCAACTACTTTCTGTCGTATTGTTTGCTTTGTTATTATCTTTAATTCGTGTTGTTATCGTTCTACTGGTCTTCGTCTTACCGTCTTCTTACTACATTGACACTGTTGTGCTTTTCGTAAGTGGGTTCGCCCGTTGAAAATAAATTTCATAAAAATATAGAATTTTGCAGTCATAATGTAATATGCTAGCACGTTAGAATAATAAACATGCTAGGAAAGTCGTGAAAGTGAAATTTCAAGACACCGTTGCCACAGAAATCGAGGGAAAGGAGGTGAAATCAGATTTACCAGGGAAAGGTTTAAGCTGAAACTATAATGAATAATTAATCCTTAGAGGGGGTTTTGCCATCATTGTTCCTGCATCAGTTTCCGGGATCCTTCAATTAGGAAATGATATTTTTTCGTTGCACGTTTCATGAATTTTTTGGGGGGTTTAAAGTGTGTTCTTAATAAAGTAATTTATAACTCCAACAGTGATCAGTATTTTTGACAGGAATTCTGAGGATGAAATGTTTATTTTTGAAAGGTTTTTATTTTAGAAACAGAATGGTTCCTGCATTTCCTGATGTTCTGTTCTTAGGATTTTAACTTGTTAACATGTTGAGACAGTAGAGTTGAAAACGTTGTTAGGTGATCCATCAAAGTTCAGGTGATCACCTGATTAACACCGCTGTTACCCACAACGTTTATCAAATAGGAAAGAACACTTTGCATTTTGGAGTTTATGAGCTTAACGTAGTTTCACTACATCCTAGTTGATATCATTTTCGGAAAAGAAACAGTTAGCAACAAGACGTGTGATATAGTGAGTGTCCGAGAATTCTAAATTTTTCCATAAAGACGTATCTGCGAGAACGCCCCTGGCGACTCTCAAAATCACAAGTTTTCTAATGCATAAAGGGGGTGGAGGGTTCGCCCCCCCTGGACCTCCTCCCCCCCCCCCCCCGGTGCTACGGCGTGTCAACCGAAGCTCAACAACTGAGAATATTATAAGTTGACCGATACGAAAATATTGGACCCCCTACACTGAATGGAGATGTCGCATGTGTGAGGAATTGGCGATTTGACTGTTCATTCTTATGCAAAAGTTCGCGAGAAGCAACACGGAGCCACTGGTTTTCTCTGAAATCAACTCCCAAGTTAGAAAAAAGCTCCCAAGTTGAGGCCAAAATGGAGGGGATATCCCACGCTATCCTGAGAGTCCACCTCTACATCAAGACGAACTCTCCATGCGAAGATAGGGAGCAAATACATTGACAGGGCTGCCACTTTATTTGGGGACTTAAAAATTGAAAACACGGCAACCCTGCTTGTGGATTTGTTCCCTATCTTCGCATAGAGAGTTTGTCTTGATGTAGACGTGGACTCTCAGGGTAGGGTGGGATATCCCCTCCATTTTGGCCTCAACTTGGGAGCTTTTTTTGAGCTTGGGAGATGATTTCAGAAAAAAACCACTGGCACCATCGTGTTTCTCGCGAACTTTTACATAAGAATCAACAGTCAAATAGCAAATCCCTCACACATGCAACATCTCCAATCCCATAGAATTCCCTGCTTTCGGGGGCTAACGTAAAAACTGAGATGCGCCCTTCGCCACAAGAGCGACGATTTCTCGAACGAGTTCCGTGGTCGTCGGCGACGTAGGAGCAAGCGTGTCCGTTTATTAGTCGCGTCCTCTCGCAACTTTTCCTCCTTTTTCATCCCTTTCCACTCCCCCCGCTCCGTTCCAATGATTCTACTAGGCGACGCGACGCAACGCGACGCGGGAATTATTGCCCACCATTCGTTTCCTGCCAACGGAGGCTCGCCGGGAATAATACCCCAAGACCCCCACAGAGACAACCCCTCATCATTTCCTTCGAGGTATTTCCAAAATTATAAACACACACGATAGCCGAGCTCTAAAGAAAAGTATACCTTGATATTGAATTCTTCAGCTTGAGCTTCAAGTGCGAAGAGGGTCGCAGAGGCAAAACTACATCTCGAAGGATGATGGTTGTGGAGAGTGGACGTTGAGTACCACCGATTGCTTCGCGCAGTTAAGTCGAGACTTTCATTGACAAAGTAATTAATTCAGGTGATAATAATGAATTCTTTCGATCTACAGCTAGTTCCCCTCGAAGAGCGTCGTACCACAGCGTAGTGGGGGGGGGGGGGGGTTTCCAGCTTTAGCACAAAAATAATAAGACCACCACCGGAACGACCCCTCATCATTTCCTTCGAGGTATTTCCAAAATTATAAACACACACGATGGTCGAGCTCTAAAGAAGAGTATACCTTCAGATTGAGTTCTTCGGCTCAAGTTTCAAGTATACGAAGAGGGTCGCAAAGGCAAAGCTACGTCTCGAGGGATGAAGGGTGTGGAGAGTGTACCTCGAGTACCACCGACTGCTTCGCGCAGTTAAGTCGTTGAGGACGAAGCTATATCGTCACCTTGTGAGAAGCAAGAAGATTTAATGCCTGAAGATTGGGCTGAACGGTCAACTCTTTCAAAACGAATTCGATTACTCATATATACGACGTAGTGTTGTGGTGTTACTCCTTCAAGATATTGTTGATACTGTAGCGTATTGCAATCCCATTCCTGTAACTGCTAATGCTCAAAAAGCGAGGTGCTCTCTAATAGGTCGGCGAGTTTAATGCTTTCACGGTAGCCCCTCCGCTCCAAGCTTGGCCCAATGTAAACGAACAAGATAGCGAGAGAGTTCAGGACGCTCAAGATCTCATATTCAACTTCAGATTTGATTTGAGTTTCGATCAAACTTTGGTGAATATTTCACCGAAAATCAGCCTCTTGTTACGACGAAACGGGATTACGTTTCATTTAGCCACAGCTCATTTAGCCACGTGGCAAAATGCAAAAAAAAAATGTTGCATCTTGCCACAGATTTAGGTCAGAGTTTGTGGCAATGTGCAACGATTATTGTTGCAGTTCGCCACGTGGCTAAATGAGCCGTGGCTAAATAAACAGATACCCAACGAATTAGCGCTTTTGCCTCGGATAAGCATTGAACCGGGTTTCTCAAGTGTTCGCAGTCTTTTCGCGCCTTCTGCTCTCGTGCTACTTTTCAAGGCGTCTAAAATTGACGAAAACTCTTGAAAATCGCGCATTTTTTGCCTTTTTCGCTGTTTCGTGCCATCATCTAAGTCTCTTTTCTTCTCTGTTTGTTACAGGTATGAACACTCTTCTTTCTCTTTGATTCTCCTCCTAAAGGTAGAAATGTGTTCAATTTAGCTCTCTTCACTCCCCCCAACGCTTTTATTCAGCTTTCCTTTCTTTAGTGCTGTTTTTCGCAAATTTTTCATTTTTTGTGAATTTTTCTCCAAAATTTCAACATTTTCAAAAATTTTCGAAATTTTTGAATTTTCGTGATTTTTTGGCAAGTTCGATATAAATCTAAAATGGAAATGTCGAAATCGCGCGCTTAAACCACTTCCGTTTCGAGAAAATCGCGAAAAATTGCTACTTTCCCGTGAAAAATTTCTAGAAATTTCGAAAAATCTTCATTTTTCGAATTTTCCTAGGGCCGTTCAAAGTTCGCGCTTGAGCGGTCCAAAAGTAATCAAAAGTAAGCAATTATTTTAACTCTTCATTATGCAAAACACAAATGAATGACTCATCTGCTACATATTTAGCGGGTTGGCTTGTATTGGCTGGACTGCAGCAAAATTGCTCTGTCGTTTTCGAGCCTATTCCTCTGGCAACTGAAGGAGTTTTTGGATTATCCGTTTCTTTTCTTTTCAATAGCCAAGGGAACTGTGATTTTAAGTGTCAAGTCAGTGTTAATTGTTTTATTTTCTTGAAAAATGATTCCACTGAACTTTATTTTTGTGTTGTTTTTGTTTTGTTGTTTCCGTTTCTCAACCGTTTCCTCGCATGTGGTACTCGTATTTATAAGTGCCGGTAAAGTCGTAATCCTCTGGTACCGTCGTTACAAGGAACTTGTCGATCTTCCAAATTTCTACCACAAACAAATTTAACTTTTTTATCCGTGGCGTAATGAGGTCGATGAGGTCAAAAATGTAACCTTGAATTGAAGTACCGCGAATGCATCAATTTATTAGTAGGAAAAGGGTTAATTTCTACGGGTTCTAAGGGTTTTCAGCTACCGATGAAGACGAGGTTTGTGCGAAAACGCTTTAGAGGCGGTTAGGAGTCGTAGAGCGCGAGGAAGTGCTGTAAAGCGACCTTTATATATGTAGATGAATTTGCTGCTGATCAGCTGCCTCTTGAAAAGAGTGTCGACGTATTAGCGCAAAGTGGCAAAATCAGTAATACCGCAGTCGAGCAAAATCGGATGACTGCGCCGCAAAGAATTCAAACTGAAGAGCTGCATGTTATGTTTCGGCGTTTAAATGTCAAACAGAGAAAAATATGCAAGCATATACCCCACTGTGCGAAAATAGATAGAGGGCTCCAACATATACTCCACTAAGCGTCCAGGGACGAATGTTAGTGGGGCCGGAAAATCTGCGGTGATAAAAACAATTTTCCAATCCGTGACCCGACACTGAGACAGTAATCTCGATTTTGTTCCTGAGAGTGTAAAAGTGCTCCTTTGCTCATATGCAGGCAAAGCTGCATACATAGCCGGTATCGTTACCTTTCACACCGTGTTCGTTCTGCCAGTGACCAAATACGGAGGCCAAACGCCGCCACTCAATCCTGCATCGGCTAGTCATTTAATTACATAGAATTAAAAAACTGCCAATGGATCATTATACATGAAGTTTCCATGCTAGGCGGTAAAATGACTATTAGGAGATTTTAACGTAGACGTAATTGGCCATCGTGAAAATGCCTTTTGTTTTTCTTTAAAACCTCCTTTAGACAGTGAAGACTTTTGTTGTTGCCAGTTAGCCCCCTTCCCCGGACTGCCTTAGTTTGCCTTTGTTGTTCATTGTCACATGCCTGTATTTTCTTTTTGTCGTTGCTTTGTTTACCTATATAAATAGTTGTCCCCCTTCTCCATAGTTTGGCTTGTTTTTTTCCCCCACTCCCAGACCCAGGCCCGTTACACACTCTGATTTTACAGAGTAGTGTGCTCATCTCGGCATCTTGCACAACGAAAAAAATGGAAGGAAGTTAAAACGTCTTCTGGAGCGCAAAAGAACGGATTGCAAACGTCTCGTAAACATAGGTGATGTTTCTGGTGCGGAAATTAATCATGTGAATTTTCCTGATCATAATGTACTATCGCCGAATTTAGTTTCACGCATAGGCCGCTCCAAATCAAATGTAAACTGTGCGACGAGGCGCAGCGCGGCGAAGCGCGTTTCGGAGATATCGGGTGCTGATTGGACCTATCTCATCTCATGCCGACGAGGAAAACGGAGGCACATGAACAATTGACAAATCTGCTACTTTTTCAAGAAAATATCCCTCAGACAAGCATCTATAGGTGCAAACCCATAATAGACAGCGCAACACCGCGATCACTCGAAAGTAGAGCTAAAATTTCATGAGGTGCAACTGATTTTTTCTTCTAGACACCGCCGCGCCGTGCCGGTAGGTTACATGGAGTTCTTTGGGACAAAGGCGTATGCGCGCATCCGCCCTTTTTCGGGAGAACGCGTTTCTGAAACTGGATTCTTCCCAGTTTCAGGAAATATACATAGTGTATTAAAAAGTCGTGCCCCCCCCCCCCCCCACCCTTTTTACACAACGATCCACGTTATCTTGTAGGGATCATAGGGGAATGTAGTCACAATGTTCCGTTTTTGCAAGTATACTCTCAAAGACTTGTTCTTTCAAACTAATTAAATTTCGTGCGAAGATATTGGCTAGTACCAACGCTATGCACTTCTGAACTTTCAAATGCGATTTCCGCGGAACTACCTTTTTGAGTACACACCCTTGTTCCAAAGGACTTCTTAATTCAGGATATACTTCTTCGCGCAGGAAGTTTGAAAATGACGCAAAGCTGGTCCGCTGTTGAATATGAAAGATTACACAAGTATACACCGAAAAAAAAAATGAATGCTTCATTAGCGAATTCTCGTGTAATATTCAGCCCTGGGTCCAAGTGTGACCTCGGTTTGTCCCTGTCTATGCCATTTTCCAGGCAAATTGGGATTATTTAAAAATGAATTTTCCAAGGAAAATTTGATTTTCTGGAAATTGATGTATGATCGAGATAAACCGAAGTAATTCTTGAATTTAGGGGCCAAGGATACATAGACACTAGCCAGACATGTATTGCATACCGCATGTCCAAAAAACATGTCTCCCTTTTTCTGATGAGAGTTTTCCGGTCAAAATGGCATTATCCACCCACGAATCCTATATAAAACTGATCCGTTGTTTTGAGTCCGGAAGGACAGAAAATCATTTTATTCAGATAGCTATAATTGAGCTACTATGTCTTATTTTTTGCTTCTGACCCCGAATCGACCTTTGTATTTTCATGCATTTGTATTTTCTTTGTATTTTCATTGTATAAACATGCAATCTAGTTAGTACAAGGTGAAATTTTGAAGGAGAGAGAGGGAAAAAGATTGTTGAGTCTAGCAAAGGACAAGGTGTTCAGTAAGGCAAGTAAAAAAGAGATAGGAACAAATCAATTGAATGCATCAGGTATATACGGCAGGAAGATCCATTCAGCAATAATTTTGTTGGAAATGAGAATATTTTCAGACGTGACCGAACAATTGAAGCCTAACTTTGTGAGATAGCCTAACCAAATTTTATTGAAATTCACAGACTGAATGGCCTATTTTGGATCCAATGTTGAATACTGACTTTTTGCGAGGAAGGTGCAGTCCTTTTAATGATATTTTTATTAACCCTTAAATGCTGAAGCCGGGTCAAATTGCGAGGCTTCCTAACAAAACCTGCCCCGCAGATTGGATGGGGCTGGTTCACGCGAGCTTTAGATGTTGGTCTGCAAATCATTCCAAAAAAGAATCGAGTATCAAATCAACACAGTCGAAGAAAGGAGGGATCTATTTGGGCCTCTTTTTCAACTTTTCTCCCTGAATCTGAGAGACACCTCATTGGCAGCACATAGCGGAGCATTGCGAGTTCATGCCCCGGGCCATTGCGCCTTCAATTTTGCAGATGCAACACGGACATCCATCAAGCACGAATAGTCGTATCTCTGCGCCGTGATCAACGCGAGTCCTTTCCCTTGCTCCATTTCCTTATTGTGTTGGTTTCGTTTGTCTCACTTGTAGTGGTGCTTCAAAGGCTACGTGAGCAACGCAGTCGAAGGTAAGAAAAACGTAACCCGGCCTCGCTTTTTAACTTTTCTCGCGGATCTGACTAACAGCCTAGAGAAGAACATATTGCGAATTCACGCCTCACGACTCAGCCATCGCGATTTTAATTTTTCGCAATAGAGGATCACTTTCCGAGTCCAAAACACCGACGATTTTTGAAATCAAACAAGTACGGATAGAGAGAAAAGGGTTCAAAGATAAATATTTCGACTCGCATATCTCGTGAACGGTTTGTCGTAAAGCGATGATCTTAGTCTCCAAATATAGAGGAAACCACCACCTTTCAGACAATGATGACAAAATTGGTCCATTTCGAAAATGTCATCCATTGCTGTCACGTTGCCGTAGTTCAAATTTTCAATTTTTAGCTGGGGCGATACCTTTATCGGTCACTCCTAGATTAAATCATTCGTCAAAAATGACAAGATCAGGATAAATGAGTAATATGCAATGGATACAGGGAAATCAAAGTTTTCGATCATAAAACAATGTATGTTTACCTTCAACGGTTCGCAGGGTAGAATTAAGAGGAAAAAGGAGGAATTGCTAATAAAATCGTACCATTTGAGCTTTTTAAATTTAAGTCCATCCTACAGAAACGATTTGAAAAAGAAGCATGAAATTTTGTTGATGCAGCGAGAGTCAGCTGAGGCTAGTCTTGTAACATTCATATGTCTCGATATTTTGTTCTTTTTTAATAATTTTCTTCGGGAATTAGCTATAATGGGGTATAAAAATGCACAACCTTGCAATTCGTGATTGGTTTGGGGGCATTTGGTGATCTTGGGACTCGGAACAAACCAGGTCCAAGTGTACCACATCCACTTTGAAAAATCATATCTCTCCTCCAACTTGTTTCCCTAGGATGAACTTGTGCTTGTTTTAAAGCTTAAACGGTCTACTTTCATCAAAAAATAGTTAGATTACTTTTTGTGCGATTCCTTCAACGTCGCAGCTAAAAAGGTGAAAAACTGAACATTTGAACTTCAACAACAATGGATGAAATTTCCAAAATGGACCAATTTTGTAATTATCGCCTGAAAGCTGGTGGTTTTCTCTACATTTTGAGACCAATATCAACTTTCTACGACAAAGCGTTAGCGAGATATGCGAGTTTAATTTTTTTACTTTGACTCCCCTCCCCCTCCCTCCGTGATCGTCCGATTTCAAAATGCGTCAGTGTTTTAGACTCGGGAGGAGATCCTCTATCAACTTTGAAAATATTTCGAAGATCAGGCCAAGGTTGAAACGGACATTTCGGAATGAGGCCCTTTCTTCCTTGCTCTAGTCACAAGAACAAGAGGCAAGTGAGAATTGGAATTGATGCGCGATACGTCATTACGAATCTTTGTTTACATTCCAAAGAGCCAAAAACGTGAATTCTCACGGTGAATGAGTGGAAATGTCTGTGTGTGTTTCATGTGCGTCTGTGTTAGTGACTACGCGCTCACAGAGGAACCAGTGCGTCTTCATGAGAGCGTTATCAGGCAACGCGCCGCGCCGCGCCGTCGCTAAATAGTCACCAGAGACTCTGCGTGAAACTAAATTCGGCGATAGTACGGCATGCAGACGTTTACGATGTCGATGATTCAAACCCCAATGAAACCTCCAGAGAAAAAACATCGGTAAACCCCCACGGTCCGGATTCTGATGCGGATATCAATCATGCCAATATTGCTGATTATGAGATTAGTGTTCCTGACGTTGTGAATGTTGAGGACATTCGTCCGAAAGAAATGTCCACTGAAAATATATCGGCGAATCAGGATCAGCCAGATACCAATAAGTCAGATAAAGTCGAGTCGCCTCCTCTCAAGGAGGATAAATGTCCTAACAAGATCGATCCGGAATGCAATTACGATAATCAACGTGCTTCAAAACTGGAGGAAGATGTCGACGTAGAGCAAGATATCAAATTTGACTTACTTACGCATAACAAAGTATAGTATTAGTTCATAGTGCGAAAGTGCGAATTGAATGTTTTTAGTTCATTTAAAATTGTATTATTTACGTCTGTGGTAAAGGGTTTGTAGCTGTGATGTAGTTATTTTAAGATTATATACCTTCAGTTTAGAATTTCTATGTGTGTAGTGTTGTATAGTCTAGTATGGTATGTAATGGTTCCATGAGGAGAGAAGGGGGAGAAGAAGGAGTATTCTTTGCTGTTACGAAAGAAGTGTCTACACGAGCACCATGCAGAAGAAGAATTTCTAGAATTAAAGGATCTCCCACGAAAATGGCTCCAAACGGCAGTTCTGGGTAATTAGATATATTGGCTCCATTTTCGATCAGACATTTCAGTGTGCGTCGGTTCCCCATTATGACTGCAAAAAAACTGGGGGTCTGTCCATCCCCATCGAGAGAGTCGACTTTAGCACCGTGCTTCAGTAGGTATTCGATCATGTCCTCATCCGCAAATGCAGCCGCTAAATGAAGTAAAGTGCATTCTGAATCGAGAAATGGCGGTTTCCAAAATTGATCTATGAAGGATGCATTCCTCCTTAGGAAGTATTCTACAATTCTTAGGTCACTTTTGTGGACGGCTGCAAAAATCAACTCAGTTTCGTTTTCGTGCCCCAAATTTTCCCAACTTACTGAAATTTCATGCCGACCAACTATTCTAAACAAAATTCTGTATGCATTTTTGTAAGTTAGCAGCGCGAGTAGGAGAGCCCTCCGATTGAATGGTTCTGAGAAACTTGGCTTAGGCGTGAGGATCATATCAGTTAAGGTTCCGTCTGTTTCGAGGACAGCATGGAGTAAAATACTTTTCTTTTCATTATTGATGAAATACACGGTGTTAACGTCGGCTCCAGATCATAATAAAACTGGAAAGTATCTCACAAAGTTTTTCCCTTGATATGAAGAAGAACGCCGAAAATTTAATATTCCTATTCCAATTTTACCTTTTACCCATAGAAAATAAAAGCGGCAAATCTGTAATGGCAATGAAGACTTAAACAAAATAAAAATAGTAATTTTAAAATAAAACCCAGAAAATAAAAGAAAACCTAAGATATTTAAGTACGCCAATTTAATGACTACATAATTGTGTTAGATATTTTCGATTGCATTCGATGGTTTATTATGTAAAAAAGATCATGGCCGCAATTTCGAACGTTTAAGGTTTAGTGGTCATTTAAAATTTTGAACATTTAAAAAGAGCGGAGAATGCATCTTACACTGCACGGTCACAAGGTGGCCCTGTTAGGAGTATATGGTGTGAATGATGATGCTCCCGTCAATCTAAAGGATCAGTTCTTTGAGCAACTCAACGACGAGGTTGTGAGGGTTGGAAGGACAAGGGAGGTCATTATCATGGGAGATTTGAATGGTAGAACCGGACGAAGGAATGGTTCTAAAGTTGTTGGACCTTTCGGTGAAGAGGCGATGAATGACAACGGTGCACGCATCATTGATATGTGTGAACAAAACGAGTTGAAAATACTGAACGGATTGTACCAACATCGAGATATCCATAAGTACACGTGGGTTCAGCAAACTCGGGGGCTGAAGTCAATCATCGACTACGCGGTCACCAGGCAAACGAGTACCATGAAGGTTCAACAAGTAAGAGTTTGCCGGGGGTTCTCCTGTGGTAGTGATCACCATTTTCTCAAGGCGGATATCGCATTTCCGGTTAAGTATGGGCTGCAGAGGAATACCTTGCAACATCAGAAGTGCCAGCCACAAGGAACGAAGATCGAACAAGTGCACTACAACATCGATAGCTTACAGCATGAAAGCGTGAAAGCGCTCTACAGGAAGCGGCTGGATGAGAAACTGGGAGTAGAAACTTTCGATACAGCAGAAGAGTTGTACCAGTTCATCAAAAGTTGCATACATTCAGCCGCGAAGGAAGCCCTGGGTATGTGTAATGAGAGCAAGGATGTACAGAAACCCTACTGGTGGGACAAAGAGGTAGAGGAGGTAATTGAAGAAAAGCGTAGGAAGTACCATGACTATCTGGCTTCTAGGACTGCAGACACCCGCGGCGCGTATAGGAAAGCCCAGGCGAGGGTTCGTCTTTTAATCACCAGGAAGAAAAACGAGTCTTGGGAGACCTGGATAACAGCGTCGCATAAAAAAGGAAGGAAGGATGACTGTGGGAACTACAGAGGGTTAGCGGTGACAGGAACGATAAGTAAAATTTATGGAAAAGTGTTGAAAGCGAAGATCGAAGAGGAGTGGACCCCGTTCGAGGCGGAGGAGCAAGCAGGTTTTAGGGCTGGTCGGTCTACCGCTGATCATCTGTTCTGTGTTACCCAGTTAACCGAAAAGAAGAGAATTGTTGGCCAGGAGCTTCATTTAGTGTTTTTGGATATTGAAAAGGCTTATGATAGTATTCCTCTTGTGAAACTCTGGGAAGTCCTAGAAGAAACTGGTTTTAGTAAAGGACTTATTGGGGCAGTCAAGCAGTTTTATCGGGGGGCTTTTGCTAGAATTAAGTGCCAAGGAAGGCTTTCAGACGGTTTTTTTGTCACCAAAGGGCTTAAGCAGGGATGTTGTCTGTCACCGGCGCTGTTTAAGATATATCTAGAGCACGTTCTGAAGGAATGGAAAAGAAAGTGTGGCGGCATGGGCGTCCCTTTAAATGACCAAGAAACACTGTTCACGCTATGCTTTGCTGACGACCAGGTAGTCATAAGTCAAGATCACGATGACGCGGAGTATATGACCCGGAAGTTGGTGGAGGAGTACCGCAAATGGGGCCTCGAGGTTAGTGTCCGTAAGACAAAAAAGATGTCAGTCGGAGGTGCTCAGCAAAGCATAGTCCTGGAGGATGGTCAACATATAGAAAGTTGCGAACAATACAAGTACCTGGGGTGAACCTGACTTCGGATGGGAAGCTGGATCAGGCCATTCGGGACCGTAATCTTCTAGGAAGGAAAGCCATCGCCATGCTTAATGGGATCCTTTGGGACCAAAGGATTTCCAAAGACAACAAGAAGAGGATTTATAACTCGGTTGTCAAGCCTATTATCACCTATGGCAGTGAAGTGTGGCAGTTGAAGAAGCGGACCCAAGAAATGCTCAAGGCGACCGAGATGGATTTCTGGCGAAGATCGGCTGGAATCTCGAGGAGAGAACGTGTCAGGAATGAGCGTGTCCGAGAGATAATGGGCGTTGAGGGGACGATTGTGCACGATATCATGACCAAGCAATTGGTATGGTATGGGCATGTGCAGAGAATGGCTGATACCAGGTTGCCGAAGAAGGTGTTGGAGTGGGTCCCCCCAGGTAGGCGACGGAGAGGGCGTCCAGCCAAACGGTGGGTAGAGGGCATCCGTGAAGAGATGGAGAGATGCCAGCTTCCGGAGGATCTCTACCATGACAGATTCCTGTGGAGAATAGGCGTCGCAGAGCGCCCTAGCGCGCCGTAAAAGCGGCTCATACATACATACAAAAAGAGCGGCAAATTCAGACAGCCTAAGCTTCTGATCAAATAAAATCGGCGCTTAAGATTTCTTGCGCGCTCTTCCCCTTCTCTACGATCAGTCTCCATCAGTGGCGTGGCGTGAATGATCGACTATCGACATCTCTCCATTTGAAGCTATGGTAAAGAATCGATTATTAAGGTGTTCGTTGCGAACACCCTGTCTATCGATCCTTTTCCATTGGTTTAAATGGCAGATCAATCGATACATCGCAAAGCACGCCACGCCACAGGTCTCTATCTTTTCTCAGCGACACTCGCCGAAACAGAATCATCCTCAACTCTCAAACACGATTTTGGATCGAGCAGCCGATTTATGCGATAAAATTTACGGTCATAGTTTCCGGGTATCTCTCGGTTTAATCAACAACGCAGGAGCACGCCAAACGCGTGCGGAGGAGATGTAGAATCCGTGAGGAAACGCATTTATCTATTCAAGAATTGGAGTGCAACTATTTCCCCGGTGCCGCCGTTGATAAGTGTGTACCACGGGTTGCGGCATACCGTTCTAGGTAGAACGTCTTAGCTATGTATGGCGGGTTGCGGGAAACCATTCGACGGAGGAACTTCGATCCCGCTTGTACCAATGAATGATTCCATCAAGGATTATGGACTTGCTTAAACCATGCTGTCAATTAATTATGACTCAGTAGATCCTTTAGAATCGTAGAATTGATGAGATTTTTAAGGATCGCCGTCTTCACTGTGAGGCATTATTCGTCTATTATTTGATCGAAGATGCCTCTTAGTGTTGACAAGCGATTCTGAATATGTTCATCACACATCATTTAGGAGTTCCGATTAAGTTCCAATAAACACGATAAAAATGGTATTTACAGTATCAGATCGTCGAGTGATAGGTGGCACAGCCACCGAAATGGCGCGGAAAGTACTGTGCGGTCCCCGCACCAGGCGCCGCGCAGGTAATTTTAGATCGTGTTTCCACTTAAAAGATGACTTACACTCACTGCAACGGAACAGTTTCTCATCACTGTGCATTGAATGTGTTTTCATAGCGATTCAGTGATTCCTCCGTTTATCTTTCGCGAAGTGCTATACATGCAGCAATGGCATAGCAATTTTGCAAATGTTATGCCAGGTTTGCCCTGACAGAACAGCGAAGAGTAGTTTTGAATACTTCATTAGTAAGTGGTTACTCATGGTGGAAACAATCCTGGATCCCACCTAAGAGTAATGAAGAAGTCCTTGGTTTAACGTTCCCGACGGCCCGCCATCAACAGTGGCGTGGCGTGCTTTGCGATATATCGATTGATACCCCACTAAAACCTATGAAAAAAGATCGATTAAGAGGGTGTTCGCAGCAAACACCTTAGTAATCGATTCTTCACCATAGCTTCAAATGGCGAGATATCGATAATCGATCTTTCACGCCACGCCACTGGCCATCAACGGTTAATGGAGTTCCGGGCTTCAGATGTCGATGTAATACTCTATGGGGATGGGAAGTGCAGGGCAAAAGGAATCTGAAACGGCGAATAAGGCTAAAAAGTACTATACGCGTACAGGTTGCCGAAACGCATGACTTTCATCATCGCAAAAGCTTAAATCTATCTTGTGATTTGAACACATTCCCTATTCTGCATTCAGATCGATCATCGAAAACTGCGGAAAAGTATTTTTTCAACAAGTATAAATGGTAGATTTTGATTTTCGGGAAATTTGTAAACATATTGAAGTATATTTCGTCGTCGCGCGCGATAAATATCTCTTGTGCGATTCGCATGCATCTCAAAAGACAGTGCACATGAGTGACCAGCATTTTCATTAGCTAACGCCCCCCCCCCCCCCTCCTCACCACTCTGTGTTCATATTTCCCCTCATTCCTCTCCAGAACTCTTCTCGCAGATCTTCATCGTCAATAATAAAGTGACTGAGGTCAGGTCGGGTCAAACTCATGAAACAACAACAAAGTTTCATGGGAGGACTTGCAGCTGGATGACTGGGCGAGCTACTGCTCGTTCATAATTATTTCAGCGATTGCTTGACACACCACTCCCACGGCATCCGACACTCCTCAAGATTGAAATGTGGCATGAATGATGAGGACAGCCACTCTGCAAGGACTCCTCGCCATTATTACGACTGATTAATCGATTGATAATAGACCACATTAAAATTGCGATTTAGACGGAAATGGACGTTCGATAAATCCACTGTGAAGGTAAGGTCATAGTTCTACTAAAATGTAGGCGAGAGATGAGACTGTACAAATCTTCCGATTTTTCGTTATGTTATTGTTGGTTAATGAACGCACCACGTTTGCCAGAAAGGAAGAAGGCCACATCAGCTATTGCCAAATTTAATTGGGCAGTTTAATTTTTTACAGGAGAACGTTTGTGCGGATTCCTTTAAAAATTTCGAGAAATTTGCTTTGGACTTTACAGAATAATCACTGAAATTTGCATATATAACGTTATCGCATGTAAAAAATTAAATTGCCTAAGTATATTTGGCGCAATAACTAATGTGGCTTGGTTCCTTTCTGTTTAACGCTGTTCGAATGAAGATAACGGAAAAATGTGTTGCTTGCAACGTGGAAAAACTACCTCTGGCTCATTTGAGATGAAATATTCCCTTAAATGACTTATTGATCAGGAACCAAATGTATTTCAAGCTGATAAGAAGAAATTTTACCTTGTTCCAGGTGGCAGAAGAACCCATGGAAATAAATTAAAGTGGATACGGTTTTTAGCCAAAAACCCCACGGTTAGTTTCCAAACGCAGATAGGTTTTATATTGTGAAAGAATCAGAAATGGAAGTCTCATGGGAAAATTTAGTCATTTTGGCATAGGCAATTGTTACCGGAAAAAGCGGCGTTTGCTCCCGGAGGCAACTTTTTCGAAGGAATAATTTTATTGAAATTAGATAAAAAATTCCATCGGTGAGATTTCAATGGGAAACCGTACTCTGTGTCCCAGACGCTCAATTTTGGGGAACTAAGTTAATTTGCCACGCTTCAGAGAGGGAAAAAGTACAAATTCATCCAAGGAGTAGCTGCTTTCTTCGAAACGGCGGAAGACTTGAAATCATTTTGTCTCTATGAACTGCAAGATTCTAGTTTTTTTCAACCAACATATTTTTCGAACGTGGTGGAGAAATTGCAAAATATATTTCTTGAAGACCTCAGAGATGATAAAAGAGGTATTGTCTCAAAAACTCGGATTCTACAAGAAAAACTCAAAACTTTACGTTTTTCTCCCGACTTCTTTTTTGATCGCTCGAGGCTGTCAATACTGGGCCTTCTTAAATCATCATCTTTAAACGTGACGGTTTAATCAGAGATTAATTTATTCTTTCATTGTTCTTACTACAAGCAACTTTACACTTGCGACGCAATGGCTCAACGCGGCAAGCCAATGCGGCAGCCTGGGCTCCTCCCCTCACTCCATCAGAGGCGCTGAAACCAGCTGAAGCGTAGTGTTTCCAGGTTGCGCCGTTTTCCGTGCAGAGTAAAAAAAAAACAGATTGGATCCAGAGTCCAGACTCTTGAAAACATTAACAAGAAAAAGGACTCTTGATTCAATCAGACTTACGCTTCGATCAAAAGGAAATCCGCTCAAATTAAGAGGCTTGGTTCTTGATTTAAACTTAAATTTGATTGAATCAAGAGGACTTTTTCTTGTCGATGTTTTGGAGAGTTTGGACTCTAGATCCAATGTGTTTTTTTTTTCCAGTTGTGTTTTTTTGCCCCTCACCTCCCCCAACTCCGGGAAATTTCAGCATAAGTCAATCTTTGGTTTTATTACATAAAAAATAGAAATTTTACCCCAGCCCATTTCTGAAAGTGCAGTTACCTTCGTTTCGTTTCAAAGGCACTTGGGTTCGAATTCCATCGTGATTTTTTTTCGTATCATATTAGTTGAATGAAAAAATATTAAGAATAGAACATTAACTACGACTCAACAACTAGTACTCACCGATAAGAGTTGCCAAAAAAACGAGGCAAAGAGATGCATGATACTGCTGATTAAATTCCATTTTGAGCTTCCAATTTGTTATAGTTCTCCTAAAATTAGCATCGGCTAAAAAGCACGTGATACTTTCCAGAAATCTAAGGAACCGCACTCACAACACTACGTCATTAGAGGACGAACTTGAGTTGGTGGGAGAGTGACCAAAACACCAAAGTTGAAGCCATCGGAGCTCGAAAACGGTCACAAAAATTACGATACGAGGTTCACTTAATTATGATATCACTTAGGATAATGTGCAATAGTTTCTATTATACATCTAGTTGCTTTCCTCGTGAAAATGTTAACACAAGAGGCAACAATGAGGACAACATTCCATTAATTTCGGCACAGTTAATCCTTTCGCGATGACTACGTTGTACCAAATAATGAAGAGGACTCAACTTATGTATATAACCGTTAATCTTTTTAAAATACGAACCATGAATATATCCTGAGAGTAGAAATTGACGCTTCACCTAAACCCTAACGGAATAAACACAAGTCACACCGGTATAAGTACGGCTAGCAAACACTCAAAAAACTGCAAAGGATGCGATAGAAGGGCGTAGGAGAAATGGGGTACTAGATTGAGCATCAAATTACAATATGTGTTATATTTTTAACTTAGAGTATCCTCAAAAACTATTCGTCGTATTTGGGGAGCGTCAGAAAGGCGTAGATTGGCAGAAAAATTTGTGACACTTTAATCTCATCTGAGGTTATCGCACGCACGCAGACACCACAAACACCTTCCTTCATTAAGTTTGGCGTGATGCAACTTGACGAATATGAAGCGTAAAAACACATCATTGAGCATCTTTGAATCCCAGCATTTGCTATATTGTCACCCTCTTTCCACACGGAAACTTGGTCATGTTTCGGATAGGTCGCAGAGAACTTCCGAAGAAAATCGGCGCTGTAACCTTTATTTCATTGGCGAGGGTAAAACACTACGCACAAGACTGACGCAGAATCATCGGTAAATATCCACTGAGGGTTAGTTGAAATCGGCGCGTGGGAGCAAACCGCACCCGGGCATGATTGACCCGAGGGAAAGTCAAAAGCCGGCACGATAGAAAGCTCGCGGCGCGAAATACGACACAGAAGCTCAGGCGACGCGACGTGCCCTTCCGCGAACGGCTGCGGCTGAACTGAGCTAAGTCGCGGCGTGGACCAGGATCTGAACTCTGACACCCCTCCCCCTCCGCACCCTGGGCGCCTTTCGCCACCCCTTCAGGCCGCCAACAACCCCAACGAGCGGGCAGCGCGACCCCCCCGGACCCCGAGCGGGGCGCTCGGCGAACACGTGCTTTTCGACTCATCAAATTATGCCGGCCGATATGATGCGGCCACCCCAAGCTGTTAATGAATGATATTACTTTCGATATGTCTGCCTCATTTTCGGGTGGTTATTTATTGCGCGGGCGGCTTTCTCGCGTGAGAATCCGTCCAAAACACGAAAAGACGTGTTTCGGTGTACAGGTCACAGGCATTTTATCGAATGCGTAGGCAGATGGTAAAGTTTAGAAAGTTTTAGATGTTCAAATGACTCATCAAATCTACGAACTCTTCTCGTACCTTCCTCCCGACATGCTTCTAACGTACACTTTTCAATCTTTTCAAACATTTTACCTAACTCTGAAGGTGCTTCTCAGTTATCATTAAATATTTTCGCCCTGGAAAAAATTGAATGTTGTCTGCTCAATCATTTCAGCTAATAACCGGGAAACAAAGATTCTATGAACAAAGTAACGATTCGCGAAAGTCCATGAAGAGTTATATGTAACAAAAGCGGGAGCTGACATCCGCCATTTTAAGGGAAAACGCTTTTTTCAAATTCTGGAGCCCTCAAGAATGCCTGTGCAAAGTTTCAGACTTCCAACGCAATTTTACAGCGAGATGTGAACTGAAAACTATGTTATTTGTAAAAACAGCGGATTCGTGAGTCCACTGTTCTCCCCACTACCCTCATCTAATGGTCATCTACTAACTGAAACTCTAAGCGCTTGTTTGGTTTAATCGATGTTCGGTTTTGGTGTTTTATATTGACCGCGTTTTCAAATTTTCTCATGACTTCATAACAACTTCAATCGTCTTGTTTGGAAAGGTGCAACCTAGCGCTAAGTTTTTTTTAAAACAGACAATCGCTGCCAGTCACGGATGCCAACTATGAGGTGGCATATTGGCCAACTTCAAACTCCAGTCAATAAAGTAAAACACATTTGTTTTATGTCGGCGGTGAAAACTACGGCGTGTCTTCGGAAGTCCAACAGAATGTCTCGGATGTCCTTCTGCAGAGGAACTCCAGGGAGCAGGATGTCGTTTAAGGATACACCATTGGATGACGGCGCTGAAGCGTTAAAGACGACACGTAAGCGAGTGGTGGTCGAATCGCTGCCGCTCACGGATGCCAACTATGAGGTGGCGTATTTTCTGCCAGTCGAGAGGTATCGAAGCGAAAAGCGTCATATTTTTCATAATTTTCAGGGCCTGCTCAATTTACCCGCCGTAAAGGACGGCAATGGATTGCCGCCATTCTTAACGAAGGTGCAACAGCATATGCATGCGTTGGCCGCTCTGAAGATTCCAGATACTATGTATGGACCCATGCTGGTCACGGTCCTGCACGACAAGTTATCGAACTACTTCCGCCGGCGTTTGGATGACTTTCGCGACGAACCGACGAACTATCATGTTACTTAACAACATGGTAATAACTATAGTAATAGATGTTAAGTAGAGATATAGCTTAAGTATGTGGTGTAGTATTAGAGTATTTTAAGTACTAAAACGAATTTGTTACGATCATTATTTATAATAAGAAAATTGTCGAATGACTCGATATACCCGATAGACATCCTGGATTTTTGGATTGATCGTCTGGATCACAAATCTCGAGCGGAAGTTTCGGCGGGGCTCCGGAAACTTATTTTAATCAGGAGGGAGACAGGGTTGCCACAAAAATTTGGAAATGATTTTCCCTGACTTTTCCAGGTTTTCCCTGACGAAAAATGGAGAAATTCCCTGACCTTTGAGAACGCGCGCCATGATCGCACAGCCAAATTTACACCTTGCTAGCTACAATCGCACTAATATAGCGTTTCATTTGAAACGCGCTTAAGCTAAGGAGTCAGGAATTAATTGTAGAACATTTAGAAATACTTAACTCTTGAATGCATCGCGAAATATGCCACTTCATCGCAATTTATATTGCGTTCGAAACCGAAAAAAGAAAGATTTTAAGCAACTCGTGAAAATTGTCAATTTTTCCCTGACTTTTGGCTGTTTTTGGTCAAATTCCCTTACTTTTCCAGGTTTTCCAGAGCACTTTTTTCCCCTGACTTTTCCAGGTTTTCCCTGAATTCCCTGACCGTGGCAACCCTGAGGAGAGCAGCGCCGCTTCACCGAGGCAACGTCTCCCTCAAATCCTCGCCGATTCGACGGGCGATTTTAAATATTGATGAGCTAAACGATGAAGTTTGCGAGCGCGAACTCGCGAGTGAGTTATGCTGCGAGCATTATGAAAATTCGTCCTCGAGTAACTTCTGCCCTCTAGTTTGGCATGTTCGTAACGATGATTTAATTGCTTCCCGACTTCCGCTGGGCCCGCGGGGAAGGGGGGATTGCTGAGAGCGAGGGGTGAAATCTGCCGTGATACACAAGAACGCCGTATCAACGTTGCGATGTGACCAAATTTCTCCCCGTTATCGTTGACATTCTCCCTGAAATGTTCAGATACACTGGATTTCGGATGGGGGACTACCCGTCATCATTAACATTTTCCGGTGATATGTTCACATGGCTGAGTCCTATCTTTTCCCCACGAAGTACATATGTGGTAATTTTGTTGAATATCGTTGCCGCACAAAACATTTTCTGCAGAATGTGGCAACGTCAAGAAAAATATGAGACATATTTAAAAAAACGAATGGACAAAGATTGAAAACAGTATTTCTTACCTTACTCAGCAGTTAAACAGGGATCGTCAGGGTCCAGTTGCTGTGCGATTTTGCCATATGTTTCAGATCTGATTTGTGCGAAAACAATTCTATGCGGCAACGATAATCGAAAAAATTACCACATATGTACTTGGTGCGGCAAAGATATTCTGCCGTTCAGATACACTGGATTCGAAACGAGAGAAGGTTCAAGATACTGAGTTTTTTTATTGATCATTACCTGCATACAGGGTGTTTACTGGTGCCTTGGCATTAAATTTCCTTGCTTTGTCCTTACCTCACGGTCCTCACACGCATTTTTACCTATACTCGGGTTGGGAAAGTGGATTGATACATGGGCTGCATTTTGCAATTTGGAACTATGGATTCTGGCTCTTCTGGAAAAACACTTGTGTGCATAGGGAGACGAATGGCACAAACGTTGTTTTTAAACCGGGCTAGAATTTATAGTTCCAAATTGCCAAATTTAGTCCATTATGATGAAGAAATAAACCGAAATACACGAGAAATCGAACCGGGATGTTGTTAAATAGATTATGTTAGGATAATCGCATACCCTCGGGGCTCCACCTGTCTGGAGTCACAAAAATCTTGTATTCTCGTTCCGTACCTTTTCACCGAAAGTCTCAACATTTTCCGTGCAGTAGACACCCTGTGTCGACCTTGAAGCTTTTAAGTTGACCCTGAAGGTCGACTTAAAAGCACGTTTCTAATTCAAATATATTCCCCTTCAAAGAGCACTGAGTATGCGGTCGGTCATCCACATCCTTAATGACTGTAACGTTGTGCATAGGCATACCCTAATTTCTTCCGGCTTGGTTTCATTTGAAACGTGCGTTTCACTCGAAAAAAGTCTCATAGTTCAGACTCCTAAAAAATTCAACGAGAAAAACATGCTCTTGATTCAAGCGGATTTTGGCTTGAATCGAGAGTCCAGCCTCTCAATTTAAGCGGATTTCCCTTTGATTCGAGTAAAAATCCGATTGAGCCAGGAATATTCTTTCTTGTCAAATTTGTTTAGAGTTTGGATTCTGGATCCAAGAGACTTTCATTTCCAGTGTCGACAATCTGTGCTTTTTGCATCACCGATCGATACGTCTTGGGTAGAAAAATCATGAAATTCATTTTAAAGATTGAGAAGTCTAACACTGATTTTTAGAGATGATATGTTTTAAATTGGGATGGGCCCAAAAACTTGTAGCTCATACTAATCTGAAGTTTTCTTTATCCCTAGGAGTTTCGACCATCAAGAGCTGAAATACGCGCACTTTATCAAGAGAAATATTTTTATAGTTTTTAATTGAAGTTTATTATTGATGCCTTCATGGTCACTCAATTTCTTTAAAAACATGACCTTGGGTATTAAAACGTTGTTCCGAAGTCCTTGGATCGTTTTGAAAAAAGCTGAGGATATTCAGCGAAATGACCAAGGTAAGAGGCTGCTATTTGGAATCGTCTCGAACCGGTATTCACGGAGAAGAAACATCGTGCGTGGGACCCGAAGTCAAGGCATGTGGATCTCAAAAGTTTTCGCATCACGCATGCGAAAACTTAAGATCCAACTGCTGAAGTTAGGGTCAGACATCTGAAGTGCTTCGGTATATGCCGAAAGGTTCGGGGTCACACATCTGAAGTACTCCGGTGCATACCAAGGTATTTTAGACGTTTGATCCCAACTTCAGCAGCTGGACCTCAAGTTCTCGCATGCGTGCACTGGAAAAAAAACACATTGGATCTAGAGTCCAGACTCTTGAAAAAATTGACAAGAACAAATACTCTTGATTCGATCAGATGTTTGCTTGAATCAAAAGGAAATCCGCTCAAATTAAGAGGCTTGGTTCTTGATTTAAGCAAAAATCCGATTGAATCAAGAGTATTTTTTCTAGTCGATGTTTTGAAGAGTCTGGACTCTAGATCCAATGTGTTTTTTTTTTTTTTTTTTTTTTTTCCAGTGTGATCCGAAAACTTCTGAGATCCATATGACCTCAAATGTTGAACTTGCGTATTTTTAAATTTCAGTAAAATCAATGTATACCTTCAATCGAGGTTATGGAAAATTGTAAAATTAGACCATGGTCAAATGAACATTAAGCTAACAATTGGTGCGGAGGGTCCATAGAAGCGGGCAAGTACCCGCCCCGGAATGCACTACATTTCGTCGTCTCCCGGACGAAAAAACGTAACTGCATTCCAATGTTGCCAAATTTCTCCTCACAAATTGCATATTAACTGGGAGAATCTTGGGCACTTCAAACTGAAAATTTCACTGATTATTCCTCTGGTTGAATGCAAAAATCAGAAAATTTTTGAATCGAAAGTGCACAGGTACCTCTTACTAAAGGAATTAATTGTTTGAGTCAGTTTGGCATCCTTGGAATGAAGTTACGCTCCTTCGTCCGGGAGACGGCGATTTACGCTACACAAATCCTCCGAGAAATTGAAGGGAAAATCCCAGATTTCTCCGGAAAATTCGTTCATCATGGGAAGTTTGACAACGCCCAAAAATTCGCGCGTAACCACGGCGGAAACGTAGCCACATATTGAAGGGCTTTCAACGGGCGGAATTGAGACGAAGGGCCATACGTCTCTCTTCAGGTGCTTTCGCGGATCGTGGAAACTTAAATTGCCTAATGGACGGTGCATGTGCTCAGTTGCCGGGAACCGATCGCATTCCTTGAGCTCATAATAACTGGAATCGCTTTCCCGCAGAACGAGGTGAACTATACCAGACTTCGCGCTTTCCTGCACAGTGGTGTAGCATTATGTAGAAAGCTTACGGGAAAAACTGATATCATCACAAAAGCATATTTCTGACTGAGATATTATTTTCATCCTCTATTGCACTCTCTCAGGGTGTGATGAAAATAAAATACATTGACAAAATAACGATTAGATGTTGGGATTCAAACCCAAGTTGAAAAATTATTTCGATTACTATCAACTAACTACTGCTAGAATGTTTTGGCCATGCAAGCGATTTATATCCACATTGGAAAATGAGCAGACTGGTCTTGCTCGTAAGGCCATCCAATGGTGAAATCCGTAAATATCGTCTATTGTACATATTAAGTTCCTATTTCAACACTAAAATTTGTTGAACTTTCAGAGTATCATTTTGGCTTTAGAGAGGGCAGGTCAACCGTCGATTCCACTAGGGCACTTAAGCGGGTTCAGGATGAATGAAAAGTGGAGAGAGACGAGATAAAATGTTGAATGAAACGATTCGCCCACCTTAAATAATAGGAATCATGCAGAGTTACCAGTGGCGTGGCGTGAATTGCGACATATCGATTGTTATGCCATTTAAAACAATGGTAAAGAATCGATTAATAAGGTGTTCGCTGCGAACACCCTGTTTATCGATCCTTTTCCCTGGCTTTATATGGCGTGACAATCGATATATCGCAATTCACGCCACACCACTGAAGTTACCTGTCCGATCATTTCTTAGTTGTGAATGCTGGGTATCTTCCCGTGATTTAAGGCGCAGCGCAAAGTTAGTACCCCAGGATCTTTCACCTGGATCTTGGTATAGGATTTGGTCTCACTGTGGGTAAAGCGGACCAAGATCTTTGGATACGAAGCAACTCACAGTAAATGAAATACTACCATGATGAGACCATCTAGAAGAGAATTGTAGAAGGTTTAACTGTCCTTCTCCGGAACTGTCCTGTCCTGTCCTGTCCTTCTAACCTCCTCCGCCCTCCTCTGAATTAGCTCTCGGCCAGGTGACAAGAATAATGAATTTGAAGAAGAATGGAGATGTTGCATGTGTGAGGGATTTGCGATTTGACCATGTCTTCTCATGTAAAAGTTCGCGAGAAACACTATGGTGCCACTGGTTTTCTCTGAAATCAACTCCCAAGCTCAAAAAAAGCTCTCAAAAAGAGGTCAAAATGGAGGGGATATCCCACCCTACCCTGAGAGTCCACCTCTACATCCAAACAAACTCTCCATGCAAAGATAGGGAGCAAACACATTGACAGAGCTGCCACTGTATTTGGGGACTCCAAAACTGAAAACACGGCAACCCTGCTAATGTATTTGCTCCCTATCATTCTTGGAGAGTTTGTTTTCATGTAGAGGTGGACTCTCAGGGTAGGGTGGGATATCCCTTCCATTTTGGCCTCACTTTGAGGGCTTTTTTTGAGCTTGGGAGTTGATTTCAGAGAAAACCAGTGGCACCATCGTGTTTCTCGCGAACTTTAACACTATAATCAACAGTCAAATCGCAAATTCCGCAAACATGCAACATCTCCATTGGATTGCCACGAAGAGGATGTGAATGATAATGTTAAAGAACCAATTATCTGTGATCCAAACCCAACATTGGAAGTGCCCAGGAACAAATCTAACAGCTCAAAAAAGCAGTGAACCGGCGAATGCGACAGCAAGTATTCCAACTTCAGACGTTGCTGAAGAAAGGAAAACGTCCAGACACGGTGATGATGGAAAGCGTTCCATCGCACCATCGACTCGTCTAAATGGTGAAAGTATAACAGCAGCACACTTCAAACTGACGAAAGTTCAACCATACTGGCTCATCAGACAGGGCCAACAAATGGGAAACGGCATCCCTCCGGAACTACAATTTGACGGCCTCTTTTATGAACATGAAAAGAACATAGGTGGTTTGGATGATGACCCGATGTACCTTCCACCGACAAACGGATTTGTATCGAAAGATTTGTGAAATGTTTCCCGACGATTGAGCAGACGACTATAAAATCGTTTGCTATTCAGTGGATTAAGAAATGCACTAGGAAACTACGTTGGCCTGGCTTCAGTTCCCCGTATTCAATTTCCATCATCCGACGCCTGATTCATGTAACCGTAAAAATGATGGAGACCTCAGCGATGACATCTCACTGCCGTCCATGTATAGTTCGGCAGTGGACCTGTCCATTAACCCGTCAAAGTTCCTTCCTTTGTGCCGACATTTTTGCGAATTGTGTGTGTGCCGAATAATCCTAGAATCTTGTGACAACCCCCCACCCCCCTCCCCTTCGAAACAGTAACTTAGTTACGAATACTGTCAAACAATAATTTAATGAAAAAATAACTCACCTTTGAAGCTTCGGAAGCATCTGCAATGCTCCTGGACGGGAAAGTAAACCAGAGGAGATGGAGATCGAAGTTGAAGAGCGAAGTTGAAAATCAGCCTGCACAAAAAGGAAAGTAACCAAAATCTTGTGTTAACATGGGAAGTAAAACACGTAGTAAAAGACAAGCCGTTGGTTTATTTTGTTGCGTTAGTTTTTCCCGTGTCAAATCGACCAAATCTTTGGATTGGAAGGACCGAATCTTTGTGTTGACTTGCGACTTCGTTGAAAATTACGCGGCAGCCCCCAGGATTAAACCTTGATCACTTCGGCGCTAATCCCATGGGCTAGCCACTCGCACGTCATAACCTCTGAATTTAGAGAGGGAAACTGTGGAGAATATAAGTTCCGCAGGAAACTTATTAATGCCTTGCAGGGCAACCAACGGTTTGGATCGATTTGACACAGTACTCAAGTGTTAAACTACATTAAACACGGACTTTTTGAACCGTCTGTGTCCGTCGGATCATCCATTAGACACCTCGGTTTCTGATTGGACAGGGGCTTGAGGATGATCCTGCACGTCAGGTCTTTTGGGATGTCGATACTTGACCACTGCTTCAAAAGGATCGATTCTTAAGATCGATAGCCATTACTCAACGATATCGATACCATATGTGGTATCGATCCTCAGAACCGAGTATGGACGGTATCGATTCTTTCTTTCCTAGCTTAAACCAAATAGCAATCTGATAGGCTACGGAGAGTACTGAACACGACCAAAGCTCAACTACTTTGGCGCAATTAGCATTTGATACGCACGATGCACATAAGGATAGCAAAAACGAATCCTCGATTTTCTGGGTTAATAAGGATCTCGTATGTGTGATTGATAAATTAGGAGATGCTTGCACATTTTGTGCTGATACTTCTAATGCTACTTGTGTTACTGTGAGTATAAAATGTCACCGAGACCGGAGAGACAAAAACCCAAAATCAGATGGTTATGGCGGCATTTCGAAAAACTTCATGCCCATCAGGCCACGTACAAATTGTGTTTATCATGTTTCACGGACCAGTTCATCGATTCAAGTCATCACTGCTGCGCTTCTGCCGATCCACACAAAAATTAAGGTTTTACACTCACTCATCAAAACAGCAAATTTTATCTCAAAAAATAAGGTAAGTGCGAGAATAATCTAAAATGAGATGAGGCACCGGGTAATCACCGCTCGAGTGTGTAAAACCACAGCACCACACCACGAACCTCACCGCTGTGGATAAAAGGCTAATAGGCGGGGGTGAAATACTGTGCAACCATATGAAATAATGACGCGTGGACCCTGGTTCACAGGAGCCGTTCGATTGGGGTTGAATTGAAGGTGAGCAGAACGTATTAAAATCAGAGCTGTGATTCATGAGCACGCCAAACGCACAACTCGGCTCGATTTTGAACGATTCAACGCCTCGCCCCGAATTCCGTGGCCGTCTATTTTTCTGATGTGGGTTATTTATGTTTCCCGGACGCTTTTCATCTTCGTCTTGCGATCTGCCCGCCGAGCCGGTGGCAGTGAGGCGCAACCTTCACGGTGAAGCATCGTGGCGAGAAACTGGGAGTAGCGATGCCAATGGGTCAGGTCCACTTGCAGCTAGCCACAGAATGCGTTTGGCCCATTTTAAATAATGAATTCACAAAAAATTATAAGCGCTGCACTGCCCGAAGGCGCAACCTTCACGGTGAAGCATAATGGCGAGAAACTGGGAGTAGCGATGCTAATGGGTCAGGTCCACTTGCAGCTAGCCACAGAATGCGTTTTGCCCATTTTAAATTATGAATTCACAAAAAATTATAAGCACTGCACTGCCTAAAGGCGCAACCTTCACGGTGAAGCATAATGGCGAGAAACTGGGAGTAGCGATGCTAATGGGTCAGGTCCACTGGCATGCTAGCCACAGAATGCGTTTGGCCCATTTTAAATAATGAATTCACAAAAAATTATAAGCGCTGCACTGCCCGAAGGCGCAACCTTCACGGTGAAGCATAATGGCGAGAAACTGGGAGTAGCGATGCCAATGGGTCAGGTCCACTTGCAGCTAGCCACAGAATGCGTTTGGCCCATTTTAAATAATGAATTCACAAAAAATTATAAGCGCTGCACTGCCCGAAGGCGCAACCTTCACGGTGAAGCATAATGGCGAGAAACTGGGAGTAGCGATGCTAATGGGTCAGGTCCACTTGCAGCTAGCCACAGAATGCGTTTTGCCCATTTTAAATTATGAATTCACAAAAAATTATAAGCACTGCACTGCCTAAAGGCGCAACCTTCACGGTGAAGCATAATGGCGAGAAACTGGGAGTAGCGATGCTAATGGGTCAGGTCCACTTGCAGCTAGCCACAGAATGCGTTTTGCCCATTTCAAATTATGAATTCACAAAAAATTATAAGCGCTGCACTGCCCAAAGGCGCAACCTTCACGGTGAAGCATCATGGCGAGAAACTGGGAGTAGCGATGCTAATGGGTCAGGTCCACTGGCATGCTAGCCACAGAATGCGTTTCGCCCATTTTAAATTATGAATTCACAAAAAATTATAAGCGCTGCACTGCCCGAAGGCGCAACCTTCACGGTGAAGCATCATGGCGAGAAACTGGGAGTAGCGATGCTAATGGGTCAGGTCCACTTGCAGCTAGCCACAGAATGCGTTTGGCCCATTTTAAATTATGAATTCACAAAAAATTATAAGCACTGCACTGCCTAAAGGCGCAACCTTCACGGTGAAGCATAATGGCGAGAAACTGGGAGTAGCGATGCTAATGGGTCAGGTCCACTTGCAGCTAGCCACAGAATGCGTTTTGCCCATTTCAAATTATGAATTCACAAAAAATTATAAGCGCTGCACTGCCCAAAGGCGCAACCTTCACGGTGAAGCATCATGGCGAGAAACTGGGAGTAGCGATGCTAATGGGTCAGGTCCACTGGCATGCTAGCCACAGAATGCGTTTCGCCCATTTTAAATTATGAATTCACAAAAAATTATAAGCGCTGCACTGCCCGAAGGCGCAACCTTCACGGTGAAGCATCATGGCGAGAAACTGGGAGTAGCGATGCTAATGGGTCAGGTCCACTTGCAGCTAGCCACAGAATGCGTTTGGCCCATTTTAAATTATGAATTCACAAAAAATTATAAGCACTGCACTGCCTAAAGGCGCAACCTTCACGGTGAAGCATAATGGCGAGAAACTGGGAGTAGCGATGCTAATGGGTCAGGTCCACTTGCAGCTAGCCACAGAATGCGTTTGGCCCATTTTAAATAATGAATTCACAAAAAATTATAAGCGCTGCACTGCCCGAAGGCGCAACCTTCACGGTGAAGCATAATGGCGAGAAACTGGGAGTAGCGATGCTAATGGGTCAGGTCCACTTGCAGCTAGCCACAGAATGCGTTTTGCCCATTTTAAATTATGAATTCACAAAAAATTATAAGCACTGCACTGCCTAAAGGCGCAACCTTCACGGTGAAGCATAATGGCGAGAAACTGGGAGTAGCGATGCTAATGGGTCAGGTCCACTTGCAGCTAGCCACAGAATGCGTTTTGCCCATTTCAAATTATGAATTCACAAAAAATTATAAGCGCTGCACTGCCCAAAGGCGCAACCTTCACGGTGAAGCATCATGGCGAGAAACTGGGAGTAGCGATGCTAATGGGTCAGGTCCACTGGCATGCTAGCCACAGAATGCGTTTCGCCCATTTTAAATTATGAATTCACAAAAAATTATAAGCGCTGCACTGCCCGAAGGCGCAACCTTCACGGTGAAGCATCATGGCGAGAAACTGGGAGTAGCGATGCTAATGGGTCAGGTCCACTTGCAGCTAGCCACAGAATGCGTTTGGCCCATTTTAAATTATGAATTCACAAAAAATTATAAGCACTGCACTGCCTAAAGGCGCAACCTTCACGGTGAAGCATAATGGCGAGAAACTGGGAGTAGCGATGCTAATGGGTCAGGTCCACTTGCAGCTAGCCACAGAATGCGTTTTGCCCATTTCAAATTATGAATTCACAAAAAATTATAAGCGCTGCACTGCCCAAAGGCGCAACCTTCACGGTGAAGCATCATGGCGAGAAACTGGGAGTAGCGATGCTAATGGGTCAGGTCCACTGGCATGCTAGCCACAGAATGCGTTTCGCCCATTTTAAATTATGAATTCACAAAAAATTATAAGCGCTGCACTGCCCGAAGGCGCAACCTTCACGGTGAAGCATCATGGCGAGAAACTGGGAGTAGCGATGCTAATGGGTCAGGTCCACTTGCAGCTAGCCACAGAATGCGTTTGGCCCATTTTAAATTATGAATTCACAAAAAATTATAAGCACTGCACTGCCTAAAGGCGCAACCTTCACGGTGAAGCATAATGGCGAGAAACTGGGAGTAGCGATGCTAATGGGTCAGGTCCACTTGCAGCTAGCCACAGAATGCGTTTTGCCCATTTCAAATTATGAATTCACAAAAAATTATAAGCGCTGCACTGCCCAAAGGCGCAACCTTCACGGTGAAGCATCATGGCGAGAAACTGGGAGTAGCGATGCTAATGGGTCAGGTCCACTGGCATGCTAGCCACAGAATGCGTTTCGCCCATTTTAAATTATGAATTCACAAAAAATTATAAGCGCTGCACTGCCCGAAGGCGCAACCTTCACGGTGAAGCATCATGGCGAGAAACTGGGAGTAGCGATGCTAATGGGTCAGGTCCACTTGCAGCTAGCCACAGAATGCGTTTGGCCCATTTTAAATTATGAATTCACAAAAAATTATAAGCACTGCACTGCCTAAAGGCGCAACCTTCACGGTGAAGCATAATGGCGAGAAACTGGGAGTAGCGATGCTAATGGGTCAGGTCCACTTGCAGCTAGCCACAGAATGCGTTTTGCCCATTTCAAATTATGAATTCACAAAAAATTATAAGCGCTGCACTGCCCAAAGGCGCAACCTTCACGGTGAAGCATCATGGCGAGAAACTGGGAGTAGCGATGCTAATGGGTCAGGTCCACTGGCATGCTAGCCACAGAATGCGTTTCGCCCATTTTAAATTATGAATTCACAAAAAATTATAAGCGCTGCACTGCCCGAAGGCGCAACCTTCACGGTGAAGCATCATGGCGAAAAGCTGGGAGTAGCGCTGTCAATGGTTCAGATCCACTAGCAGCTAGTCACAGAATGCGTTTTGTCCATTTCAAATTATGAATTCACAAAAAATTTTAAGCGCTGCACTGCCTAAAGGCGCAACCTTCACGGTGAAGCATCATGGCGAGAAACTGGGAGTAGCGATGCTAATGGGTCAGGTCCACTGGCATGCTGGCCACAGAATCCGTTTCGCCCATTTTAAATAATGAATTCACAAAAAATTACAAGCGCTGCACTGCTCAAAATACCAATGATGGTTTGTACCAAGGATGAATTGATGTTTTTAATTACAGTAACATACCTACTATGTTTAAAGAAAAGAAAAGTCTCAGCTACAAAGAGAGAATCTACAACTACTATCGTAAATGGTAATTATAATTTTTAGTCATAATTTTCATTTGTTACAATGAGCAAAGTGAAGCGCCGCACAGTGGGACGAAATGGGTAAAACCTCGGACATGGGGTGTTCTCGTGTTTTGCATAAAGATGTGATGGAATGTGTTCCTAAGGATCCATATTATATGAATCTAGTGTTGGTTTGATGATTTTTTCAAATGCTTTTGCTCCCTGGACTCCTGAAGTTGACACTTTCTGTAACGGCCGATTTTGCTCTGTTTTCTAAGGTCGGTTTCCATACCTGCCTCTTCGAGTGACGATAATTGACACAAATATGAATGCTTGGATCTTATTCTAGAGTGTATGAAGAACATATTTCACTATTAAAAAGTTAAATTTACTCAATTGTATACGTTGTAATGTCTGATCAAAGATGACCCTTCCGAAAATATGAAAATAAATGTTTGAATAGACTTTTAAAAATTTCGCCGCATTTCGCCGTCCAATCATGCATAAGGCGTGTTCCAGTGATCCCCCAGGATGAGGAATCCGTCGTATTTGGCTGCCGCCAGCTGCCGCTTTGAGAGTTACATCAATTTTTGTCCGAAGAAGTGAGGGCGGAATTCGCTGTTTCTCTACATCTTACTTGATTATCTTGGCGTCTTAATACACTCTGTCGGATTTTCATTTTAAAACTTGATGTACTTACAGTATTTTCATCGTAGAATTCAATTTTGACCTTACTTTTGCCCATTTTTTGGGCAAAATTCATCATTTGATAGGTTCGCGAACTCGCGATCGAGGCGGGGAAACAGAGCTGTTTTAGCTTTTATCTTATATGATTGTTTGGCAGAAAATAAAAATGTTGAATGTTCTATCAATACCTTTGAATGAATTATTCATCATAGAAGGGGTTACATCCCCTGACCACTTCGCAGCCCAACCTGCCGAAGCGCTTGGCGCTTCAGGCGTGGTATATATAAAATCCTTTACAAAGCGTTGGAAGTGTCCCAGCTGATTCTGAGATATCGTGATTCGTGATATGAGATGGACCGATTTACCGTGCAATTTAATCTCGTTGTTAGTGTTGATCTTTAATTTTCCGTGTTTCGTGTTGTTCCGTGTTCCGTGTTTTCTGTTTGTTTAGATATAATTCCTCAAATAAAAGCGCTGCACTGCCCGAAGGCGCAACCTTCACGGTGAAGCATCATGGCGAAAAACTGGGAGTAGCGCTGTCAATGGTTCAGATCCACTAGCAGCTAGTCACAGAATGCGTTTTGCCCATTTCAAATTATGAATTCACAAAAAATTTTAAGCGCTGCACTGCCTAAAGCCGCAACCTTCACGGTGAAGCATCATGGCGAGAAACTGGGAGTAAGGATGCTAATGGGTCAGGTCCACTGGCATGCTGGCCACAGAATCCGTTTCGCCCACTTTAAATTATGAATTCACAAAAAATTACAAGCGCTGCACTGCTCAAAATACCAAGTGATCACGCCACGTCCGATTTTAACGGAGATTGCCCTTGAAGTGACACTGTGGATAACGGCACTCGCCGGGGTGGTGTACTGAAAAAAAACTCTCGGCGTTTTTACCAAGGTCCGTTGGTACCTTTACCATCTCTCTTTTTTTTTTTTTACCAATTATTGATCATTTCTCCTGGAAAAAAATTCTCCGCGTTTTTACCAAGGTCCGTTGGTACCTTTACAATCTCCCTTTTTTTTTACCAATCATTGATAATTTCTCCAAGACAGACTGGTAAGCTTACATAGAAACCGGTATTTGTACTGTTTTTTCAGGTAAGAATACCACTTTTATTGGTTATCAATTCCCGGTAACTTTGCTATTTTATCTCGGTAATTCCACCACAGTCGATAGAAAATGTTGGCGTTTTTACCGGGGTCCAGTAAAATTACCGAGAAAGTCAATAATTTTACCGAGATTTCTCAGTAAAATTACCAATTGTATAAATGGTAATTTCACCAAGAAAAAACTGGGATCAAATAGAACCCTGAATTCTAGGTAATTTTACCCATTTCTTGGTAAATACACAGAGATTTTTTTTTCAGTGTGCACTAATGCATGCCATGGTCTCATACACTGAGATTGCCTTTAAATTAACACTATGGATGACGCCTTTCACCGGGGTGCATGCCATGTTCCCATAAACTGAGTAACAAATGAGTTCTTTTGAATTCATAGGTTAACTGCGTACTTTTAGAAAACACAAGAATTAAAACAAGCTGGAAGGCTCTGATACGTTTGTAGACGAGAAGCGCTCCGCTGTTTTCTATGTAGGCGCGTTATTAAGTTTCCCGAGGAAGATGAGCAACGTTGAGGTGACAGAATTCGCCCAGCGAAATTTCAAGTATCAATATCGTGGAAACTGCACTACCGCGAAAAAATAAGTTATTGAAAAACGAGTATCGTCCTCCATGCTTTGACATCCGAAGAATTCAAGTGATTACATTTTGCAATTCGGAACTAAAATTTTTGGCTCATCTTTTAAAACACTTTGTGCATAATGAAATTACAAAGCACAAACATTGTTTCTAAACTGAGCCGGATGTCGTAATTCCTAATTGCAAAATGGAGTTCAAATAAGGGTAACACAGATGAATATATTCTAAATATGTTATGGGCCTTCTCCTCCTTCTTGTTGTAGAGCTGGTGCGACATTTAAATGCACTGTTTCCAGTAGAAAACACTGACAAAAAGCTCTGGCAAACAAATTAGGGGTTCATGGCGCACCGCTAATAGTGGTGAAGGCAACATGTAATTACAGCACATATGCCTTGGTATGGTTTACAGACCGAGAATCATGAGATCATTTACGACTATTAGTGGTGCTTTAATAGTGATAGGACTACTTATTGCAATTTTGATCTACAGATTCTAGCCCGGTTTAAAAACAACGTGTGTGCCATTAGTTTCCCTGTGCGCATAAGTGTTTTTCAAGAAGAGCCAGAATTTTTAGTTCCAAATTGCAAAATGCAGTCCAACTGGTTTATAAAGCCATAGACTTTTCTCCGCGTAGACTTCTACAGTCCGGTTGAAATCAAAACGCGCTGATCACGAAGACTGATGAAACCTTTTCTTGAGCCACCGGAAGCTTTAGTCATTCACCTACAATGAAAAAAATGTGCTTGGCTCAAGCATGCTGACTCTTGGATTTGCCGCCAAGACTTTTTTTGTATCATGATTTAAGCAGAATTTTTCTTGATACAAGAAAAATAATGCTTCGATTAAGATATTAAGCGGAAAAATTCTTGATTAAAAAAAAAATACTTCAGGCGGCAATTTTTCGATTCTTCATTTTTTCAGTGCAGTGCCTAATCGAGAAAAATCTGGCGCTACCGACAAAAAATTGCGAGCGAGTTCATCCGGCGGAACAGTCAATCGATGAGCAAAAAAATAAAAGTAAAAAATTCCAGAAGTTGTAAACAGACCAAATGGTTTTTGAAGTGGAGCTGAGTGGGGCGCCATAAAGTAGCAACTCCCCGGTATCGCAGAGCTCTTTGCATTCGTCGATGCAGGCTGGTAGGCAGTGGCGTGGCGTGGCGTGAATTCCGATACATCGATAGTTATGCCATTGAAACCTATGGTAAAGAATCGATTATTAAGGTGTTCGCAGCGAACACCTTAATAATCGATTCTTTACAATAGGTTCAAATGGCATAACAAACGATACATCGCAATTCACGCCACGCCACTGCTGGTAGGCATTGTTCAACAAAGGCTTTTACCTTGATTAAAGTCCTCCGGTCGGCCGAGCTTATAGCGTGCACTTAGCTCTTAAATTAAAGCTTCACTTTTTGCAGGGGCTTTATTGCTCGAAATTAGGGGGTCCTCTCGAAAAGCGTCTCGAGGTGAAAAAATTATGACACTTTAAAAGAATATTCCATGTAAATAACACTGAGACGCATGAAACAGGTGAGCGGTTACGAGCCTGAGCGAGCGGGGGAATTTATTTTTTTCATGGCGGCATCATTCATCATCAAGTCCGATGGAGCTATTAAAGACGTCGTAAGCGTGTTACACGGTCGTGCTTTCAATCGCAGCCGGGGGATCAATTTCGAAGACATTTAACAACTGAAAAAGTTTACAGTTTGATTGTATTTCAACTTGTCGTTACATTATTTTAGGTTGCTAGTTGCTGAAAGCTGAGATACTGATGGTGGAGTCGGGAGCAAGCATACCCCGATTCCCGACGCGCTAGGTACTGACAAGATCATGTTTTGATAAAGAACTTTTGGGCGCAGAATTAAAATTAAGGCGTCTTATGATATAATCCCTTGTCGGAGTAATTTCATGACGAATAGGTAAAACCTGTAGACAATGGAGATGTTGCATGTGTGAGAGATTTGCGATTTGACCATTAATTCTGATGTAAAAGTTCGCGAGAAACACGATGGTGCCACTGGTTTCCTCTGAAATCATCTCCCAAGCTCAAAAAAAGCTCTCAAAGTGAGGCCAAAATGGAGGGGATATCCCACCCTACCCTGAGAGTCCACCTCTACATCAAAGCAAACTCTCCAAGAAGGATAGGGAGCAAATACATTGGCAGGTTTGCCACTTTATTTGGGGACTCCAAAACTGAAAACACGGCATCACTGCTAATGTATTTGCTCCCTATATTGGCATGGAGAGTTTGTTTTGATGTAGAGGTGGACTCACAGGATAGCGTGGGATATCCCCTCCATTTTGGCCTCAACTTGAGAGCTTTGTTTGAGCTTGGGAGATGATTTCAGAGAAAACCAGTGGCACCATCGTGTTTCTCTTCGTGAGACACGAGAAAATAGGATGGAGATATTGAAATTCTCGCTGGCATTGAATTTGCGACCTCACTAATAAGGGGAATCACGCAACAGTGGCGTGGCGTGCTTTGCGATGTATCGATTGTTATGCCATTTAAACCTATGGAAAAGGATCGATAAACCGGGTGTTCGCAGCGAACACCTTAATAATCGATTATTTACCATAGGTTTAAATGGCATAACAATCGATACATCGCAATTCACGCCCCGCCACTGATACGCAATGGCGTGAATGCGACATTACAAATAACTTCATTGCACACTGCACAAGTGCACATGCCCTTTTTATCCCATCTCAGTGACAACACTGAAAGTTTGTAGGGGATAAACTTCGATTGTTTTCTTTCCCTGGCATGGGGGTTGCTCGGGTTAGTTTATAATCAATTATATTCTTGAATTCACTCTATCACTTATGATTAAAAAATTAAATCGCATGCGTAGAAAAATCAATTTATTTACAGGAAACCCTGGCACCAACGAGAATCGGTTGATTTAACTGATGAACCCAAAGTGAAGCACTGTTCAGTTCCATGTGGGTCAAAAATAATTACCATGTTACATGAAATCGTCAGAGTTTCATACTCGATCTTAATGGGTCTCCTCTGGTTGGTGAATCATCTTCCCGTTCCAATACGAGATTCTTCCGCGAGTGAAAAAAACGAGAAGGATTGTCATAAAATAACAGTGTCTCTGGAGCAATGAGTATACGCAAGTTCAAAAAGAAGAAAGAAGAGGATAGAATTGAAAATCCAAAAACGCCACTATTAGCGTGTCGTAATTTACGGACAGCCGTTTTTACCTCCGGGACTTGTCTGGATCACCGCGGTCCCAGAAAAAAAGGATGCATTTCCAGATGGAAATATTCCTTTGATGTATAAAACGCGCGCCAACGATCAACCGAATCCGGTTTGCAAACGACTTTAATCAGTCAATATTGGGCGTGTGACGGCGTAATACTCGTTCCGATAGGGCGCGGAGACTTCCAATTTCAGCGCGCGCGAGTATCTACTGAAATTACAGCTACTATTTTTGCTTTTTTTTTACGGTGTAAGGACCCCTCGATACGGCCAATATATTCCGGACGGGATGGACGAAAGAATTGAGGGCTAGACGTATCACTCTGGGAACAATTGAAATACGGAGGACCAAAGACAAAGAGAGCACAGAGAGGGGTCAATCCCTCCCCCATTCACCCCCCCCCCCCCGCAGGGCCAGGGACAGTGAGGGCGAAGATGGGACGCGGTGCATCGCTATCCACTGTCTCGTCGATTACCCACGTTGTCACATTGGGCTCCAGAATACTGAAATACAATTTCATGGCATCCTGGTTGAATGCATCTCAACGTGTAAATTCCCCTATTTTGGAAAACTCCGTAGATATTGTACCCCCCAATACCAAGTCGCCTCCTTCGTCCTTCGAATTGTTATGCAACAGGAATGCATCGCCCAGCTCAATTTCTTCACCTCAAATTCCGATTCAGAACGTGTAGTATGCCGCTCGAGGAACCAAAACGCAGTTCTCTAATTGCCCGACACAAAAGGATAGTCCCTGATTTAACGAAATTAAAAAATGTAAAAATGTTTGCAAAAGATAAGGCAGACTAAAATGGTTACAATTTGGGGCAAATTCCACATTGTCCCCCCAAAAAACTCCTTTTTATACGCTTCGGTGACACTAGCACTTTCAATTTGAGGAGGAAATTATATTCGGTTGGTTCAAATTACGTTTTATCACTCCAACCTTCTTCATGATGTGTTGATAAAATGAGTGTTTAAACCTTCTATCGAACTACTTTGAAGGTGTGCGCAGAATAATATGCCAGGGGCGTCATGGCATAGCAGGTACTGCAGGGAAAATGAAATTCAGAAGCAGAATGGCATAAACAGAAATTAGATTTACTTGCTAAAAACCAGACGGAGAGGTTTGCTTGCATTCTTCATTCCATTATCAGCAGCGGAAACTCATTGCACGGAATTACTAATGCTATAAAAGTAAATAAATGGTCAAGAAACTTGGACTGAGTTTGGTATGATGAAATTATCATCCGACGAAAAAAAAGGGAATATAGTGTAATGGAAATCCGATTGAATGTGAGTTGTAAAGTATATATATATATATTTAATGAAACGTTCATAATATGTTTGACTTAAGCGACCTAATTCGTACGGTGCATGCCCAGGGGATGATTCAAATGGAGTTCTTAAATTTTAAAACTGAGGATAGCAGGGGCGAAAAATCGACCTAATGTAAATGCAAATTCACTGCAGTAGTATTCTGCAACAGTTTTCCCTACAATACAACACATGATAGAAACTGCTGAAGGTGACATAATCACGGATGAACATCGATTCTTTGTAATTCAGAGTACCCCTAATCGCGCTATGTTAAAGGAAGTAAGTGATTTTATTCTTATTATATAACACAGATTATAAAAATATAAATAACGTATCACAAAATCCCCGTCTTCCGCCCCCCCCCCCAAAAAAAAAATCTCATTGAATATTTCCCAATGAACTTTTTTAATGGTCAACAGTACATGTCCCATAGAGCAAAAGCTGCGCTGGAACTATTTACTTAATTGAAACACGTTTTAAAGGACCGCTTCTTTAAAATAAATGAATGGAAGTGTTGCTACGCAACGAATTTTTCGGTCACATGTTATTTGTGCCAGGGTCCAAAACTTGCAGGGCTCTTTCAGGCTTTATTCACCCGCAAGACTGGATCGTTTTTTCGGATCTGACACATACGGCGTACCGCAAGTTGGCGCTGGTGCACCATCCGGATCGAAGGGGGCTCCACTGAACACAATTTTTAAACGATGCTCACCAACTAAAACAAATTCTCTGCGCATGCCCATAATTTGATCAATGTCTGCACGTCCAAGGATCTTCTTTTCCTGTCGATGGTGACAACCCTGCATGCGCCGGGACCGGCACTTTGTGAACCCAGCTCGACTCGCCAACTGACATCACGGAATAAGTTTGTGATGGCCAAACAGCGATGAGTCACTCATTTATATACTTGAGGGGCTCGCGGAGATCTTAATAACCGCCCAATTATTTGTGTAAACAATACGGGGTGTTCGATTTTTCCACTCATCAAAAATTCTCCGCGGCACTTCGCGCCTCTTTTGACATTTTTCCACCCCTCTGAGGACATTTTTCACGCTCCCCTCGCAGTTTCTCGCTCTTTCACTCAAACCTGCACTCCGTGCCCGAGGCTATCTCTCTCGCGCAAATCTCGCCACAACATTGACTGAGATGTTTTCGCTGTTTTATAAACGGATGAGGCAAGTCAGGAAAAATTGGTTCGAGGCGAAACACAGCGAGGCATTTTGCTTGGGAACGGGACAAAGAGTCCCTCAAGAAAATATTGGGATTATATACGCACTGGAAAAAAAAGATAGTTTATAAAAAATCTCAAATCATGTCTCGTCATTTTATTTTATCTATTTTTAATGATCTCAGAGTGAAATATTACTGGGATCATCTTTGATTTGTATGTCAAGTTACTCCTTGTTTCTATCTGTTGTTTGAAATATGTCAAGAGAGTTATTCGAAACCCCAGGGGTTCTGGGCAGCGGGGTAGTCCCTAACAGATTATGGTAAAAGAGTCTCCTGGACACCACCACCTCGGACAGTGATGTCGAGGTTAGACAGAGGAAGAAGCGGAAGGCGAGGAAGTCACTCCGAAACCCCCCCCCCCCCCCCATCGGGGGATCGGAGCAGGAAAACCCCTTCAAAAAGAATAAGAGAGACTGGCAGGATAGAAGGGAGCTTCCAAAGGAGGCCCAAAAGATCCCGCCCAAACCTAGGCCTACTCTAGAAACGGGGACAGACTCCTCCAATGGCGTCGGGGAGCTATCCGACAAGGGTGAAGACAAAGGTCTCTCTGATGTCGAAGCAAACGAGTCGTATGAGACATACCGGTCCTCTTCCGAATAGCATATGCGCCCCCCCCCCCCCCAAAAAAATTGTTTTTGTCCAAAATGGTGTCCGTAGTACCGCTCTTATCGCGGGATACACCTTACAAACAGAAGAGGAGTCGTTAGGTGATGATATGAGCAGTAAAACCCCCCGAGGAACTGTTTTCTGTATATATACCTGACATTTTGGACCATTTACAGAGACAAAAAAAAAAAAAAAAAAAAAAAAAAAAAAAAAAAAAAAAAAAAAAAAAAGAGAGAGAAAGAAAGAGCGTGAAATTCGAAGAGTGGCGTGCTTCCGAGTCGCACGATTCAAATGAGTCCTCATCGCGTGTAATTTTTAATCTCCCTAATGCGCACCAGACGCAGCGCAAGCCTAACGAGATAATGTGACCGAGAGGGGTTGACTTCATAACAGGGTGGGGCCGCATTATTGTCGAGGGGTGAAAAATTGGAAAGATTGCTAATGGACACGGCATGCGAAGGAGGGCATTTATGTCTTCCACCTCCGCGGGCGCCCGTCCCTGACCCCTAATCGCCCCCCCCCCCCGCCCGCGCGCGCGTCTCCCGCAGCGGCGCGCCAACGCAATAAAACAAGCGCGATGTTGCGGCCGTTCGATCTAACTGTTGTCATTCGAACGGCTAATAAAGTCTTTTCTTTTCGGGGCTGTGTTTGCGTTGCCGTCCGACGACCGGGAATAATTTGTGACGCCTTATTCGCTGTAATTAGGAGCCATGGGGACATGCCGCAATGCAGTGCTCCGTCCTGCTGGGTGAGAACCGCCGATCTGCGGCCGGTCGCCGCAGCAGTTGACACGTTTTGGGAAGGAATTCTCATTCTTGCAGTTCGTGCGCTCTTCTCCGGGTTTTTTAAATTCATTTCGCGGTTTTCCTTCTTCGTCTTGACGGTAATTGCGAGGAATAATTACCTCGTGGGTGCTCCACTGGAGTACTGGATATTTTTTGATAATTAATCGCTGTGAAATGCACGAGGTATCGATAATTAATGGCTGCGGAATTAGGATAGTTGGTAATTTTTGGTTGCAGCAAATGCAATGGGTTATTGTGCAACATGCATGAAGATCGCGATTTATCTTCTTAAAGTTCTCCATCCAAGATATCCTCCATGCAGAAAAAGCATGAAAATGTTATTGTTATGCGTCTTTTGAACTCCATCATTATTTTATTTCGTTCTCTAAATTTTTATCTTATGTTCATGCCGAGAAACCTATGTACGCCACGCTACTGGGAGTGGATTATTGTATTACCACCGCAACCCGAATTTCCCCGCAGTTCGGGATAATTTCAAATACGCTAAAAGATGTCCCTCTCAATTTGTTAAAGAAACACGTCTTTTACCCTCTTTCGGAATTCCGACGCGTTCGGCAGATACTCCAGGTGGTTCACAGAGACATCGGACCATGTCTGACTACCGCCATATCCGAAGGGAGGTCAAGCCGACACCACCTTGGTATATTGTAGCGGCGGTTCTGCATATGAGTATCACTCCTTACATTTTAATGCATTATCCTTGAAATTCCGACGCGTTCGGCAGGTACTCCAGGTGGCTCCTATCTCGTGAGACACCCTGTTTACATAGTTTTATTTATTTCTTTTCTTTTCTTTTCACAGATACATCGGACCATGTCCGACTGGATGAGTGATTACAGGCACGTGAGGAGAGAGGTCACCCCAACCCCACCGTGGTACGTCGTAGCCGCCGCTCTCCACATGAGTGAGTATCTCTCCTTTGCATTTTATTGCATTATCCTTGGATACAATTTTTCCTCCCCATGCACTGATCGACTAGGGAGGGTAGAAATTTTCACCATCCGGCTCTACCCGCTGGGAGGAGAAAAAAATTTGAGTAGGCTGAGGTGAGGGAGGATCTCGATCAAAAATCGGAGGAAGCCGGCGACTGTCAGGCACCGCGCCGTGTCTCTTCGGGATCTGTCTCCGTCGGCGCGGAGCATCACCTGGATAGGTGCAGGATATTTAGGTAAATTATTTGATTAACTTAAAACTTTTTTGAAAAACGGATAATATAGTATAATAAGGAGCTAAATTCTGTAATAACCGTCTGTAGGAACTGGACACGCGGTTAGGAATTCGCCATTTGAAACAGCATATAACACGCGAAGCCAGGTAGCTGAAAAGAATGGATAAAATAAGAAGGACATCTATTGCTTGATTTCTTAGGGTAACGAATGTATGCCCATACGTGAATCGTATTTGGGCGTTAGCGCGGGAGATGCTGCAGGCGTTTCAAATTTGCAGGCATCAAGGCCGGGTAGAATCTGTCTTAGCCGATCCACCCGTCATTTACGTGAAAATTTGACCTCCTTACCGGGATCAAAATCCGGAACAAACTGACGTCGCGGTGAAAACTTAAGGAAACTGCCACTTTCGCTACAGAGACGACTTACATCACTGCATGTCGAAAAATGATTTACCAGATGACGCACACTGATAAGAGACACTCAGTTTATACGCATTGGAACTTAGCGGTATCGTTTCAAAATCACATTTACCATCTGAACCATACCTCACAATCTTTGATGAGAAAGATTGCAGTGTTCAACTTCAAGATGACATAGAAAAAAGAAGATAGGAGGATGAACACGCACTAGTTGCTTAAGCCCGTGATGTAAAACGGTAGACTGTGATGTTATACCCCTTCCTATGCCCCCTTTGATCAACATAATGGGTCAATTTTTTTCAATTAAGTCCATAATAAACTAATCAAGAACTGTTACAGTAATCATAATAATATTTGTATTTTCAACCTCACTGTATATAATTTTTATATTTATATCAATATTAAAAAATCATATCAATAAAAAGAAGAGACATAAATATATTTTAATCATAATGCCATATTTATCACAATACATTTAATATATTTTAAACTCATTATAAAGAATTTCTATATCCTCTTTAAATATTAAAAAATTATGTCAATAAAAAGAAGAGACATAAATTTATTCTTTTTTTGGAATTTTGATTTCGGTTAATTTATTTACTTAAATTATTAGACTGTTTATTATCATCTATTAACCGTATGCAGTACGATCACGGACTCCTCAACCCGAATCAGTCAACAATCACTGAGGATGGGAGGCGATAGCTCCCGAAACTAGTCTGACGTTCTAGGACGTAAGCGAATTCAAGTTTTTTAGTCGATTTTAGCTTCAGTTACTCTTTCAAACTGGATTTTTTATATCCTATCTTTTCTACAGCTCTCAAAAGTAATTACTATGAGTTTTATTTTTCTACAACAACAAAAATAAATAGAGGAAACTTAAAACGTCGCAATCAAGATACAGGTTCGTACATACTTCCGTAATCGAATTAGGAGATGCGGCATCTGTCAGCGGTCGCTCTACGATAGTTCCGCTTGCTCACCGCATCGGTCAAAACGTTCTGTTGTCACGAGCCGGCCGCAAGTTCCTTGCCCCCCCCCCCCCTCTTCTCTAGTTCCCTGGCCGGTCTGATCTCGCAGCTGTTCTACGAGCGGGAGGGAAGGGGGGGAGGGCAGGGAGCACCGAGGCAGACGTCCGGCGAGGCAGGGTGCGAGCCGCCGCGCGCCGCGTAGGGGTGAGCTTAAACGCTCCTTTCAAATTGATTCCGCAACGAGCCTAATAAATTAACACATCGACAGCGGGGCATCGGCGACATTGACACCCACACACGACCCGGATCTTCTTCCTACAGGGTGTGTCAAAATTCTCGTCTCCCTCTCCGCGTGTGAGAGGTGAATCTGTGGTGCAGCCACCCTTTTTTCATGTCGGACGGAGAGGAGACGTCTTTCTTGAATCTGTCTTTGGAAGAAGACTTTGTCGTTTCCCCATGATCTCATCTTCTGGCCTCAAAGTGGCATTGATCAAAGAAATCTTTAAAAACATTAGTTTCTAATCTTGCTTGTGGATCATTGCTATTAAAGATGAAGAAACCTATTTTTTCCAAACGGATCTGAATTGACTCGTAGGCAATTAGTAAAATTAGGCATTTTGTCAAATACCTTGGCAAATAGTCAAATATTCTAACTTAGATTGTAATTCTGCTTCTTTTCCTAATTTCAGACAAAATAATTCATTGTTCCAGCAAGAAAAACTTCTCAGTAAAAATTTGCACACACGAAAGTATTTTGAACAATTTTTAGCTCCTGAAGAGAAACTGATCTTGAAATTTTCAGCATGTCTTAAAGTACAGAATTTTTGGAATTTCAACATTTAAAAATATGAGAGGCAATTGAAGAGGAAGAGACAAAAAGAGTTCGTAGGTTTGATGAGTTCTTTTTCCAAAAATGGTGAAAAATCGTGAGCTCTTCGCCATAAATTCGCAAAATTGGTAGACCGTCAAAATTTGACTATGTGGGATACCCTTTCTTTCCTCAAATACCCATGAGTCGCACGAAAAATAAACGGAGCCGGAATTTCGTGACCAGCTCACCTCTGACATAATTTCACACTAAAATATCAACCAAGCTGCACCTCTCCGAACGCTCAGGATGTCGGACTTCGGCGATGTAACTTATTACAATACGCTTAGCCGGCTGCCTAAAGCCAAAGCTGAAGTCGACCGAACTTAGCTCCGGCCCTGAAAACCCATCCATGAGACGTCACGAACGCGTAAACATCCGTCTGAAAAAACCGCGTCCGATGACTTCTTTTGCAATTGCAAAAGTCAAAACCCCAAAATAAGAACTCGGTACAAAGGACACACATACAGTTTCCTCGGAAATTGCATGTGTTCCATTGCAGTAGCATTGTTATCCTGAACTAGATTCATTGAAAATAGCTCTGAGATAGTACCTATTTGTCGAACATGTTGTTTTATTTTCTTTGTTTAGCTCATCAAAGACATTGTTTTGGGTCCAGCGACTCTTGATGAATACTTGCTTTTTGGCCTTTGTAAGTAATATTGCTACTCTTACTTTTGCAATTGCTCCTTTTATAAGAGCCCGAGACAGGGTTCACGAATGCAGTCTTTATTTTTCATTACCATTTTTTAAAATGGTTTTGAAAATTGGTTTTAATAGATATAGCTGTTTTTTTCTCTGTCATTGAATGTATTTACTTTCAATTACACTGATGGTCTAAGGAGTCTTCTTTCCAGTCATTTATTTTTGCAGAAGGCATGGTAAAAATAACAATTGAATATTGGATAGATTTGCTTCTAATCATAAAAGTAAATTAATGTAAGAAATTATTTCACTTACGTATTTCATAGCAATAGTTGTCAGACAAATTGAAATACGAAAGAAAAATTTGCCAATCTCAAAAAGGAGAAATGGAGCTGACACCATTCATAAGTTGTATGTAAGTTTTTATTTGACAAAATGCCTGATTTCACTATATGCCTGCGATAGACACCGCGTTAGACGAAGGAGACATAAGATGTATGGAATGATCCGATTGGATGAAACTGTTGGTACTATAGACTAAGGGAGAAAATGTTGGGCTAACTAAAGGGTCTTTCTTGGGTTGCCGTTAGTTAGTCTATTATCTACATTCTTTGTCCATTACAACCACCCGATTCCATCAATAGGATCCCTCCATATCCTTTTTGTCTGGCCTGTCTGTCAATTTCAACAATCAGCCCGCTGGTGTAGAGTTACGATATGATCATACTCGGATATAAGTATCTACCCCTGAGATTTCTTACAAGGGGAGCTTCCCAAGTGTAACCGGAATTTCGAGTTGAAATTTCGCATGAAGATACTAGAGATGATTTTAGGGATGCCGTATTTTTTCGTTTTTTCGAATGGGGTCGGGAAAGTCCTCAAAAAAGGGCTAAAGATGCGGAAAAAACGCGTGCGCTAGCGGCACAAGGTAAACGTAGGTGATAGAGGCCCTGCATCCTTATCAGTACCGCATGGCCAAACGGTAGCGCGCTCGCCACGCAGGCGGAAGGTCCTGGGATCGGATCCTGATTATGGTTCGTAAATTTATTTTACTTTATGCTTGTTCATTTTTCACTTACTTTATTTTGCACCATTCGCTCCGCAAACCGACTTACGAGGTAGAACACGTAGTGACTGAAGATTTTATACATATGCTGATAAAAACTCGAAGTTTCTCTTGGTTTGAAACGTTTTACATAATTGAATAGGTAAACAAAACACTCTATAACTCACCAAATTTCGTTGCCTAGCTGAATTTCCGGAGTATCAGTCGAATCTGTAACTGTATCTGAATGATACTCCGGAAATTCAGTTTGGCAACGAAATTTGGTGAGTTATAGAGTGTTTTGTTTATTCAATTATATATAACGTTTCAATCCAAGAGAAACTTCGAGTTTTTATCAGCATATGTAAAAAATCTTCAGTCACTACGTGTTCTACCTCGTAAGTCGGTTTGCGGAGCGAATGGTGCAAAATAAAGTAAGTGAAAAATGAACAAGCATAAAGTAATATAAAATTACGAACCATAATCAGGATCCGATCCCAGGACCTCCCGCCTGCGAGGCGAGCGCGCTACCGTTTGGCCATGCGGTACTGATAAGGATGCAGAGCCTCTATCACCTACGTTTACCTTGTGCCGCTAGCGCACGCGTTTTTTCCGCATCTTTAGCCCTTTTTTTGAGGACTTTCCCGACCCCATTCGAAAAAACGAAAAAATACGGCATCCCTAAAATCATCTCTTGTATCTTCATGCGAAATTTCAACTCGAAATTCCGGTTACACTTGGGAAGCTCCCCTTGTTAGCTGTAATCCGTACATGTGCGATTCTTTCACTTATACGACGATACCAAAAATTTGATCAGAGAGACATCGGGGCTCAAAAATTATGAGTGCCTCGTTATTTTGGTCCATATTTTTCTGGCTTGAAACATGCGCTAGGCACTCTCGTTGGCTGCATCATGATTAAACTCATGTGAGGAAAACGAAATGCGATGACAAGCACAAGCGATGAAAGGAACAGGGGCGCGCTTCGCTACCAACTCTCGCATATTACGTTTCCGACTATCCGCAAATCTGTTAAGCTCGCATTCTGTGGAATCCACCAACGATACAATAGATATTTGAATTCTTTAACTCTTACGTTCGGGATCGATAAATTCCTTTACTCGAGCCTTTTCGACCATAAATGTATTCGTCTTGGTGCATTCCTCACCCTTCCTTGGTTGTCACTGTTCAATCTCTTCCTACAATATTATACAGCAGAAATAGCAGCATTTTAACATTGTTTTTCGACAACTCGCACTCTAAATGATGTTCTATACATAGAGTAGAATGTGTTTATTATTTAGTTATTTATTGAAATTTAATCACGAATATTGAAAAATGTCAACGTTGTCATAAAGACGTTTGTGTACGTGTCACTGCAACTATACCCCGGTAAAAAGCTCATTCTTGGTATCAGCATGGCTGCTACTATTTCCATTCATCGTAGAAACTCGCAAGAAAAATAATTCGAGATTCGTTTCCAACGCCCCATAAGTTGAGTCTGAAGTTGATGGAGAGTAAAATATGTGCCTCATTAGGCGGGAACCTATGACACAAGTGATTGCAGTGACAATTTATCTGTGAAACACCACCTTGAAAGATTCGAATATATCATCGGAAAACTTCTCCCAGAAGTGATCTAGAAGTCGACGTACTGTTGTTAAATGTCATCCTTGCTCCGTATATGATTACCCCGCCATGAAAGACAATACGTATTTCAGGGCATTAACTGAATAGGGACCCTGAAGTTAGATTAATAGATGGTATCCGCAAGAGCTTTTCTGCCCTTCCATCAGTGAAAAGTATAAAAAATGCTACGTCACCTGCGAAAATGAAAATGGGACCCGCAAAGAATTGGGTTTGCTGAAAATTGATGCGTTGTGTGAAAATACTGTCATGACATTCGTCAGTACCGCAACTTAAGTTTATGTGGGTGCCAGAGGGAGAGATGTTCCACGAACTGAAATCTCTGTTCGAGGGGTACATGAATGCCGTGATTCACCCGGGAGGAGAGAACTGTACATTTGGCTTAGTAACAAACTAAATTATTAGGGTACTGCCACGATAAATTTTGGTATTACCACAAACAACAGGAAATGTCTATCCAACAGTTGGGACTTAATCCCTGCTTTTTTCCGCGCCCACTGCTTCAGCGTTAGGTTAAAAATTAATAATATATACATGAAATAAAATAAAATAAAATAAAACTTGATTTTTGCTCTGATTTGCGTGAGTACAGAATTATCAGATACAATCATTCCTGAAATCGTGGTTTTTAGCGGAGCAATTCTAGGAATTGGCTTGATTTACGCGAAGGCAATTCAAACGCGAGGGCTCGCTTTGCGAGCTCAAAACGCTAGTTAAACATAAAATTTTCACTTGTACACATTAAAAATATCTTCGCACTTTCAAATTTTTGACGGGAACCGAATGTCCTGCCACTCCGGTGGTAGGAGTGAGCAGCGCACAGTGGATCGAGTCGATAGGAGAAGTCGGACACAAGTTGGAAACTTTAGACGCTCATAACTCGGTTCACACAAAACTTTGATGTTCTAAAAGTGATTCCATTGGTTTCCTCGCGAAATTTTCTTCAAGAGGCACAACTTAAAATATAAAGTGTGACGAAATAAACATCACAATTTTCAGTTGTTTACTAAAATTTTGTGTCCGACCTCTCTAATTAACTCGATCCACCGTGCGACGCGGCGCGGAGCGAACAGGGATGCATCATCCCGCGAAAAACGAGCCGCACAGCGTTTGATTAGGTCACGAAATTTGGGGGAGATAAGGACGGTCGTAAAACTCGAGAAATAATACTTGGGAAAGCACGTAAACAGGGGCTCGATTGCCCCGAGTTAGGTGACGCGCTCGGTGGGGCTCCGCAGGTAGAGGTTAGACACACCAGAGAAAAGGGGAGCTCTCACTGGTGTTCCGGAAAAACGACGCATCAACGTTCAGACGTTGCCGAATTTCTTCCCATTGAGGAGGGGTTTATCACGTAGATTGAGGCGTTGGTTAATGGGCATTTCTTGGTTGCAGTGTTTTGGAAACAATGGCGTGGCGTGCATTGATATTTATCGATTGATATGCCATTTACATGTATAGATAGGCAAACACTTCACATGGTAGAAAAACACTTGGAGCACTTCCCGAATTTAGGGCAATTCGTGATATTAATTCTTCCATCACTGAACATATTCTATCGAATTTATGTATTCCTCCATAGACCCAGTCATTGAGGAGGATGGTATTATGCATTACCCAGTAGAATTTTTGAAAACCTTACGACCCTCTGGCTCACCTTTTCACAAATTATTATTGAAATAGGAGTTCCTATTATGCTGTTGAGAAACGTAAAGCCACCTAATTGTGCCACCTAAATGGCACCAGATTCAGAGTTTGCAAGTTGAGTAAGCATGTAATTGAAGCCACTACAATAGCTGGATATGGCGAAGGAATAAACGAAAATTCCAGAATGCCTTTAATTTGCGAAGGCTATCCTTTATCCTTCTGAATTCAAAAGACTCCAATTTCCGGTCAAACCATGTTTTGCAATTACCATTAATACACGTAAATCCCAAGGCCAAACCCTTAAAGTTGTTAGGTGTTGATCTTAGAGAGGATTGTTTCCCTCATGGACAATTGTTGGACGATGCCTCGTTGAAAGCAGGTCAGGAACTGTCAATAACATATTGCATATATATACACGTTACAATTATGTAAATGGACATTCTGTTACAGATGGAAATCCATGCATCCTCACATGGACGCTGACTCGGCCCATGCATGTATTAGCGGGGAGCCGGCCAGGATTTAAAGGTCTATTGTACCCCAGTGCCAAATTTAATGATGTTGTCAGGAATGCAAGACCCAGAAGGGACGTTGTCACTGTGGTAATAGCGGGGAGTAACGACGTCGATATGGGGAGGAACTCTAAGGAGATAGTAGATGGAATGCATTTGGAAGAATTAAAGGCCCAAGCAAATAGGAGAGGGGGGTTCATTGTTTGGGTAGAACTGTTCCCTAGATACGACAAAGGTCAAGCCTTTAACAATTAGATGAGAGAGGTCAGTCAAGGAATGTCGAAGGAGTTTATCCGCCGGAGAACATCCAACAGAAACGTCGCAGTCATCAGAACCCGGCATCTCGGTAGGGAATATTTTGCAAATGATGGCATACACTTAAACGGAAGCGGAAAATCGAGACTGGCAGACAAGCCATACTGGCTCTACGAGCAGGGCTACGACTCGTTGAGCATTTCGGCCAATTAGAGCTGTGATCCTGTTCGTCACAAGCCGCTTCTGACTTGTGACACACAGCGTTTTCGTCAGCCTTGCACTTGACTTCAAGTCGCCAAGATGCTGACCTGTCCCTTTTCGGTCCGACGCGTGGCTCGCCTTCTGCGAACCCCGCGTCCCGCGTATTTCGTCCGGCTACAAAAGCTCGGAGCCACGGCAAGGCATTCGTCTACCGTTTCAGCCACCCTCGTGTTCCTGTCGGTCGTCCCAGTCCATTTTGTGATTGCTCAAATAAGACAGTTTATTTGCCTCTATTTCGTCTCCGGTCATTCACTGCCCCAACCCTCATAAGTGAATCCTTCATTTGAATATCGAATTGAAACTGACCACTTCAAGAGGCACAATGACCATTGTAATATTATCATTATTTCCTTACTTCTATAATTATTCTTGGTTTTTTTTTCTTGTTACTGAGCTAACCTAACGAAAGAATACTTCGTCTTAAAACAATGACTGAACAAATTCATGTGGTTCCTCTCTGCATTCATGCACATTATTCGGTTCAAAACTGATGCAATGAATTACAAATTCGTGTGGTTCCTCTCAACGTTTGTACGTGTTAGTTGATTCAAAGCTGAGGCATTGACTGGCAAATTTATTTTTTTATTTTGTAAACGGGGTCAACCTATCGAGAGGTTATTTCATCTTAAAGCATCTGCACTTCAGAGGGCAAGAACAGTGGCGTGGCGTGCTTCGCGATATATCGACTGTCATGCCATTTAAACCTATGGAAAAGGATCGATAGACAGGGCGTTCGCAGCGAACACCTTCATAATCGATTCTTTACCATAGGTTTAAATCGCATGACAATCGATACATCGCAATTCACGCCACGCCACTGGGCAGGAATCTATGATTTCCCGCGAAACCAAGTATTATATCGGAAGCAATTTGGCAAAACTGACGTTCCCATGCGACGTTGTTCCTTTACACGACAAAACGGGTGGAAGCACCCGGGAGGGGGGGACGGGTGAAAGCACCGAGGGGGGGGGGGGGGAGAGCGAGCGGGAGCGATGAAGATACCGCGGGCGAAATAATAAGCGCCGAGGAGGAAGGTGGCGGAGGATAAGTTGATTTTTGGACCGTCCTCACGATCCACCTTTTCCCGCCCCCCCCCCCCCCCCCCCCCGTGATGTCACACGCAACAGAAAGCCCCAGTCGACGAGAAAAATAGAAAAACATAAAGCTCTGTTCGCAACACGACGATATTTCCGCCACGGTTTCCTCCGAAAGCACAACGAAACTTTCGAGAGTCGTTTGGTCTAAATACGACTAGAAAGGCCTGATGCATAAGATCCTGGCACGGCTCTCTTCTTCGGACGAGCCTGATCGTTATCGTTAGAGAGGAGGCTTTTGATTCGGACGTTGATATTCGAGTGAACTTGAATATTCCGCTGACGCTGAGGATGGTGCCTGATAAGCTCTAAAATGCATTCCATTAAAATTAATTGAAGGTGTGAGTGCCTATAACAGTTTGTATAAATTCAATATTTCCGAGGATCAAACCAGCACACTGGAGAGAATGCACAGTAAGGAACCTTTTCAATAATAAAATATAATCCAAAACCACGATCTCCGCATTTTAAGAACTTGCGTTTATGTATAGTGACGGGTGAACGGATGTAAATTTGGTGGACGAAGAGCCGAAAATAATAACAATGAAAAAAAAAAGATACATTATTCAACCTATCAGTATGATACTTGCTCTTAAATAAAAGTATATAAAAGGCCACGACCCGCAGAATTGAAAGGAATTTTTCAAAATATAGTATCACAGTTATTCACGATGACTTAAGATTTGTTAGTAGATTCTTTAGCACTGCCTTCAGGTGCTCCTTTCAGTGACACGGGAATATGAAGTCGTTATCTACAAAGGAGTTTTTCATTTACCTAGCTTTACAGGAGCTGATATTTTTTTCGGTATTATGTAGTTGATAAATAAAATATCACAAATCCTCGGAGGATCCTTGAAACTCGGTGAATTTAGCTCACAAAGAACTCAAATTTTCGATTAAATTATCAGTTGCGTTTCATAACAAAGATTATAAAAGTAGTGAAAGATGAATAAACGGAATTAATGAAACCTTACGTAGAAATATGCATACACGTGAGCGTTCAAAATACAACTTCAGCGCGTTAAAGAGGGCGACATATGCTTCACGGAGAAAAAAACCTCGTGCGTGGGACCCGCAGTTTAGGTCATATGGATCTCTGAAGTTTTCAGATTGAACATATGAACACTTTAGGTCTAGCTGTCGAGGTTCGGATCACACATCTGAAGTACTTCAGATGTGAGAACCGAAGTTTTTCGGATGTGAAAACCGAAGTACTTCAGATGTAAGAACTGAAGTTTCAGATGTGTGATCCAAACCTCAGTAGCTGGACATAAAGTGTTCAGATGCTCAATCCGAAAATTTCAGAAATCCATAGGACCTAAACTTCGGGTCCCACACACGAAGTTTTTTTCACCGTGTTCAATTCCCAACTCCCCAACAAAAGAGTAGACGTCCAATATACTTCAGAAAAGGAGATAATTAAATGCTTAGCCATTCAACAATGATCAGATTCAATAGAAAGAATACAGCTTTATAAATGCACCAACCATAGGTATTGTGGTGCAAGATCTGAGACCCTGCCCAATACTTGAAAGACGTATACGTAGTTTATATCGGGGTCCATCCACGAACTCAATGGTACCAACGGAGCAGCGCGACTGGTGGAGCTGCCTTTTGAAAATTTCGCGAGAAAACCACATCCCGGAGTTGTCAACATTTGGGACATGGTGCACTTTATTTGATTGGAATCCCCCCGGCTACAGGAGGAGGCTCCCCACTCGGTTACTCTTTGCGTTTACTTTGTGTGCGCTAAACCTGATGATAATCAAATAATGCACCGCCGCAGTTTTGTTTGCGTTTCACTCTCTTATGCGCATCATGCCGTGAGCTACAAGTTTATCTCCCTGTGTCGTTTTTCCACCCATCGTCTGTCTGCGCCACGCTCAAGATTGACGCGACCGGCGGCACCGAGTGGCTGACCCCTATATCCAAAACGCGCCAAGATTAGGCTTGAAATAAACTTGGTAAGACTTGGTTTTTCAGGGTGTCTACTAAAATAGACCGGTCAAAAATAAGTACTTTTACAGTGCTTTTTCGGTACATTCTCAAGAAATTCAGTACCTCCTCCAACAGAAAAATTCCGTACTTCTTCAGGACTTCCATACGACGAAATTCGAAAAATTTCAAAAACTTGAAATCGCGACAAAAATGCCAAAAAATAAAGCAAATTCCGGACCTTTTTGCGGAATTCCGGCACTCCGTCAGTATTTCCGGACCGCCCTAAAAAAATCAGTACTATTTCCGGACTATCCGGACTTGTAGACACCCTGTTTTTAGATTCCAGGATCAATGATCAATTAATTCGACCGCGTTGAGTAAATGCAAGTGATCCTGAGGGTAACGAGGAAGGTGAGCAATTTACAATAAGCAAAGAAGCAAACAGCTTTGAAATTTCGAGTGATGTACACCGAGAAAGAAAACACGGTTATTCTACGGCTACGCGGAGAATTGTCACACGGGATTCCACGGTAGTAGAACCGCAAATGCAATTTGCGCGATTTTAAAAACACTGCAATTGCGCTGGTTTTCTTTTGCTAAATGCAATCCAATTGTCAGCTATTTTCTTGTTCTAATATTTCTCGATGTGCCTTTCTCTTTTCAGCAACTTCCGCAAAAAATGAATAATAAAAATGAACTAGCGTCTAACTAAAATTTACAATTGCTATAATAAGTTATTAACTTTGATAAAAATCATTAAGTAATACCAACAAGTTAAACTATAAATTAAATTATTAAATTTTAAATAATTAAAATTTATTTTGCCAAATTTAGCTAAGAACAAATATATATTATATATAACAGATTCCTTCCAGATTCGGATTTCCTTTTTGGTTGGCGTTTTTAATTTTGGGTTGATTTAACTTTAATAGTAAATGTTTTTCTCATTTAGTTCCTTTGGGTACTCCCCTAATCTTAATCTCTTTTATAGTATTAATCGAGACTGCAATCTCTAAATCTCAACTTAAAACAAATAGATCGGAAAATTGAAGATTTGATAGCAAGTGAGTAATTTGATTTGTATTTTGTTAGAGTCCACGCCAAATAAGTTGACGCACTTCTAGCCTGCAACAAAAGATCGATAGATCTTCTGTTGCAGTCAAACTCAAAGCTATCAAGAAAAACTAATCGAACACCGGTTGATCTCCATTGGTCTGACGCCTGAAGAACAATCAGAATCAATCGTAAGGATTGTAATGATGACATTCAACGCCGATTATACCTTGCTTCCGACACTTTGCTCATGGGTATGAGATTCAGACGTAAAAAAAAACGAAGATGAAAATTAAGTGGAAGAAGAAGAAGCGGTGGTTGTTCTGTAAAACAATTGTGATTGGAAACTCTGTATCAGTTTGTGGCGAAGAGACGATTTTTTTCGCTCAAAGTTAAAATTCTTAGACATGATTTCATCATTTGAGTGAAAAAGCAGATTCAATTTTAGAAATTAGAATCTCTCTGCAAACTTCGCAATGTGGTATGCATTGGTTTAGCTAGAAAAGGCCACCTCGATGAAATTCTCCCCGATCAGTTGTAATAATTCCTAATACATGTATGTGTATACTGCAACCAGACGTGCCTCAAAGGGAGGGAGGTTCAGAAGACAGGGGTGGGATTAAAATCCTCGTTGCAAGTTCTGAAAATTAATTCTACCTTAAACTCATTTCACTAAAATAAGGCATACGAGTCCCTGTACTGATCATAAATATCCTTGAAATGACATATGGTTGAAGTTTGCTATAAGCTGTTGCAGAAATAGCGACCAATAACTTCGAAACTGCCTGTGACTCTCTATTTGGGAGGCCCGTGAAATAACGTACACTTTCTTCACTATCTTATGCTGATTCTGGCAGTTCTTCCCCTTCTATGTAAATTGAAAAGGAGGACCTGCTCAAATATTAAGGACGGAAAACCGATGTCTCGATCATAGTAATTTAATGTGTTGATTTCTGGATACATAATTGGTGTATCACATTCATCAACCCTTTCATTATCATTTCATTATAAAAACAGAATTATTATCTGCCCCAAAAGGAAACTTACACCCACTTAAAGTGCGTCAGAGGTGTGAGGTGTAGGCTTAGCGAGACGAGTTGAGCATGAAAAAGTGATCATCAACCGAAAGTTTTGGCCAGTCCCTCAGGTCAAAAACCGCACACTGGAAAAAAAAAAAAAAACACCCACATTTGGTGGTCCACTGGCGGTCTGCGTAATGAGTTTTTTCGCCTTGCCTTGAAGGAAATCAGTATGAGCCCCATGTTTGAGGGGGAACATATGTCACGCAATTTACCTGTTGATGCTGACTCCCTGCGACTAAACGATTACACCCACTTTAACTGCGTCAGAGGTGAGAAGTGTAGGCTTAGCGCGACGAGTTGAGCATGAACAAGTGAATCATCAACCAAAAGTTTTGACCAGTCCCTCAGGTCAAAAACCGCACACTCGGGGGAAAAAAACCCACATTTGATCTGGAGTCCAGACTCTTAAAAACATCGACAAGAAAATATACTCTTGCAGCGTGCATTGATGATTGCGTTCTCTGCGTTCATTGATGATAGCGGAGATGGATTGCCTTGGATAGATTGGCTCTCGGTAAAGGTTTCCAGAGAGAGGATAGAGACCCACGTGACCCAGTTGACGGATCTCACAAGGAGGGCCGGAGCCGATGCCTCGGGAGTTACGGAAGCCAATCCGCGGTGAATCCAGCAGCAAGTTGCTAATATACTCACAAAGCCGTTATCAAAGGCAAAACATCACAATGTTCAAAAATATATTTGTAAAATAATAGAGATTCAAAAGCTTGTCAAGATTATGGGGGAGTGTTAAATATTACGTGCTAATAATTGCAGTAATCCTGCCTAACTCGGCAATCATGACTACCAAGAAGACCAAGAGTATATCGTCACCTTCCAGGCAAAGTATCACAAGCGCCATGCAACGTTTAAAAATTTCCGCCGCTATTTCATTTTTTTACAGAGAAATTATTGGTTGAATCTGTTTGAAAATTTCACTGAATTTTATTGGCAGCAAAATAAAAATTCTGTAAAATTTTCGGACAGATTTGTTGAACAATTTTTCTGTACAAAAATAAAATGACTGCGGAAATTTTTAAACGTTGCATGGCGCTTGTGATACTTTGCCTGGAAGGTGACGATATAAGCAATAAATTCCTCTCCCAGGACTCAGCGAATCCGGGGTCGATCCCCGGCCAGTCAACACTGAACCCTCTGTCCAGTATCATTCGTTTTTTCAATACATAATGTATATAAAAGATTCCGCACCAAGCGATTTTGTCCCAATAAAGCGGTTGTCCCGATTAACCAGTGTCCAAATTAAGCGGGGCCGACTGTAAAATCATGTAGTGTCCTAAGTACATTTCGACTCTTTACTCAAGGCCCAAAAACAATATCCCGTTAGATTTTTGTGTAGGAATGTGAGCTTATCGTTCATGAACGTCCGTAACATGAGAAAGACTGAGAGCTATAATTTTCCTTCAAATGCGCGTGATACCACAAACCTACTCCGGAGTTCGAATAGTTGCTCACTCGAAGTCCACTCAATAAAAGGGGCTTGAAGTACGCGAAATTCATCTCAACATCGCACAAAGTGCGATCTCCAGCGAATCCGTTGAATCCTAGGAATAGTTACAAGATATTCGTCTTGATTTCGCGGTAACTACGCGATTTTACTAGCGTTTAATACATTCAAATTCAGAAATTAGCTGCGATCACAGCGATGCCGCGAGAAGAAAAGCTCTTTTTTGAAGTTACTGAAAATGCGCGCAGTTTACCACAATATCGTGGAAAAACACGGAAATTTTTCAGTGGTTCATAAAGATCATCGATATCAGCGATCAGCAGTGGCGTGGCGTGCTTCACGATATATCGATTTTTATGCCATTTAAACCTATGGAAAAGGATCGGTAACCTGGGTGTTCGAAGCGAACACCTTAGTAATCGAGTCTTTAACATGAGTTAAAATGGCAGCAAAATCGAGATATCGCAGTGCACGCCACGCCGCGCCACTGACAATCATCCCGCTGTGGAAGGACATTGCGTTAAATTTGAAGAAAGTAACAGAAAAAATATTAGATACGTACCAGAAGAGGGTTATGCAATTGTCCGATGCCAAGATGAGAGGACTCGCGGAATAACACCGTTACTGAAACCGCACTGCGCACTAAAAATGGGCTGCGAGAGGATTCCTTTAATAGATACTGAAGTATTTGGTAAAATTTATAGATTCACCAGAAAATGAATCATATTCTGCTTAACTGATTTAAATTCTGCCCAAATAAAGTGTTCACATGTAACATCGTGAAATTAATGCAGGAGAGAAAACACCATGAAAATAAAGTTACGATGAGGATAATTTTAATTGTACCGAAAAATCAGAAATACAATAAAGAGGGACCATTTCAGACGATTTCATTTAGACGGTGAGGGACAATTTGGATGAATGGGTGACTTGATGAGACAGGGAAAATAAGGAAAGAAAATGCCACGAACATTCAAAAACTGAAAGGAGCAGATAATAGATATTTGAAAAAACCTAGGAAAAATGTGGAGACAATGATGCAGGCTGAGAATTGAACTACATTTAAGAATGTAGACATTTAGTATTTTCAAGAGAATAGAAGAAGTTGCACGATTTTGAAAACACTGTAATTGCGCTGGTTCCTTTTTCCTAAATGCGATCCATTTTGGAATTAGGCTACAACTTCTGGCCCTGTCCAAAAACAACGCGGGTACTATTGGTTCCCCAAAAGGATAAGTGTTTTCACGAACAGGCCGGAAATTAGTTCCTGATAGCAAAATGTAGACACAACGTAAAAAAAATCCTCAGACTTGTTGATTGTTCTTTACTTTTACTATTCACTTTTTTTTCTCATTACTGGAGGTGTAAATACTAGTAAGAAAAATTCAAAGCACACAACAAAAGTAAGTCAGCAACACCATTTCATGTTTTTCATTCTTCGTTCCAGTCAATGTATAATTAGAAAAAGATTATTTTTCAATGCATTTATTTAGTAATGAAATCGTGTCTTGCTTTGTCTTCTTTAAACTGTTTCATTTCATATTTGTTTGAATTTTGAGTGGGTGAATGTTAATACCTTCTCTCGTGAATAATTGGGGTCAGTTGTCGTTAGGGGGGGGGGGGGGGGGGGCACGTGGGAGCGGGGAACTGGGACTGAGGGTGCGTTCACACAGTTCGTCCGATTGTCGGACAGGCAGTTCGTCGGGCATTCCGTCGGTCGCTGTTTCCTCAGACAGAGCTTCGAGAGATCGTTCGAAGTTCTGTCCATCTGCCGGTCTGACAAACCGTATGATCTCACCTCGACCTAAGCCCTTGTTTCACCATCAGTTTACGATTCAACTTCCATCTTGGTGGAGTCACCGGTGGCTTCATACTGATGCGAGCTGAAACGTGTAACGATGGTGCAACGAGCGCTTTGTGGTGATAACCTAAGAGGCTTCTTAACCACGGATCACGGATTTTGGGTACGATAGCCACCCGGGCAAAGTGTTTGCTGGTTGGTGGGGAAGCTCTGCCGATCACCTCCTCGCTTGTTCTGATCTGCGACTATCGCGTTTAGCGCCATAGCTTTGAATGCACGTCGCATCGAAAGCGGAACTTTTTCGGGGCCAGGCACCAGCGGACTGATTATTGAAATTGATGGACAAAGCTATAGACAAAGAGGACAAAGGGAGTAAGGAGCGACCCTATTGGTTGAAATGAGTGCACCGGTAGAAATGATTGGTTGCATTGAGGCTGTGTAGATTTGGTATAGGTCAAGTTGGCCTGAAAAAAACGATAAGAAAACGGCGTTTTGAATCAAGTCTTCGTTGTCTCAGATTAAAAAACTGTCGTTGCTTTGATTTTATTGTTAGACTAATTAGAAACTCGGAACATGCCATGATAGTTGTCTTGTTTCATGACAACAAGATTTGCTAAACGAGGTGAGGTAATACTTTTATTAATGCAGTTTGAATTATTGCATCATTTAATTATTGCAGTTTGACGAGTCCAGGAACATGCCTCTTGCGAATTGCCGCGATTGCTGACTACTTGCGTCACATAAAACTCATGACTCCCTGATCAAAAGTATATTTGGTTTTGTTGTCTTCGATCAGAAAACCAGAATGCTTTCATTGAAGAAAAGAAGGGTTTGTAACAACTGGCTACAGTTGTCCTGTGTCGGGACAATGAAGTTCTTGGATCCGGAAAACAATTTTACTTTAGTTGAAGGAAATTATAGTTTCGAAACATGACTTCGCCGTTGTCCTGTCTCAGGAAAACAGTGACTTGTTTCAAGAAATAATTACTTGAATTGAGAAAACATTTTCTTGTTTCAAGAAAAACGTTTCGAGAAAACGTTGTTGGCCTCTTTCAAGACAACTTGTTTCCTAATATATGTAGAGAAGGCGTTGATTCAATGCAACATTGTCTTGACCTAAGAAAGCCATGATCAAGAAAACGTGCTGTCTCAGTCAACTCAAACCATTTCTACCGGTGCATTTATAGCTTTGTCTATCAATTTCAACGATTAGCCCGCTGGGGTCTGCAAGCTCCCACATTTTTACGCTCCCGCCCGCGGGCTTTCAGCATTTTTTTCATCGGTTTTCCACAAAATTTTCCACCATTGGGAACTTACTTATGGGACTCAAACGTAGTCCCCTTACGGACTCGTAGTCTACCGTGCTAAGCAAGAACGCCGTAAATCTATCAAGATTTTCTCTCGTTTTTTGGAACTTAACACTTCATAAAATAAATAATGTTTCACCCAAGCATCTCAAATTTTCAGGTTAAGTTCTTGGTGGGGTTTGCGAAAGAATTCTGAAAAATTACGTTTTTTGGAACTTAACACTTTATAAAATAAATAATGTTTCACCCAAGCATCTCAAATTTTCGGGTAAAGTTCTTGGTGGGGTCTGCGAAAGAATTCTGAAAAATTATTGTCCCCAGGTACAAAGTTTGTCTGCTATGATACATTGTATCCAAAAAACTTAAAATGGCATTTACGGCGCTTTGGCGTTGCACGGCAGTGGTGTGTAAGGGAAGAAAGAAGTGGAGTATTCTATTTATAACTTGTGCAAGGGAAGAACGAAGAGGAGTAAGTCAAAAATAAGATCTTATTTCTATTTGCATTGTTTCCTTACGAAGATGCACATAGTAAGCGCAAGCATCATTCTTTCAGCTGTGTGTAAATTTCATGAATCAATTTTATATTTAAATAATTTTTCTATGAATGAGGAAGAGAAAAATACCAACACTTCCATAGAACACAATAATTACCTGCAAATACTAGGTTGGAACTTTAAAAAATGGCATTGAGCTTAAATGATTGGTTGCTCTCCTCAGCTCATGAATCAATATATAGTTCATTTTTGAGGGAGTTTTATTTTGTGGGACTCCATAAATAATACAGAGGAAGATATAAATGGTTTCTGAGGAGAACTTATAAAAATAAAGATAAACCGAAAAATTGATAGAGAGATCAGCTACTTGAACTTTCGAAACGACGTTTATTGTAAGCAGTGGCATAGCCAGAGGGGAGGGGTAGCCAGAAGTGTTGGGCCCTCTCCCACCTCCCTCTTAGGAGAAGAGTGTGATCGTTCCCACGAAAAATGTCTGGTTACTCCACGGGTGTAAGCTAGCAACTACTATTGAAAGTTTCAAGGGGTTAAAAACCTTTTTAGTTTGTAAGGCCTTTTATTCTCCAAATGATTTTTATTATGATTTTTAAAATTTAAATTGGGGGGGGGGGGGGGTTGTTCACTGACAAGTATGCTTAGAAACTATGTTTGTGCCATTTGGGTAATCTAATATAAATAAAATAAAATACCACAAGAGAGCTCAACGTAGAGACGACTCGTCTACAAAACCACAAAAAAAAATAAGTAAAATTACCATGACTTCCGTAACTGATCTGTAACTAATGACTTCAGTGGTATCAGACACGATGTATTACGAGGACACGAAAAAAGGGAGGAGGGATAAGTGCAAGACGTTTTAATGAATGCTCTTCGTCTCCTTGCGCGTTGATACGACAACAGTGCGAGATATATCTATTAATGAAACGATGAGGAGATTCATATTGCATTAAGGCCTACTTGGCTGGGCATACTTTTCCCTTAGTCGTTCGCACCACCTATCGAAGCAGGATGCAAGGTGTAAGTCTCTGAACATCTCTGTTCTTTTCTCAATAAAACCAGTGGCGTGGCGTGCTTTGCGATATATCGATGGTTATGCCATTTAAACCTATGGTAAAGAATCGATTATGAAGGTGTTCGCTGTGAACACCCTGTTCATCGATCCTTTTCCATAGGTTTAAATGGCATAACAATCGATACATCGCAAAGCACGCCACGCCACTGAATAAAACCCCTCTGTATAATACCAAAAGTTGGGTCATGCTTTGCGCCTCTAAAATCCTAAAACTGACGCAAGAACGTTTAGTTTCATGCGAAAAATTGCTCGTCACATCACAAAAATTGGCACGGACAACCAGAGGACCTACTAACAAAAACGAATCAAAAGAGCGACACCTTTTCATGATCAGAACGCGAAACCAAACGCGCAAAAATTGAAGACAAGTCTGAAGATATTGTTGCAATAGCTAACTTGACCACTGAATGGTGCGGGTTATTCCACAATACGGTCACTCGTAGTGTTCGAAACACACGCCGGCCAAACAGCAATATGCCGGTGAGAAATTAAACTAGCGGCTCGCTGAGAAAATCGTTGTTAAACTCCGTTTTGGGGATTTTTCGGTGTATTCCTTATTCAAGGCATTTTGAAAGGGCCTTTTCCCATTTCGGCCCCTAAGAAAAAAAGATGCAGGCCAGATGGCTGCTGAAACTTCATGCCGAGTTTCAAATACTGGACACGTGTTTTCGACAAAAAATTCGCTCAGTTCCAAAATCAAGAAACACCTACTACCCCTGATAGCCTATTAAGAAATGGGGCAGCTCGACAACTAAAGTTTTTCAAAAAAAAAGTTCCCAGGAGAAAAGGACTGGATTCGGAAGAAGTACTCTCACTGACAGAAAAATATAAGATCGTAAACTTCACACAAAGGTCAAGGCGACAGTGGGCCACCTCTTGAAGGCCAATGTTATGTTTCTGCAATCAAGAATCAACATCTCTCACCTCCTGGCGTTGCAGAAAGTGAGAATACTTTTTGATCTATGAATCCAATGTTGATAGGATACACGAAGAAGGATGTTACACGGCTTAAGAACTCCGATATCTCTCAGGATCCAAACGCAACACAAGAAGTTGAGGCGTATAAATGGACTGCATTTTGCAATTTGGAGCTATAAATACTGGCTCATCTGAAAAAAACACTTATGTGCATAGGGAAACTAGTGGCACATACGTTGAATTTAAACCGGGCCGAAATTTATAGTTCTTAATTGCAAAATGTTCAGTCCAATTAGCCATTAAAAATTCGTGAGAAATGAAAAGCATACCGTTTCCGATCGCAAGGGGATGTAAACGGAAACGGAAAAAAGGTTCAAAGATACTCTAATAGTATTTACAGATGCATGCAGCGAATAATTTTAAGATGCTCGATTGAACAGATATAAGTTAGATCGGCTATTAGGGACACTGATAATGTCCATTTTATCACATTCTTCGAGCTTTTTGATTTCAAAGACTTCTCTGATATAAAGCTTAGCTTTTGGACATTATTTAATCGAGATTGTGAGCCTTGTACAGTTTGATTGCGGTTTCCTTAAAAATAGAAAAAATTGAAAGTTTTTTTCGCACATTCAGATTCAATTATTGCGTAATGTATGATGAATATTCAGGTTTTCATTTCAATTTGTTTGAATTCCCTTGTGCCACGCGTAAAATGATCGTTTCAAAAGTCAGCAATCCTCTGAAAGAGTGCAAACCGAAGTTGGCAGAAAGACCCTAAATTGATCTAATTTCGTTTGATAGTTCATGTTCTAATTACATTTACTTGCCTAATTACTCTCACAGCCTGTTTCGTCTCTGCCCGCACACAGTGCGGCGATTTCGGCCAGACAGTGAGAGCAATGCCTGGGCATGTGTGTACCTACCAATATCCTTTGAAAGAATTCGAATATTTAAAAACACCGGAACGCCCTTGAGGGGCTTAAAATTAAAAAATTGCGGGAATGAGTGCGCCCTTAATAAGTTCGAATAAGTTTTTCGGCGTTTCTTCATTTTCGAATTCGTTCAGAAGATATTAAAGGTGGGTACTTTCTTTTGAAAAAACCCGTATTGCCTACTTTAAAACGCGACGATTTGCATTCCTATCATTTTCTCTCACTGCCTGTTTCGTCTCTGCCCGCACACAGTGCGGCGATTTCGGCCAGACAGTGAGAGCAATGCCTGAGCTTAAATACACGGTGTTTCAAAACAGGGTAGGTATCCACCTCGAATATACTTTGAACAAATTCGGATATTGAAAAACACCGGAACACCCTCGAGAGGCCCGAAAGAGGAGATTTGCAAAAAAGAGGTCGCCCTCAAATATTTTGGATGAGTGTTTCGGCATTTTCCAATATTCGAATTCTTTAAAACAATATTAACAGTGATTACCTTACTTTGAAACACCCGGTAATACATATTTGAAAACGCGACAATTTGCATTATTCATCATTGACACTCGTCATCTTCCTAAAGGATAAATGGCTGCTGCACTGACATTGTCCTGGAACACAGTGGATCGAGTCAATTAGAGAGGTCGGACAAAATTTGGAAACTTTAAAAGCTTATAACTCCGATCATACACAACTTTAAGGTCTTAAAGGTGGTTTCATTGGTGTCCTCGTGAAATTTTCTTTCAGAATCACCTATTAAAATTTAAAATGTGATGAAATAAACATCAAAATGTGCAATTTTAGTTAAAAATTTCATGTCCGACCTCTCTAACTGACTCGATCCACTGTGTGGAGGGAGGAAACCCTCAACTTTGAAATACAGAAGTGTACAAGAACGAGAAAGAGGAGAAAGATCCGATGTGTGAGCACCTTTGGTGATAATGAATTTTCCAACAGTGTGATCATAAGTTCATGTCGAGGGTGAAACTACGAACCAAACCGCAAAGCTCGGTTAGCGACATCTTCTCTGTCGTGCTATATGTTTCAGATGGAGAACTACTCAACGTCAATTTCTTAAAGCTTCCGAGATTTTCCCACTCTGTGCGCAGCAAATTCTGTAGAATTTTAGAAGGATTGTTGAGTGTTCTCCTATAAAAAAAAAAAAATAAATAAGATACCTGGTAGATTTTAAACATCACAGACGGGTTATGTGGTTTGGGAGTTTCACCTTCGATATGCAATTGGACGTATTTCTGCCAAACGGAACTATCTGCATTAAGACATGAGCCTTGAGACCCATGAGAATATACGCATGACAGGGCTCTCGTCATAACGCACACAGTTCCGTTTGACAAAAATGCGTCCAATTTACATGAAAACTGAATTTACAAAAATCAGTAGACATCCTCATAACCTTACGGTGGAGTCCACATTACGTAATTTTACGCACTGTCAGGCTGCGACAGAAAATCAGTCTTCTCGATAATTGTATTTACTCCCAATGCTGAACTGACGTCAGACGATTTTCTTTCGCAGTCAAGTGTGTAGGTACGTAATATTCATTATTTTTCTCCATGTTTTTTGTTCTTCTATTTGTTCTTCTATTTTATTTATTTTTTTTTTTATTTTTAAATGGTTTTTATTTCTTTGTTTTTTTTTTCTTTCTTTATTTTTTTTCTTTCTTTATTTTCTTTCTTTCTTTGTTTTTTTCTTCTTTCTTTGTTTTTTTCTTTCTTTCTTTGTTTTTTTCTTTCTTTGTTTTTTTCTTCTTTCTTTGTTTTTTTTTTTTCATTTTTTTTCTTGTTTTTTTTTGTTTTTTCCGTTTTTTTTTTCATTTTTTGTTTTTTTCGTTTTTTCCCCATTTTTCTCCGTTATTTTAATTCTTTGTTTTTCTTTCATTTTTCTTCAAGTTCTTACACAATAAGCGTATAATTACACACAATAGTAACAAACCTAAAATAAACTTGCGCATCGTTCATACACTCGAATGTAAACAGACTCTCTATAACGCCAATACGGCATTATCGAATAACTTTTGTGCAAATAAACGACACGGAAGCTTTTACATAGTTTTTACAAAAAGGTCTCCTACGATTCGAATTCCCGAGTTCGATGCAGTTTCATCCGCACCCTTAAGCATAAAAATCTTCAGTACATTGATGGTCATCCTCGGTTCTTTTTCCCATCTTGAAGTTCATCCCAAGAGGCAGAGAAGATCTTCATTTTTTCTGAAAAATCCTAAGTGCATCCGAAATTTGGAACATTTTGATATAACAGAAAAAGATCGTAACTCGAACTCCTTCCGCTTATTAAAAGTGTTTCTGGAATATTTCACAGGTAAGAAATTTTCAATTTCGCTTAATCCAGTGTACTGCTCGGGTGTTTTTCTCGATCCATCGTTGGCATCAGCTTGAGAAAAGTCACAGTCCTGGTTTCGGTTAGCTAACATGTTCGAGCAAAATTGCTCCAGGCAAAAAAAAGCTCGATCCTCACGCGGCTGCAAAAGCTCCCCACTCCTTTTGCAAATTCTCTCTACGAATTTGTAGAGTTTCAACACTGCCAGATCATTTGACGTGCTCATCGGGTTGGTAGCACTGTAGCAGGTATGCTGTTGTTTCAAACATTTGACGCCTATTTAACCCATGATGGCATGTTGTCCAAGGCGGCGAACGCCAGCGCAGCCAGCTTCCCTTGAATGAATGACGAATAACATGCCCAGGGACGTTGGCCAACTGTATTGGGTATGCGAGGGGAATTTTCTCCGAGCAATTAAATTGCGGAGTCACTGCGAATGTTTAACTCGGGTCAGCGAAATTGAGTTAGTTCCCGGAAAAGAGGCTTTTACCTTGAGTTCAATTCATTGTGCTTAGTTGGGTTGAGTTTCTTGAGCTCAATTCATTGTGCTCAAATGGGTTGAGTTTCTTGAGTTCAATTCATTGTGCTCAGTTGGGTTGAGTTTCGTACGTCACCAGGCGTTGCTGAAGTACATGTTAATAAAGACGACTGAGGTCACCGGCCATGAGTTCTTTCTACTGCAAGTCGTGGAATTTTCAAGGAACTGATTTGAAAAAAGAAGTGCCTCCGTCAGTTTTCGAATTTCAGGACGCGAGCACCCGATCTCAACTCTGTTCCAAAAGTTCCTGCGACTGACTTCGCTTTCAACGGTGAATGAAGAAAATACAGGATCATTACAATGTTGAAGCACAGATCTTGATAAGATGAACTCCAATTCATCAGGTGCCGAGACGGAGAGACGCAATGAACACACTGCGCAGTTGTACTAGTAGCTGACTGAGTTGTTGCTTCCAGACTTAAATGCTTCCAGAGATGCACGAGATAGGAACTGCGTCATTCTCGAGATGAGGACCGGGACCAGTCTCCAAACGTCAAGGCGGTTTAAAAATGCGGACGCTGCGATTTGGGACTATCGCAAGAAATGCCCATGTCACCATGTCAGCAAGGACCGTTCGGGGCGCCTGCAACATCGTATACACACTTCAAGCACGGCATCTTCGAGGGCAATGATGCATAAACTTCTGAAACAGAGAGAGGCTTCCTCGAAGATTTCCGGCAATGTTATCCAGCTATCCAAACAGCATGTTTCCAACGGCTTGTCAACGTATTGCAATCGTCGTGATCCGACCTCGAGGACTGAAACTATCAGGAGAATTTTTCTTGAAACAGGGAGAAAGTTCGGTCAACCTCGAGCTGGAGATCAGAATACATAGACGTACAACGCACTCAGGCGTTCTGCGACGCCCAAATGCCACATGAATATTTCTTTCCGCAGAAGTCATGCGGCAGCTGACGCCTCTAGAATCGTTTCGTTGAAGTCCTGCAGCCACCATTTCATGAGTTCCATCACCTTTTCCAGGGCACGGAGTGCTCAATCAAAACTTATTGGGATCCGAGCGTCTTCAGAATATCTTCTTGAAATTTTCAAATCTTGAATTATGTGTTTAGTTTCGATGGTCAAACCTGGGCGGTTGGCAGTGGTCATCGACTCACTGACCGTCGACATCAGAGCAATAGGAACAGATTTTAATTTTCAGTCGTATCGCCAAAAATGTTGATGGAAATGAAGATCAGGAGGTAATTGGACAACGAGATAAGGAGGTAACTGGACAGCAACAGCAGGAGGTAACTGGACAGCAACAGCAGGAGGTAACTGGACAGCAACAGCAGGAGGTAACTGGACAACCACAGCAGGATCCGTTTCTGCAGATCCACTCGTCAGTTCCGGGATAATTCGACGCCACTACCGGGATTCGAACCCGGAATCGGTTGAATGAGAACTTAAATGCGAGTAGGAGACGATCGAGTTCACCTCAACCACGGGGAGCATTGCATGCTTGTAGAGTTAGTGACCTGAAACGGCCGTGTCACGGACGAAAATCAACGGAACGGATGCATTTACGCCGTGCCCGTGCCGTGATGAGACACGTGAAATTGACACGTAAATTTGACACGTGATCGTAGATTGACACGTGTGATCAATCACTGCTAAGTAGTTAAATATGGAGGGCGATGATTTGTATTGTAATTATTGGTCAATTTCAATGAGCTGCTTGGACAGTATCGTTAATCTCCGTTGTTTTGTCCGTTGCAGGGTGTCTAGTTTTTTTCATTTTGGGAAATCCTGATTTCATTAATTTTCCAAATCCTGATTTTTTGCAGACAAAACTTAAAATTTCTGCGAGAGCATATGCGAACGCATAAAAAAATCCGATCGGAGAGTCGACTTTTTTCAAATCTTGATTTTACGACCGATTTTTCCCCAAATCCTGATGAAAGCGGGATTAAATCCTGATGGAATCGGGAAAATGCTGATGCTAGACACCCTGGTTGAGGTAAAAATCCACGAAATTCTGCTTCCAGCTTTTCTTCTGGGCAGGTCATCCAATATTTTTACGCTCTTCGGGCATGTGTTTCGTCCTCAACAACATCAACGCAAATCGATCGGGTTTTACTCTTAAGGATTTGACCATTCGACTGTCACTTCAACTCACTGAAGAACTTAAAGTATTGTAAAAACGTATTTAGTGAGTACGTGAACGAGTCTGATCTTATGGCCATCATTTCCTCGTCGAGTTCGACTGCGGAGAATCTCAAATTCAGGATACACCAGGTTTCTGGAGAACTTCATGTGGAAATAATTATACAGCACTTGATCCTGACTCCTGCATAAGTATGTGAGATTCCGAGTGCTTTATCGGGTTGAAGGCTGAGAGTCACCCGGCCACTGGACACACTTGAGACTATTTGTACTAGCGGAGGAAGAAAAACATCGATTCAAAATACAAGCGTTATGATTCATATACTTGACATGAACTGGAGGCTGTCAGCATTGTGGAAGAAAATATTAGTCCAAAATAATGATGGCAAGGCACATCTTGAACAACGCATTTTTCATCATGTATTGCCATAAGAATTGTCATAAGAATCAAGAATCCATCCGAACGAAGGGGTGCGTTCAAATTGCAACTTATGGCAAGCTTGGCGATGTACTCAACAGTGCGTCAATTAGAGAATATTTGTGAAGTGCGAAAAGCTTGGTTTGGCAAGGTGAGACGAAACCAGTTTTGTGCTTCTTCGAAACATCGTTGTGCATCATCGTTAGGCTAGGAGAAATTAACTGCGCAAAATTACGAACTCCAGAGGGCGGAGAAAATTTTAGCGAACTGAGGACAGAGCATACCAACGCCTTGATATTCAATCCAATTGCTCCGCTTGAACAAAAATTGGAATAGCTGAAATAGTTGAAAGAAGTCCGGTTGAAACACCTGCAGTACACATTTCAAGATGGTGAAGAAGAGCTGGAGACGAAGCGACGAAAGGGTGTTCGGTATGAAACGCAAGACCGGGAGAAGACCGTTACTTATTTACGACCAGTACAATAATATCGTTGTGATAGCGAAGAGATCGAGCTGTGAGTGTATTAATGAAGTTGAAAAACTAGGCTTAAAGGCGTCTGAGCGGCAACATTTTTTGAAAGAAAACGACTACTTTCTGTCAAATAGTCACCGATCATCCGAGAGACTCTCAGAAATTGTTCGAGTGATTTAAAATCGACAATTTTGTTTTCAGCTAAATGAAAAGGGTCTCTGGTTATTTTCTTGTTATGCTATACTTGAAAATACAGCTTTCATTGGTTCTATGGTGGTATAATGCCCTTCCGGCTGATTTGTCTGAAACAGTGTCAATTGTTGCGCTTTTACGGCTGAGTCACAAGTCTCGTTTGTGTAGAGATTGGACGAATTTTGGCTGTTTAAGCTGGAACAGTGATTTCATCTTTATTAGATGAGACTAATTTTGAAAAAGCTCAATTTAGAAAATTTGAGACTTGCAGATCTCTTCGCTATCGAGGTAGAACATTGCTGCAGACAGCCCCTGCCAGCGATGGGCATTGCTAAACTCTCGGTGCTACAAGCAGCACAAGAATGGACTTCACTTTGCAATAGAAAACTGCTACGCTTATTTCAGAAACAACGTACGTTGACAGTAATTATTACCCTATTCAGATAGGTGCATCTATAAATGAATCAGAAATAGAAGTTTCTAATTGCAAAATAAAGTCCGATTGGACGTCATTCAGCGTGGTGATATTTGCACTGCATTTTGCAATTTGGAACTATGAATTCTGGCTCATCTGAAAAAACACTTATGTGCATAAGGAAACTAATGGCACATAGGTACGTTGTTTTTAAACCGGACCAGAATTCATAGTTCCAGATTGCAAAATGCAGTCCTTTTCTCAGTATTGTGGCTGAGGGAGAGAATCGAAAGGTGGTCGAGGGGGCCTTTTGTTTCCTAAACCTGAAGCACGTTTTGCAATAAAAAAACCACTATTTCTGGCTCATTTTAGAAACAACACACATGCCATTGGTTTCTTAATGCAAAAATGTGCTTTCAGGGAAGAACCAGAGATAGCGGTTCCTTATGGCAAAATGTAATCCAACTATCAATCGATTTTTAATACTTTTGAAGTGCAACAAGAGACGCATATTAACAATAGAAGTTCTGAATAATTGCAAGTTGGACGTCATTAAGCATGGCGATCCATGTTAGTGGCGTAGCCAGGGAAGGGGGGGGGGTTGTTAACAGAAATCATCGATCAATTTAATTTGATTGTATGTGACATTGTGACAATAAAAAAATTGCAACAACCGTATGATCGACAACGAGGATTACAGTGCGGTGCGCTGGAATTCTTGCCGTCCAATGATATAACTTAGGTCGTGCTTGCAGGAACGTGAATTAAGTTTGCTCCAATTGAGGTTCTGAGCGTGGAATTTTCATTTACCATTTTGACTGATAGAAACAAAAATATGATTCGTAATAGATAAAAATGCATTTTCAAACAGTGAACAGTGTCTACTCTTGCAGTTAAGTATCGATCGATAGCACTGGGAAAATCTTGTTAGTTGACATTACAGAATTACTTGGAAGGGCATAAAAATAACCTTCCATAATGATATTATTAGTTTCCACGGGATAAGATGAATTACCGTCGACAGCCCCTGACGGTTAGGCAACACGAATGGTGCTTTCTCAGGTTTAAGCTTCCGAAGTTAGGTGCGAAACCTCTCGGCTTTCGAATTCTGTTCGAGCTAGAAATTTCTAGAATCTCTGGTTGTTAGTAGATGACAAGAATATTGCGTCATTTGTCAGATGGGATTTTTTATGTTACCTAGGCTAATTTGTTTTTTCCGAGCGAAAAATGAAAGGTCAATTTTATGTCCCTAGCTTCGTCAGTATTCGAAAAATTTCTCACTCACTGTCAGTTCAAGGCTAAAACATATTACAATTTTATTTACGGTGCATGTGGCAACCAGTTTAACAGATGACTCTCGGAAAAACTTGGTTTTCCACGTTTTTCTTACCAAAAAAATTAAGCTGTTACCTAAGCAAAAAGGACTTAACTTAAGATTAGGAAGTACAGTTTTAAACTTTTCCTGAAAGCGCCAACAAGTGATATACAACATGCGTTATTGTGCAACATGAAATCATTTCATTCCGCTCCTGCGGAAAAGGACACTAGGCAATGTGGCATGAATAATTAAGATAAAATAATACACATTATTATCCAACACAATCGTTAAAGTTGCACTAATCAGAGAAATTCGTTATCACCATACGCAACATGTTTGAACATTTCCATTATACATTACTTCCCTGCTATCTTCTCTACTTCCGTCCTCGATATTTTAAAAACCGTCTAAGTACAGGCACAATAACTAAATACAAACATGTAAGCATCATTTGCTCAGAGAAAACTTGGCGAAGAAAATAGGTGACAAAATGAAAAATTACCGTTAGGCTCGTCACGAGTTGGAATAAAATGCAAGGCTTCATTCAAAAATAGGAGGCTAAACAGTGCACATCAATAATATCAGTTCCTTACTTGGATTGCATTTGGCGAAAAGGAACCAAGAGCTTACCAATGTTGCTAAGATCGTGAGACTATTAGAACCTTGCAACTATAAACCTATCATCTAAACAAGTTTTATCATTACTCCCAATAAAATATAAGTTCAAGACGAAAAAAACCGTGGTAGATTTAATTTCTTGCGTGATTTCAGAAATTGTGTTGAAAAGAATACAAGTTGTAAAATCCTAGGAAAATTTGAATTCTCTCGGTTGCTTTTTGCAAAATGCAATGCACTTATTAAATACTCCAGAGCCAAAAGGCACCTAATGTACATCATTGGAAACATGGAGTTAATGGCGTTTTGGAAACCTCCTATAACCGTTCCCTTAGTGACTGGAACATTTTGATGCCATTTCTTACGCAGATTTTGGGATACGGAGTTCTAAACATTGAAATTTACATTAAAACAATGGGGCTAACGCGCGGTTCTCTCCTGTGCGTCGAAATGACTAAAATGAAGTTTGACTCTACACTGGAAAAAAAAAACACATTAGATCTAGAGTCCAGACTCTTAAAAACATCGAAAAGAAAAAGTACTCTTGATACAATCAGAATCTAGCTTAAATCAAGAACCAAGCCTCTTAATTTAAGCGGATTTCGTTTTGATTCAAGCAAAAATCCAATCGAATCAAGAGTATTTCTTCTTGTCAATGTTTTCAGGAGTCTGGACTCAAGATCCAATGTGTTTTTTCCCCAGTGTAGGGTACTAAAATAATGAATTGCAACGTTGATGTAATACGATTTTACTTGTGATACGTTCCTCGTAGAATGTAAAAAACTCTTGAGGCTACTAACATTGAATTTTTAACGGTGAGCCGCCAATCTGCTCAAAGCTGGCTGGATCCTGAGGGACATCGGAGCACTTAGATTTACCTAGTGTCGACTAAAACTGGCTAACCAAAAATCAATGCTTACACAGTACTGATTCAGGGCTTTCCCAAAAAATTCGGCACACCCTCGACGGAAATATTCAGTGCCATTCTCGTATCTTCGTGTGAAAAATTTCGAAGTCATGCGCAAATCGTGAAAAAGATGACGAAACCATGAAATTCGAAATGGAACAACTGGCTGCAAATTCACGATATGGCAGGCAAATACTGCACTAAAATTCAATGCGCAATGGAGGGAAAAATTCCGGACCTTCTTGCGGAATTTTCTTGCTTTTTCAGTACTTCCAAACGACCCGCGCCTTCAAAAAATCAATACTATTGCCGAGAGAGAACGGAGAGGGCGATTTTTAATGGGCGCGTTTATATGCATATGATAAAATTACAACATTACACCCCCCCCCCCCCCAAAAAGGAGACAGAAACATAACCTCCTCCACATCATGATTCAAACCCGAATCGTTCAGAAGATAGAAAAATTGAAAAGAAGAAACAGGCCCTATAACGTTCGATGGAGAACCAAGTAGATGCGATGATGCATAATATGACCTTCGAATGATGGTTTAAGGGGAGGGGGAGGGAGGGGGGCATTCTGATCATGGCATTGATGAAAACCTTGACTTGAAATTGATGGTTTGCTAATTTTGGATGATTTTTTAAGACTTTCTTTCATTTCCACGACGTTTTAGTTCAATTATTTAAATACATTGTTCTCTTGGTGCCGTCTATTAACACTTTATCAAAGTCAAAGGCCGTATCTACATCGAGCACCAAAGAACAAATTGGTGCGATATTGAGACACAATGTTTCCTCACTCAACATTTTCATTTAACGTTGTTTGGCTCCAATAAACCTCAGATTATGAGTAAAAAAGTTCAAGTAAGCTGTGATCTCTCAAATCATTTTTAACCAATTTAAGTTTATTTTTTAAGAGAAATAAGTTTATTGACGTTTTGCCTCCAGAATTTCGGCTTAGGGTTGACAATATGTTGCATAGGTGTATGAGCTAATTAATTCAGTATAAAAGAAAGCTCATGCGATTTTTTCTATCGCGCTCTTATATTATCGAATATTGAAAACAAACCAAAAAAGCTACATTGACGAATATTGAAAACAAAACAAAAATGCATACTCAAAACTGTGCTGATGCAAACAGGCGCATTTTCTTTCAGAAAATGTGTAGTTCCAAGAGAATCTTTGGAGGAAAATTGAACAAGCAAAGGATATGAACCAGTTTAGCAGGTCATCATTAATTTAAAGCTGGAATAGTGCCGTATATTTAGAGGGTCTTGAGCTTGGATTCATGATGGATCTCACGAAAGAAAGAGAGTCGACTTCGAAGATGTAAAAAATTTGAATTTATATGTAGTGAACAAGCGCTGGAAATAATAGAAGGAGAGGTACTATACTACCGTGCTAAAGAACGCCGTATGAACATTCGAGAGTTGCCTAATTTCCTTCGATAAAATGGTCATGTTGGAGAAAAGTTATAAATATTTTTCTTTGAAATTTTCAGGAACTTTAGGTGACATTATGAACAAATATATCTAAAAAATTGGAAGGAAAATATTCATAAGTTTGCCAGGAAAGTGTTTTATCAAAAGGAATTTGGCAACGCCTGAAAGTTCACACGGCTTTTTTCCTTAGCACGGCAGAATATCACATCATACATTCCCGGCAAATAGCGAGGTATCTCCAGATTATGAAGCTTGAGCAATTGGTTTCATTAAAAAACGAAACATGAATTTTCAAAATCTGCGAATTAGAAGTGGACCATTTGAGTTTTCTCGTCGCATTGAGTCTTAGTGTGGATTTTTCATAGGATTCCATGCACTAAATTGGAGACCAGTCGCCACTCTCCTCTTTACCTGCGAATAAGTGAGTAAGAACAAACGACCGATCGAATGTTCGTGAGCTGCGTAGGAAGTGAGAAAATTGCGTGGACTGCAACCTTTAATGATGAATTCTATCAATTTGAATCTTTTAAGATCGACATGCGCTCCCATTCCGCTTACACCTTCCAAGGTGTGTACGCGCGCTACGCATTTTGGAGCATTCAAGAGCCGAGAGAGAGACAGGAGATCGGCCGGCGGACTCGGGGAGATGGCGCCACGCTTGAAGTATCACAACAGTTTTGAAGGCGCTTTTACTGCGATCGTTTCCAACGAGAAGTTGGCTTCACCTTCCGGCCAAAGTGTCACAAGCGCCATAAGACGTTTAATAATTTCCGCCGCCTTTTTATTTTTATGCAAAGAAATTGTTCAACAAAGCTGTCCAAAAATTTGACTGAATTTTCTTCGTGCTGCCAGTAAAATTCAGTGAAATTTTCAAACAGATTAAACCAACAGTTTCTCTGCGAAAAAATAATATGGAGGCGGGAATTTTGAAACGTCGCATGGCGCTTATGATTTTTTGACCGGAAGGCGACGATGTAATGTAATGGCTCCCTTTGTAGTGCCACCATCGTGTTCTCGCAAAATTTTGCGATCGAAAAAGCACTTGAATCAAAAATCCCTGACGCGTGCAAGAACTTCATTCCTGCAAATGGGATAGCCCTCTATAGGGCAAGGGGTGGGTGCTTGGCCCCGAAAAAGTTCCGCTTTCGACGCAACGTGCATTCAAAGCTATGCGGTGCTAAGCGCGACAGCCGCAGATCAGAACAAGCCAGGAGGTGATCGGCAGAGCTTCCCCATCAACCAGCAAACACTTTGCCCGGGTGGCTATCGTACCCAAAATCCGTGATCCGTGGTCAAGAAGCCTCGCAGGTTATCACCACAAAGCGCTCGTTGCACCATCGTTACACGTTTCAGCTCGCATCAGTATGAAGCCACCGGTGAGTCCACCAAGATGGAAGTTAAATCGTAAACTGATGGTGAAACAAGGGCTTCGGTCGAGGAGGTGAGATCATACGGTTTGTCAGACCGGCAGATTGACAGAACTTCGAACGATATCTCGGAAGCTTTGACTGAGGAGAAAGCGACCTACGGATTGCCCGACGGACTGCCTGTCCGACGATCGGATCGAACTGTGTGAACGCACCCTCAGTCCCAGTTCCCCGCTCCCATGTGCACCCCCCCCCCTCCCCCCACTAACGACTGGCCCAAATTATTCACGAGAGAAGAACCGACATTCACCCACTCAAAATTTAAACAAATATACAAGTATAAAGTAAAACAAATTAAAAAAACAAAGCAAGACACGATTTCATAAAAATAAGTAGGGGCATTGAAAGATAATCTTTGCCTGGTGTACTTACGATTACACTACCTGGAAAGAAGAAAAAAGAAAAGAAAAAGTAGTGCACTGACTTGATTTTGTTGGGTGCTTTGAATTTTACTGGTATTTACACCTCGCGTAAAGAGAGAAAAAATGGTTGGTAAAAGTAAAGAATATTCAACACGTTTGTATAATGAGAAATTCTGAACGGCCATCCATGAATGACGTTAGGCTATTTAGTGCGATTTTAGAACCTGCTTCCCCATTCCACTCCTTGTTTCACACGCAAAATTGGGAAACAGTTCAATATCTGAAGCCTGACTCTAGATCCCCATAAAAATGACCCTTTCGGGCTGATTTTAGTTTGGTGTTAAGTACCCAGACCGCAAAATCATTTACAAATGGACGGAGTTGAACAGAAAGGAACCAGCGAGTTATATTCTCAGAACAATTTGCCGATTGACAAACTTAGAACATGACAGAGTAGATTTAAGATTCAAATATAGTAAAAATAAAAATAATATAATAAAAACACATATAGTAATATAAACATATGGGCACAATAGATCGAGAGGTCGCAGTGCATGGGGCAACCCACCAGAAAAAGGAAAAAAATATAAACATAGGTACATTTTAAACATCGATAATTTTGTCTATCGTTCGGATCGATTGCAATTTGAGGATTAGAGGATCGTCCGTGACGACGCGGAAAGAGTCTCGATGTTGAATTAAGAATTACATTAAATTTTCATCTCTGAGGTAATAATGCTGCAAATTAATTACTGTATATCACTCCCTTCTGCAGAGACTTAAGTACATACAAGCATAAAAAAAAAAACTGACTGACCATGCTTTGGTTCAGCTGACATATTTTTCTTGACAGTCAGACAAACACTGCTGCTAAGGAGGAACGCCGTATGAACAAATGAGAGTTACCAGATTTCTTTCAATCAAATGGTTATGTTTAACTGATATTTATGAATATCTTCCTTGAAGTTTTCAGGAACTCAGGGTGAACTTACGAACAAAATTATCTAAAAACTGAAAGAAAGATATTCATAAATTTACCAAGAAATTAGTATTTAATCAAAGGAAATTTGGCAACGCCTGAAGGTTCATACAGCGTTCTTCCTTTGCACGGCAGAATACATTTGAAGCTTTCCTGGAGAGCTACATGGGTTCAGCTGGAGAGAGCTGAGGGTAGGCTGGCCCCCTATTGGTGAGGACGCTGTTTAAAAATCCATTAAAGAAGGGGATGGGAGGAATCTCTTTCAGAAAATCTAGGAATAATGACTTCTCTAAATTCTATTTTGAGGCTTCTCTAACGCAAACTGTGGCCAGATGCAAATATGAGGATTCACTCCAGCAATAATCCTTGAAAAATGTCTCAAACTGTCTCCACTTTCCTGCGGACTGATTATTGAAATTGATGGACAAAGCTATAGACAAAGGAAGACATAGGGAGTGCGGAGCGATCCTATTGGTTGATATGGGTGGCTCATATAGACAAAGAGATAAAATGATAGACTAACAGTCGGATCTCTCGCAAGTTGCTGTTAGTTTGTCAATCACCTACCTCCTTTGTCCATTGCAACCACCCGCTTCCACCAATAGGATCTCTCCATATCTCGTTTGTCTCCTTTGTCTATAGCTTTTTGTCTATCAATTTCAATAACCGGCCCGCTGGCAAATTACTTATGCAATGAGACAAGAAAATGCACATCTCTGGATCTACTTCACATACAACAGATTATGTAGGGAGAAGGGGGAGAGGTAAGTGATACTCAGTCTGATACTTGGTGGGGCAATCCTACCCTAACACTCATTAATAAAAACAAGCTGGCACTAACACATCAACATCAATATTTCCCATCATAAACTTTCAAGACAAGATGGTTGCAGAATAACAGTTTTTGATTTCTTTACTTGCTATTGAGGTAGTACACAATATCTCTCTAGTCTTTAATGCTTACGCCTATTCTAGTGAGTGAGGAAAGAAGGTTCAAGAAATATTTCTTCCGAGGCTGTGAGGCTCGGCAAGATGAAAATGGGGACCACAGAACGTTGGTGGAGAGGGACAGATATTGAATCATCACAAGTATTACACACTTACAAATCATAAATGGGCATTGAAAAACTGATTAAAACACGCATGGATCATGATAATCATAAAATAAGTAATGCATGACGGTTACCTAATCCTCGAGTCTGAGGCAATGATCATTCGAGTGGAATTTAGAATCAGATGATCAAGTGTAGAAAACCTGAAAAATTCAATCTATATAACTTGAGTCTTGCCAGACTCCGACTCAGATAGTTTTCAGAGGCCTGCAAACCTATCAAACTTAATGGTGGAGTTTGATTCTTCGAACTGAAAACAGTGCCAAACAATAAACTGTGTGCTAATTTCAGATTAGGAGAAAGGTCTGCGGAGTTCTTGGAAATAGACAAAACATTATATCCTGCATTAACTCGAATTGTCAGAAGATTGACATCTACAGAGAATCAGCAAGTCATTTAGGACCTCAATTTCAAACCATGAAAGTCTCAATTGGTACATTTGAGTTTCAATTTCGCAATGAATGACACCTTATCTGGGCAAAATCTTAAGAAATAAGGGTTGATTCAAACCTCAATCCAGGACCAATAAATACAGCAGCAATAAGGAGAAGTTCCAACCAGACATCGGATATCCTCTCAGCAGCGATGAGAACACTCGAACGATTCAATCAAGCCGCAGATCCACGAAAGGCTTCAGGCTTCAGGCTTCAGGACCCACGAGGCACGAGGCAGCAAGTTCACAAAGATGGCCGACCCTTGCGTATGCCGCTGGCGAAATTCTGACTGTTCTCGAATGCACCGAGGAATTTGCACGAGACACGATAATTAGCCGATAACCGATGATTCACACTTCAAATGAAACGACGAAAATCTCAAAGTATCAAGTACGTTCAGCAAAAGCAGGGCAAGTAAAGTCAACCCCTCAATGGCCCTCAAGCAACAGGTGCCGGAAACGTTTCGGACTCTTGCACTTGCTGCGGGCGAAATTCAAGGTAACGCACTTACGCACTACACACGGCTGTTCTCAATTACACCGAGACGTTTTGGCGAGACACGATAATGAGCACAGATTCATCGAAAAGAATAATTACTTAGGATGAATGATCAGGTCCGATTTCACGCGGGAGTAGTGAGTGACATTACGAACATTACGTGAGGACGGCCGGCTCGACGAGAATAAATGCAAAATCGTTCCGCAGCGTGCAAGTCGCGTGACCCATCAGTGGCGTCTCTCTGCTCTCATTGGCTGATTGACGCGTGACAGGTTTGGACCTGTTGGTGTCTAAGCGTCTGTCCTCTCAAGTCTGCGGCGCGCGAATGAAAGAGAGGACAAAGCAAGTGGCTAGACGCAGATTTAATCTACCTTGGACGCAGATTCAAGTCGGAACTTACGGGTGGGATTCTACGAAGTCAGCTAGCTGTTCGCACTTGCAGATCGGACCACGATTACAGCCAGCTACCCGCCGCACGGTGGGCATGAAATTATCGCACATTCGGAATTTCGATTTTTCGCCGTCTATTTCTGTTGGTTTAAAAGTATCTGAAACTTGTCATTACGAAGTCGACTTGTCAGTTACGATCCTCTGAGCTGATAAAGGGGTCGTAACTTTAAATTGGGGGGGGGGGGGGTGTCCGCCAAAACTTAGAAATTATTCAATCAAATTCAGAAACTACGTACGGAAAATTTTGCCCCGACTCTTTACCTATTGAGAAATCCGAGCTTGGCCCATTCTAGTTCGAAATATTGACTCCTGCAGGTAGGAGACAGAGCCCCCTCCCCAAAATTCGATGCCGCTGAGTCGATATACATAAATAAAGGATCCGGAAAAATGTTTCCTAGAGTGATCAATCATTAGGCATTCGAACAGTCCCAAAGCCTTCCAAACATTTGCTGATGTTATACAGGGGGTTCTATATTTGAAAAATTAACTTGTCTCTGAAATTAACGCGAAAATGGGTACCTATATTACGTGCGGCAATTAAATTGGGTAGGTACACCCCCCCCCCCCCCTCCCCCGGGTCACATCAGCAAATGTTTGGGGGTCGTCAACATGGGCGTACAAAGAATTGAAAATAGTATTTTTTTTCTAAAATTTTCATCATGGAAGCCTCATAGTAAGTCCAAACGGAGTCAAAACTTCAAAATTTCAATTCAAAAGTATTCTTTGCTAAAAGTAAAAAAGCGTAATTTTTATGCAAAAATTAGGAAAGTAAGTCATCTTACTATATAATCGGTTTTCGAAAAAGTTTAATTTAAACAGAAAATGAGTGATGGAAAATCTCCATTACGGTAGCCGCAAAATGCGTCCAAATACAATTAAAATTTTAAAAATTTCTCGAGGGAGGCCGCCCCTAGCAAAATGACCTACGTAGGTACGCCTCTGGCTGTCAAATTCAGATTCCTGAGGGTCAGTTATTACCCAAGAATACATTTTTTTCCTAGGCCTCTACGTCAATTTAGCAACATTGAATTATGATGGAAGGGGGGGGGGGACTAAGATGGATACTATAGGTACCTATGACACCAAATCCGTTCCTTCCCTGAACTGAGAAAGTTGAATTTGGAGCTCTAATGATTTAAAGCAGCTCTATATATACAGTCAAATACCTTAACAGTTAATTACAGTTGAATATTTCGAGGCCTCCTGACCCACCTATGACCAGGCTCATGAAAAGGGAAAAAAACGTAGTTGTTGATTGGGTGCAGGAGCATACATTTCCCCTCAGACCATTTTTTTTTCTTTTTTTCAATTAATGAGGTTAATGAGATTTTCTTTGACGATGTTAATCAAATTAGATTCTGAGGTCTAGCTCCACTGAAGTTCAAAATGCTGTTTAAGTGTAGGTACTTACAGGAATTAAGTGTATGATTGGTTGCGAGAAGACAGAGGATTGCAAATCATGTTGCTTGAGGGGAGAGGGGGATGATACTTTTCGATTACTCCAACAGTATTAACCGGTGAGGAAAAACAGCAAGTTCAAAAGGCTCTAAGAAAGACGAAATTATCAGCATTAAGGAAAAATGAGTATATCAAAACAAGTCTTTAATAATAACCCAAGAAATTTTCAGTTGGTACCCAATTTTCAACAATAGAGACTAAAAATATAATGACAAAAACAAATAGGAAAACAAATAAAGATTATATACAGGAGAATAATTTAGATAAATTTAAAATTTGTTACCTACTGCACAAACAAACTTTTGCACTGAGGGATTAGATATCACCGCTACTGACTACACAGCAAAAATGCTAAATGATTCGACATTCTTGGCTGAAAAGTTAGACAATCTTTTTCACCTTTACAATATGAACATGGAGACATAATCAGCAATTAGTCCTTGAAGAGAGAAATTGATGATTAAAGATTGAATTACATTTTTATCAGGATGAATATTAATTTAATGGTTGGGCTTATATTTTAACTATATAATTTTAAAGGACACATTGAACACTTAATTAATTTATCGAGAGCTGAAAAACTATGAAACTAGTCTTGTTTTGATCTTGGCATTCGATGAATGTTTTTCACTTTGGCATTTCAAAGTCGTTTCAGAAGTGGAAAAACAATTCATGATTAACTTCTTCAACCCTATTCCTGGAGAGAAATCTTAAAAGTGCCACAATGGAATAAACAAGAAGCTATAATGAAATTTTAGAGTTCGAATCTGCCTTAGTTTGAAACGAATTCAGCATCTAAAATTTAATATTTTGTCACACTCGGGAAACATTTCTTGCTTACTGTTATACTTAAAATCCTGAAAGTAAAAAATAATTAATTGAAAACAAGGTTCGATTGATTGTACCTGGTACTCCAAACTAATAATTTAATGTTCATCTTCTCTCTTACCTATACTTCAGATGCCACCAGTCCAGAGGTACTTTAATGTACCAAGAATGAAATCAATTAACACGGGGCTGGACTCTAAGTCCTTCAGATTATGGCTGGATTTTTGTTTCAGGGGCTGCAACATCTATAAAGTCAAATGAAACACACTCCAGACTAAGTTAGGAGTTTCAGGGGCTTTCTCCTGTAGGGTAATTAAACTTTGACCTTAAAAAGGCAGATATAACAGGAGATTGAAGAGATCAAAAGTTTTACTTACTTTGTTTGCCCTCTCATCTGAGTCTTTACGTGCAAGGACATTGTCAAAACAAAAGGATTTTTTTTAAGCAACCTGTGAAAGTGAAAAGGAAATCCAATTACACATTCTGTTTCTGAAAGTTAAGTAGCTTTTAAATGGTTCCCTAGGTTTTTGTTTAACTGACAGGCAACTTAGAGAGGGCATTTTTCCTTAAGCGTTGTTAAAATGGTACATAGCTATTATAAAATTTAAAAACATTATCTTTATGCCATTTTAGTTGCTATTTTGCTCATTGAGACAGTTATCGAGAGAAATGAAGTTCACTATCTTACAAAAACATACCCAACATTATCTAGAACTTATAATGACCTCATCCAGATAAAATCCAATCCCTGTGCAAATGGTTTATGAGAACAACACAAAACAAAAAACCACTTAAAAGCTGAGAACATTTAAGCTTTCTATTAATGTAATTAGAATTTTTCTCACTTCAATAGAAATTGAGAAAATAGCAGACATTTTTCTCAAATAGGAAATAGGACACAAAAAAAATGTTTTATTTGAGTTGATGATTGGTTACTCCTCTAAATCCTTTCGTACTGTAGTGCAGAACTATATAATCAAAGATATAAACTGACCTGGCTCACGCCGGTCTGAACTCAGATCATGTAAGAGTTGTTTGGGTGAACAGACCAATTCCTATAAATTTTTCTTTATAAGCTATTCTTAATCTAGTTATCTTAGTTATTCAAAATCCAATAAAATTGGGAGGCTGAGAAAATTTTGAGTTAAACAGAGTAATTGGATTTTTTCAGTTAAGAATTTTAAGCAAAATAAAAAAGCGCCCCCTTAACTAACATACCTCAGGCTGTAGCTTGATAAGGTTTTCATTGCACGTGGCACAGGGGTTTGTTTAGAGTCATTGACATTCCATTTAAAAAAAAATTAAATGTCCTTTAGTAATGATTCTTACAGTGCATGAAAAAGCAGCTGCTAAACAAGAAACAGGAAGAAATAAGCAAGTTTCAATTGACTTATATTCGATAGTTACCTACATTCATTAAGTTCGGTTCATATTAAACCTGCCAAAGTGCATTTCTTCCATTTTACATCGGTTTAGCGGAAATTGGCTTTCATTTGGAGCTTTATGCCAAAATTGATACAGCTTGTTTGTTAAGACATGTACCCTCAAAGAACATTGGCTCTTACAGATGCCCTAACTAGTTTAAAACAAACATTGTTTTCACAGACAAGAAGTCTCATTTGATCAAGGAGGTATAAGAGCTGACATGGAAGCATCAAATAAAATTGAGTTGATGTAATGCTTTGCAAGCTTCAACTGCGCATCATCATTGAGCTGTCGCAACTCAGCCGCAACATACATTCCAAATGCATAATATTTGTCTTCAGAATTATAATTATTCCTTAGGGTTCTGAAATCTTCTGAGGCACTGGAATCATGTTTTCTTTTGACAGATTTTGGATTTGGAGGATCCTCCGAAGAGGGACAGTCATGATTAAAAGACAATATAGCTTTACGGACTGCATTGTGCTTTTCTGATGATACATTTACATTACCACTTTGGTCAATGTCAAAACTTAAGGAAGTAGATTTCTCGTCTAACAAGGGTTGCCTGTCATTTGAAGCTGCAACTTCACAGTCACTTTCAGTGTCAGACGTAGAGCCGATGTGAGGTTCATCTTCTATGATTTCTAGCAGATTCTAAAACAGATGAAAAAAATTATTCTCAAAATTTTATACAGCATAGTAGACAGACTCCTGCAGAGCTTTGAAAAAGAAGTGTAACTAGCAAACAGAAAAAGGCTTGATGTCATGTGAGGATTGTACTTTCGAGTCAATTTTAACATCCTGCTCCACACTACGCTGACTCACAAGAAAAAAACCTGTTCAGGTTATCTGAAATATAAATACGGTTGCAGTCCTGATGGTTAAAGCCAAAGCTCAACTATACCACTACAGGGTAAGGGCCTCTCCTCTAGGATAGGTAATTTGACTTGGGGCTAACACAGGCGTAAGAATATTCTAAGTCCTGCGAAGGTCAGTCGTCATCTGACAAACCAATTATGTGATGTAACAACCATGTTGGATGCTACTGCGCATGATATTTAATTTCCCAGAGTTTCAATATCAAATGGTACATGATTCAAGTTTTATTTACCTCAGCTTCAGTAGTGTAGTGGTTAAAGCAGTTTGCTGCAGCACTATGAGATCCTGGGTTCATCCTCGGAGGTGACTGGTATTTAAGGAAACTTAAATATCAGTCATCATGACTGTGGATGACTATGTCACTCCATAAGCCTAACTGCTATTTGAGGTAAAAGAGTGTGGGAGGAAGGGGGACACAGTCACCCAGTAAGTAATCAGTCTGCACTGTTCCACTGGGTTGTAAAAAATTTGTTTATCACTCATTGTATGCTGGACTGCCAGCTTTACCTATCAGTGAGAGGTTGAGACAACTTCGTCCAACTCCATGGAAGCATGGCTGCACTCTGGAAGTCTACAGTCTGGGAGTCAGCCACAGTCGTTGATACAACCTAACATTAGCTTATCAGATTTCCGCTAGAAAATGTGATTAGTGTCATCACATTTTATTTAGGAATTCCGACTAATATTAGGGTGCAGATGCCATGTGCTTTGGCCCCTACAGGTCGCTTCACCGCGCGGTCAGCTCGGCCCTCACTTACTTAGACTGTTTTACTGATCAAATGACTACCTAACTAAAAAAACTGCAAATAAACCAACAATATAGAAATGCAAGCTCAATATTGGAAAATTACCATTTCATGTGCAACCATTCAGTTCCTTAAAAATTATCAAAGCACCAATTAGAGATGATATTATGATACGAGTCCACCAAATTATTCTTCATTGAATAGATGGATCATTTTGTTGATAGAAAGTTTATACTGGTGATCAGAATTCAGTCATTTTCGGATCCATGGAGAAAATGACAAATAATAATTCAATGGAGGATTAAGATTTGAATATGAGAAAGAGGGAAAATCAGTAAAAAGATACTTACAACAGATTCTAATTTTACGTCTCCATCTTTGTTGCAGTATCTGAGAAACGAATCAGCTACTGAATACCATCTCAAACCAGGCACATATTTTTCACCTACTGCTTCAGCGCTCAGGACTTTCCCTCGTTCCCTGTAAAAACAAAACAAAATAATCCATAAATCTCTATTCGAAAAAATTCAATTATGGAGTCAAAGGCATCCTTGAAGTTAAATTTGAAACAAAAGTGGTGATAAAAGTAGCCACAGGGGCAACACTTTTTGTTGCACAGAAAGCCCTCTTTCGCTGGCAACCTCCGAGTACCTGAGCCAGCAGTTTGGAACAATCTGACCGGGTAGAATAGATCCTACTAGCATCTGTCTAGGTTTAGGCTTGTCCCATTCTGAGTCTCTCAGCCACAAGGGGTTTGCAGGCCCAGTCAGTCCCTTATTGACATTCTTACAGCAATCAAGAGGAGAAGGAAAAAAGAAGGAAAGAGAAGGGAAGGGAGAGGGTAATTTCTCAAGACGATGCCTTAGTTGTGTCTGTGAGATGGTTGGCGCATCAGTCCAGTCTTACATCACCGGAGCTGAGGAAAGCTATGGATCAGCCCAGTATCTAATGGTACGACAGCAAACAACCAGTAAGTCTCCCTTCCACAGCAATCAGCCAACAGCTGACAAGGCAAAAATCCTGAAGCAGCGTCGGGCTTAGACAAAGGTGTAGAACACCAATGTCATGACTGGCTTCTTCAGAGCATTGTTGGTTGATTTGAGCTTGCTCATTGCATGTTGACATAGTAATGTTACAACATTCATCAATAGTTCTATCTGATTGCATGAAGTAACCTGTTAAGTGATTAATTCTTCGATCGCACAAAATAAATCAGGAGATAAGTATTCTTACCTGGTATAAACAGTTTTGAGGTTTTTCATTTTGCTCTTCATTGTGAGCATGTCTAAATCTTTTGGACCGACATGTTGGCGTGCTTCTACAATGAGGGAGTGGAATGCAGCATCTCGGTTGCGTTTGCTTTTCCTATCTTTGTCGGTGAGCCTCCACAAGATTTGATACTTTTTGAGAAGTCTTAGGAACCTTGCTATCTGAACTGCAGACCACTTTACATTAGAAGTATCAGTCTGCTTACTGACAACGGATATCATGATAGCCTTCAGTGAATCTTGACTTGAGTCTTAATAAGAGATGAAAATCAGACGATTACCATGACGTTTTCCATCACCGTTTGCATTAGGGTATTCACAGTATTCTATGGAGTATTGAGTAAATTTAAATCAAAAAGAGTGCACAAGTTAAATCACTGAAAAAAAACGGGGAAAAAACGAAGGCGGAAACTTTTTTTTACACATTTATCTGGATTCTTTTCTTGATTTGTCCACATTAACGCATTTTGTAGGTTATGACACCAAGAGGCAACGAAAACAAACAAACGCTGGCGCCTAGTTGCCCAATAGTCCTAAAAATTCAGCACTTTCCCCTATGATTTCTACATTTGATTGCACAATCTGGCAAACTGCTCTAAAGTCGCGGACTTAACAACCCCCCCCCCCCCTTATCCACTCTTAGGGTTTTCTTCCACAGAAAAACTAGGGACACTACCAAACAGAGCCCTACCTTGTTCATATCGTTGGATAGTTACTGAAAAAAAGGACTTTTGAGACCTCATGGGACGCCCACTAATATTCCAGCTTTCCCTTCCTAAGATGAATTTGGAATAGGCATGATTTGGAATTATTTTCCGAAGGGGTCTAATTAACTCATCAAAGAGAAACTAGCTTGCATGAAAGTGAAAACGGTTGCCAATATTTCACATCAAGTAAATGATATGGAAAATCGTGCCCACCATTGGAAGTTCACTCTATTGAACTACAGGGATTAAGTACTGTATGTATAAGTTAATTTTGAAAACATTTGAGTTTACAAAGTAGAAAAATCACTGCTACTTCGGCACATATTGACGGTGTAAGTCGGCAATCACATAAATCGGTTTGCGACATCGCAGACTTCCTGTCATACTTTATTTTTTAAACGAAAAACTACTCAACAACAATTCTTTAAAACTGCTGTGATTTTCTTTCTCTGTGCGAAGAAAATTCAGCATAAACTTCAAGGAATGATGTCAATTTGTTCTCCTTTAAAATAATAACATAGAGGCGAAGATTTTCAGACACCGCAAACGAGTTAACTGATTGCCGACTTACACTGTAGATGTTGTAAGATGGTTAGTCATAATAGAAAGAAACATGACTCGTCCTTTTGGAGACAAGTTTCTGTTCAAATTATAGGACAGAAAATTTTCTTGGAGGTGAAAAGAGTGCTGATCGACCTCCATGGAACTCAAAAAAAATTCTGACAATTAATCATGAGCAGTCCTATTGTTCACCAAAAAATCATTAATTTCTTAAGGGTGAAATCCTGAATTAAACCTACGTATACCTAGTGCTTTTCTTGGGTGTTAAATTGTCAAGAAGGGAAAGATTGCAAGTAATCTATGATCAATCATTAGAATAGAGGTAAACGTAGTTCCCATCAGAAGAGGTAAAAAAAATATTTATGTAGAAGAGGATATGAAAAAGTAAATACAACAAAAATCATGTCATACTTGTAAATACAAATGTATTCTCACTGTTACAGTAAACAAACAATCTTATTATTGAATTTACTCCTGAACGATGAAAAGCAAACATTTTCTGTAAAAAGATAATTATTAAACTAAAAACGACTAGAGTTTAAGTTACAGACTTTCAAAATACCCACATATTTGGAGTAAACACATTTGACTTCCACAATACAAAGAACTTTCAGACACTTTTGTGAGAAAAACTGATCAGTATGGCTATGGTTAAGACTTGTAACATTACCTTTGTAGTTAAATGATTAGCATTTAAAAAAATAACAGGTAATCTGTAACTTTTTTATCAAATAATACAAAGAATAAATCAACAGAGAAACTGCAGGAATGCGTACCTCAGTTTGTAACATTGCAGAATTCATGTTTAAAGAGGAAAAATACTCGTCGTCATTTTTTGAATACTTCCCGGATTATTCTTTCCTTTGAGAAGAATATTCTCTGGACCTTTCAAGAAATAGCTTTGGTTTGTCCTCTTTAAAATGAAATGGTAGCGGAGATTTTGAAACACCGATAACAATATACATGTTCCTGCAGTTTCACCGTCAATACATCATTACTGGGAGCCAAAGTTGTGTGGACTTCGACAGGTGAGAAATAAGAACAGGTAAAAGCAAGAAGCAGTAATGCAGTCGATAAGGTGCATTAGATGTAAATGGGGGTATAATTTTTTTTTTAACAGGAGCATTTCCTGTTAAAAAAAAATAAATAAATAAAAATGGAAATGCTGAATGAACCTGATTGAGAAAAGAGGCACATCACTGATCTAAGGTCTGTGTAATGTTGTTTAAGGTCCTTTCGATAGAAGGCAAGCAATGAAAAAATAACAGAATAGTCAAGTCATTGAACAATTCTGCCACACAAAATGAAAAAGAAAAACTGAACGAAACATACGAGACAAAAAATAGAGAGGAGAAAAGCAGAAACTGGGTACCTATCAATCCCCTAATGATATTTATTAACGGCTGAAATCCAACTCCATGTAACATCATCTCAAAATATCCGCGAATACTTCATTTCTGAGGGGGAAAATGAATTCAAAATGCTGCTTGTAATTTTATCTCCTTACTTTGAACAGTTAAATGTTCAAACTAAAGAAATTTCAAGCCAAAATACGGGTATTTTTTTTCTCTTACGAAGAATGAATGGTAGTGTGTGGTATTGTGATTCGTTATGATTGACATATGCACCTGCAGTTGAGACTCAGAAATACAGAGTGATAGACTACATTATGATGTGCTCCGCTACTAATGGTGCTTCCTGTTTTTCATTCCAAAGGTCTTTTGCACCTGATATAACAGAAGATAAAGAGCAGGACACTTGCTACATGGAATAACAACGAAAATTTACAAATATTACAAATATTTTTGCCTCCTAATATTTAGTGCTAAAAGTGAAAGAGAAGCAAGAATTAGAAGTGAAAAATTATTTTTTGGGGTTGGCACCATAACCTTAATTTCTTCAGCCCTAGTCATACAATCGATCATCACAGTGTCAGTCTTTAGGGAACAAATTCCTCTCTCCAAACCTTTCGTAAGCTTCCCTTGACTAAAATGAAAGATTTCCTGTTCTTAATTATCAAAAATATAAGTCTAAGACATGTATAGTAAAAAGAGCGATTCAGGCGTTCGGTGCAGAAAGGGAATCTCAGCTGCAATTTTTCAAAATCTTTGATACTAAATAATATTTTAGATGGGAAACTATTGAGATATTTTTCTGAATTTTTTCGTTGAGAGCATTGTAAATCCATGGAGAAAATTAGTAATAGTTTTGATAATTTACATTTATTTGCTTTGAGCACAATAGATGCTCCATAACGGAAATTCTGGCAAAACATGACCAAGAAGTCCCCTTTCTACACCCAGCGCTTCGATTCTGCTGCTCTCTCTTAATTTAATCTAAAAGTTTGTGGTTTCCCTCTACAAGAATTAACAAGTAGTTCCTTTATCAAATAAAGCGCAAACAGGCAAACAACATTGTGCTGACTGAAATATTAGTATCTGATAAGTACACAGGTTGGGGAAAGAAAAATCTGAGAATTTTGGATGGCAGGTAAATATGAGGACTGCAGTATCACTGAGTCTGACTCATTAATATTGATAGAGGTTCATTCAGTGACGAAAGCTTAACAATCATGAGATTTGTGATGTGCGGTAGCTGGTCATTCAAATGAAATTTTCATGTTGTTCTAAAAAATTATTCATTTGAATGATTAAATGTAAAAATATATTATGCATTTCATATTGAAAGTCCACCTCTTTTACTGCTGTGCAAAGTAAAAACGCTGTATGAAACTCAAAATGTCGCCAAATTTCGATTGATAACACACGAATTTCCTGATAAACTTATGAATATTTTTCTCCCAATTTTTCAGATAATATTGTTCACAATTTCACACAAACTTCCTGAAAATTTCAAGGAGAAATATTCCTGGCTTTCCTGAAAAATAAACATTTTACCGAAGGAAATTGGGAAACTCGAATGTACATACAGCGTTCTTCCTTAGCACGGCAGTTTAGCTCGTGAGGCTCCTTGAGCACTTAAGTTGGATTTCTTTTGAGCCATTTACAGTTTCAAATGTTACTCTCTGCAGGCCTTGAGTGCTTTACAACAAATGGACAATGGCAATACTCAATATTTGACTGACATACAAACTGATAAATAAAGTAAATAAGTAATTGAAAGAATAACTCATTGAACAACTACGAATTTCTATAAAAAAAACTAACTAGAAACAAAAACTTATTCATAGTAAGAGCTTATTTACAAATCTGCTTGATGGAACAACTGTGGGTACCTAAACAATTGAGACTTTGCTCAAACTTTGCTGGATTCAGAGCATTGCAAACTCTGCATTTGAAGACAATGATTTATATTTGATTCACTTTTGTCTACATTTGACAAGTATTCATTTTATTTCCTCATGTGATTGCAGTAGCCACAATTGTTTCAGATCAAAAAATCCATGATCACTCTAAACTTTAAACAATACCTGACTCCAACTAATTTTTGCTTTGAGTTTTAAAAAAAAGGTTTTGGTACTGCTACCAAGCATGAAGAAGCTTCCTTGTGCTCTTCACAAAACAATGTAAATGGTACAGCTATTTAAAATAAATAATAAACATTCTTATGTTGAGATCAATATCATTGAGTTTCAGCAAGGATAAGGACATTATTTGGACAGCCTACATTGATCAGCAGCCAGAGGCACAGGTGCAGCTATAAAAACACCTGTCTGCTTACGAAAATCAACATTAGACCTGTCAATTCTAAAATAGGTCTGAAAAATGTTGTCTTTCATAATAGACGGGGTTCATTTTTAATATTATATGACTTCAGGACAGGTTCAGAATTTCACTCAGGCCACTCATTGCTGAGCAGCTCTATTTTAAACCCTGATTTTCTCAAAATTGAGACTATTATGAATGACAGATTATTTTTTCCCCCATTAAAAGCAGCCGAGCAAAGTTAAAAATAGCTCATATCAAATTAATGCCTGACTTTGCTTCAAATTAAAAATATTTTGAGAGGATATTAACTACAGTAGGAACCAAGGCAAAGTTCTCTGGTTCTCACACACCAGAATTAGTTTCACTGGATTCACAACATTAAACAAGAAAAAACAGCAGCATGATTCCATCTCCTTTTCATTTTGAGAGGAACGCATTTGGACGACTAATTTGAAGAGCAACAAGAAGGCCATTGGAATTCTATTACAATTACACCATCTTTCAAAATTAGCCTTTGATTTGTGATTGCTGATCTTTGTGTTGAAATATGTGGGACACGCAAGGTTTAAAGTTGCTGAGACTGAAGTATGGATTGATTAAAGCAGTAACTCTGGAGGATCCAATTCATTTTGCCGCAGTCAGGTTTCTACCATAGCATAAGGAGTGGAATTTCTGTCAACCCATTCTTATAAATCTCATTACAGTTAAAGATGGAGAAAATCTAGGTCTAAATATAGTTAAAGCTGGAGGAAATCGAACGGTCATCTTTTAACTAAACAGTACGATTGATGTTGTTTTAAAAAACTTTAAGCATACCATCACTATTGTAAGCTTGGGCTGGTGGATTTTTGTCTAAAATGATAAGTTTCGTTAAATATTGGCACGGATAATTCGTCAAATATGTGAAGGGAAAGATTTACAAAATTTGAATAATTTATGCTGTACAGATATAAAAGCATCATTACATACATACATGTTCAGAGAACTCTGAAGCAAGGACACAAAGTTTGATGATGAATTAGAAATAAGTTATTTAAAACACTAGTACTAGAACTGATCAGTTTCAAGTGGACCAAAAACTGGTCGGCACGGCATATTGGAAACTTTTCTGTCATCATCGACTTCTTCTGGCTGTTCCTCATCACTAAATTCGTCCCAATCTTGGACTAATGCTTCCATTTGTTTTGCACCTGCTTTACAGCTCGATCTACCTAGGTCTCCTGCAATTGGCTCTGTGACAACCTCTGAACCTGCAGAGAAACTATCTTCATTTGACACTGAAGCAGCGTAAGAGCTATCTGGGTTGCAACGATCCAAGTCTATGCTTAGAGTTGAAGACTCCACCTCCCCGCTACTGTTGGATGAGTTCTCAATCAAGGATGTCTCTGAATTCTGTTCCTGACCCGTTGCGGCAGTAACTACAGTCTCAGTTCCAAACTGAGCAGGTATTGTGCAATTGATGCTGTTATTAAAACTGGCCTCAGGAATTTTATCTGTGGGACATACTTCACCTGAGTACATTGGTCTTACTGGTAAATTTTCACTAGCTTGCGTAACAATGATGGTCTGAGAGTTTGAACTGCACATTTTTTGGGCAGAATCTGACTCACTCAGTGTAAAAAGAATTAACTGATTACTATCACGGGTATGCACTTGATCGGCCGATGACAATGGTACACTATACTCATTGGCATAATGATGAGAGCCATCATCTATCGTTACTATAGTATCTTCAGATATAATATGACTCACGGAGGTGGGAACATCAGGACACAAATTAGTTAACTGTGTAACTTGCTCTAGCTGATCTTTCCCTCGAAATGCGTAAATTTGGTCTGAGTGCGATAAAATTTCTGGTACAATATATTCTCCTTGATTGTTACTATTCTGTAAAAAGTATTCCGTGCCTTCATTTAGTAGAATAACTGTTTCACCATTAACTAAGCTATCGTTCAATCCTATTGAAGTAGCGATGCCACTGGCAACATTATTTAATGCCTCAGATTCTGATGATGGAAGTAACGGTACTTGAGTTGCATCCGTGACCAGTGTAACACCTGAGTTTAAGACTAAAGTACACTCTTCGCTTCCAGCTCTACCCTGCTGTTCCATTGATCCTTTATCATAGAGGTGAGCATCACTGAAAACTTGTTCTTGAGGGGGTCCTTTCATATGAGCGCTGCGAATATGAGCCTTCAGGTTGATATTACGGCTGAACGTATCATTACAATACAGGCACTTATACAATTTAGGAGGCTCGTTGTAGTGTAATTTGGTTTGCATGTGACCTTGGAGAGCACCATTACTTTTAAATTTCATGCAACAGACCTTACATTCGAATTCAGATTGGTGGGCAGTGGACTTTCGGTGTTTTATTAACAAACTCTCACTCAGTGCAATGTAATCGCACTGATCGCATTTAGGGAAAACCATATTACGCGGAGGAGGTACATTATGTTTTGTAAGGAGATGGTAGAGGAGCAAGTTGCGTTTTGTAAACTTTTGTCCACAGTGGGGGCAGATTCTTGAATCCATTTTTTCTTTATGAATTTCTTGCAAATGTTTGTGGTATAAGAAATAACTTTCGAAGTTCCGTGGCTTACCATTGATACCGCATGGAGAGCACAACCATGGTGGTTTGCAGGGGTCTTTGACTGAGGATTTTTTTGGAGTTTCTACTACTCCATTGGAATCTTTCCCCTTTCCACTCGGAGATTGAATATTTTTTGAAATTTTACTACTAGTTTGACGGTTGATTTTTATATTCATTACAGAGTCTTTGTTCCCATCAGGATTCATTATTTTTAGCCGTACGTTTTTATGCAATAGATGTGGGTACTTTTTCAGTACTTCTTGCACAATTCTGGCATGGTTTGGTGGCGCAGTTTTGCCAGTTGGCACATCAGGTTTCAAAGAAACTTGATTTTGATCAGAGATCTGGGATTCTGAAGACTTCAGGGTAGTTTTATTTGACTTGTGAACTGAGACAGCTTCAATAGAAATGTTTTCATGTTCAACATCGGTAGCTTCTGTTTTTGGAACTAAATTCATAATCTGTTCTTTTTTCTCAAAAGCATTATCATGTCGGAGTTCTGGCTCTTTTTTTGCTAACACTTTACCTTTATTTTTTAAAGTAGAACTGGGATTAACACTTAGTTTTTCTGTGACTGGTGACTTGCCAATGCAAGCTTGCTTTATGGAGGCCACATCTTTCTCAATAAAATACGGCTTCCCCGGGACAGGTTTCAATCCTGAATTGTCAACAATACTCACAGAATCAACATCACCTGTCTTTGTATTGAAAAAACTATTTGTTTGTCTAATTTGTCCAGATTTGTTACTTCCGATAGAACTGCCGTTCTGGTCATCAATATTTTGGGCGTTCTCTTTCTCCTCGAGGGAGAATCTAACTTTCTTTTGGGACGAGGGCGTTCCGCTAGTTTTCAATATGGGTTTGGGAGTTGAAGTAGTGGGTGTGATAGGCCTGCTATCGCTTGGAGTACGGTTCAAATCATTACTACACCTGCTATCGCTAGGAGTACAGTTTGGATCAGCACTAGGCCTGTCATCACTAGGAGTATGGTTCAAATAGGGGCTGGGCCTACTATCGCCAGAAATTGGGTTCAAATTAGAACTAGGACCTGTGGAAGACTGCGATAACATTTCACCGGCATTGTCATCATCACTGCTATCATCATAATCATTAAAGGTTACATCTATTTGAGGTGCATCTTTAATGGTGGGTTCCGTATCAACGTTACTGAAATCGTCGGTGGAGTAAATCTGATCCGTTGTGCCTTGATATCGTGAGCGCTTTTCAAAGGATTCTTCTGAAAACTCCTCAGTAAATTTCCTCTTGAGAACAGTGTTGACTTTTGAATCAAAATCTTCAGCAGAAAGATATTTGAGTTCACCACTATTAGGTTTTAGAAGAGGCTTTGTTTCATAAGAAAGATCCTGAAATTCATCCAGCAATGATGTGGGCTCTTGGGTATTGTCAGGCCATTCAAAACGAACAGGAGTTGCAGGATCCAATCTACACAGAAATAAAAAAAATAAATCAGCAAACTGCTAAAGACAAGATGTAAGAGAGGAAGAGAATTCAAGGTCTGAACGATAAGTAAGGCTTTTTTTGACTACTATTTTCTACTTTTTTGTGAACCCAGCAGGGGAGATTTTCCCCTCCTGAAAACCAAAGTTTCCCAAAGGATATTGGTACCAAGGATGTGAATTTTCATAAACATCCCTACAGTTAAATTCAATTATTGTTTTATGTTGTAATTAAAACGAGTCTGTATCCACCACTGGCTAATAATTCTGCAGGGGGTAGGAGGAAAATAAAAAACTGCATTGATAAGAAAGTTTTTGAATTTTGTAGAGACTTTTTTGCAGGTAAAATATTGAGAGACTCGGTACGAGCATTTACATCAGAATCAAGTTTCACAGAAGCGCATTTTGGGAAAAAACGAATTCGGAGTCCTTATGATACCAACTAGGTGTAAATTTCCTCTTATCAAAAGTTCAAAGTCAAGAACAAACATGACAGCGAAACTAAAGACATGAAAATTAAAGAAAGTTGAATAATTTGACATGATGACTACCAAGGGCCTGACGCTCAGGATTCCAGCAACTCTATGTCCATAAGCAGTTTTTGTATTCTGCCGTTGCTGTGGGCCTCATGTTTCCATGCATTCATACATATGGCTACGGACTGACAGGGCTGTACGAATTTGCTTTTGGCTTGGCACCGATCACTGGGTCCATTAACCCAACTCAGAACAAAAAGAAACTTACAGGCGCATAACAGCATCATTGCGGAGCTTCAGGAAGCTTTAGACACCAGTCATCAGCAGCCAACATTCTAAAAGGCATCTTGGGTCCTGAAAAGTTTGGAAAAGATGCTTGTTTTTTTTATATCCCCCTCCCTCCCCAAGAAAGGTTTGAAAACGCATGTTTTTCAGACATTTTAGGGTAAAATTTTTCCTGGCCTTTTGAAAATTTTCAGAGATTTTCAAATGGAAAGGTCAAAAAATCAATGTAGGAAAGGTACGTGTGAGCCTTCTGACAAGCTCAACAGGTGCAAAAAGAAAAATTGGAAGATTTTACTTACATGTTCCGCTTTAAGATACCATTTGTTGTTAAGAATGGAGTTGGTTCTAATGGTTTTGTCCGTTTCTTCCAAATTGGTAACCTGTGAAAGGCAACATCTCATTAAAAGTCTCGGCAAATACTTTTTATTTGTGATCAATTCAGTATGTTATAAAATAAAGTCAGGGCTAAATTTATAAATTTCAGGGTGTCTACACGATTTTCAAAATGAAATTCCCTGACAATTCCAGGTTTTCCATGACAAAAAATAACAAAATTCCCTGACTTTTTGGGTCTAGCCATACGATGAACTAGTTAGAAAATATTAAAAAAAACTATCCTTAGGAATGACCCCGTAAAGTCATATTCTGAATTACCATGGCGTTGGGAGGAGTTGAGTAATGCTTTTGAAAGGAACGAGATCCTAAATACTCAAAATAAAGCTAATTCCAAAATGGTATACTCAAACTAAAATTCACCTTCAAAATTTAATTTTTAAGCTCTACTACGCTCTCTTTGTGACATATTGCCCCGTATACTTTTGAAAATTCAAACTTTAGTTCACCCTGGTGATTCCATAAATATTGGCATATTACTTAGTGCCCTGAAAATACAAGTTTCTTTTTCTTAAAATATAAAACAAGAGTTGTAAATGTGCCTAACTCAGGTAGATTTTGCTATAATCAAGAGGAAATACGAGTCTCTTCTCGATTTTAGATAAATTTGCTTGATTCGGGAATTTTTTTTTTTTTTTTTTTTTTTTTTTTTTTTTTTTTTTTTTTTTTTTAGGTCAATTAATTCAATGGATTCCAGAACCTATTGTTGGTATTGAATTTGTCTTATACTCAACAAGCGTTGGCTTGTTAGAATATAATCCACCAATAATATTTCTACAAGGTGGATGCACCAGTTGTGAACATGTTGATTTAAGAACCAGAAAAATTTCATGCAAAATGCGGTTGACATTAAATATTTCTTTTTTCAGTTAAAGAAAAACTAAAATTCTAGCACTTTCATTAAATTTTTTAACTTATTGAAAAAATTGATTAACCATCTGCTCAAAACTAGGGCACTTAGTTTCCTATCATTATTTACTGTAATTTTCTGCTGTTAGCAAGTTAACTTCATTCAAGTCTATTTAGTCTATCTTGCCATTTAGCATGAATTAAGTAGATAAATTAAATAGGGCAGATCGATTCGATCTTTAAAGTTAGGGAACACACATTAGTGAACCTAGCGGCCGTGTTGCAAACTGGTTGAACAGAGCAGTTTACATTATCAGCCACGCAAGCGAGCTACTCGGCCAATTCGGCAGTGACGAGCAAAAATAGCCGCGAAATGCTCGAATTGCGAAAATTCCCTGACTTTCACCGGTTTTCGATCGAATTCCCTGACTTTTCCCGGTTTTCCAGACAGTGATCAAATTCCCTGATTTTTCCCGGTTTTCCAGACCTGCAGACACCCTGAATTTTCTCCCCAGGGAGTAGTCTGAGTGATTTTAGTAAAGGTACTTAAGCGACGGAGGGGCTTGATCATATTTCTTGTAAATTGGATTTTTCTTGATACAAGGTTGCCACAGACTTTGGAAAATGAAATTCCCTGACATTTCCATCATTTCACTAGATAATTGAGGGTATGCAAGATGGTTAAAAGACATAATTTGAGTTAGTTTTCTTTTCGAACGTCAAATGAGAAAGCAAATAAAGGTGACTCAACAATATTTCCCTGAACTTTCGTCATTTTGCCTGACATTTATAAATTTTTCCTGACTTTCCAAAATTCCCTGACCTTTCTTGGGATATCCCACATTTGCTGACTGTGTCAACCCTGTCAATGACATGGATGTCTTTAAATGTCTTAAGTGAATATTAGTTACATAGAAATACCTTTCAACTACTCATATTTATAATTCGATGTCACTTTCAAACTACATAAAACAGAGATTACAAATGAGCACGCAGTGTGAGAAAAAGAAATGGATAGGCCCCCTAATGTCTTAATTTACATAAACAAGGAGGGTGCCCACGTCCCAGCTCAATCTTCCCAAAGCATTCTGCACCTCCTTTGAATGCGCCTGCAATTTCATATGATTATAGTGTATTTCTGTTACATTTACAGGTATGGGCAAAAAATCACTGGACACTTTGTTATATTTTCAATTTCTGAATAAAACTGTTCCAGTCCGTACTATCGTAGTTTTATCCAAGGGGAAAGTTTTGAAAGCAGTTATAACCCCCAAAGGAGCCTACATAAGGGGCCCAGAGATGAGGATAACAACAATTTCAGTTGCGGCTCCTTTTAACAACACATTATTTTGAAAGAATACAAAGAAAATAAATAGTTTGTTAGAAATTGCAAGCCTATATCTTTCGTCTTTCAAAATGGTTGCTGCTCAATTCAAAGTGGCAGAAAAAGTAGCATCTCTGCTATTTGTTAATTGATTGGGATACAAAGTTTTTTCTGGTTATTGGACTCCAAAAAAATGAATTTGACATTCAATTTCCAAAATATCAAAGCCTCTTCAAAATGGCGGTCTACAAATGGTGTCTATGAGAAGAATCAGTCCTTACTACCGCCAAATTTTCAAAGTACGAATTCAACTTGGTATACATACTTTTTACCAGGAAGAGTTGACTTTGGAAAGTTGGGAGATAAAGGTTTGATGATCGATTTCTTTCCATTGGCTATTACTTTCTTCACCATTTTGGTTGTTTTTCCTACTTTGGCTTCAAAAAGTGGAGCTGTTTTACCATCAGCTGCAATGCTGTTAAATGCTGACACCGCTGAACTATCCTGAAATAAGAAAGGAAACCCTTACATGGATTATTCAATCATAGATGGCTCCTACAGCACGTATAAAGAAAAAAAGAGGAAGACAAACATCCTACATACTGTCATTCAGAGAAGTTTTTAGTATTATATGAAATTAATGTACCTAGGGTAATAAATGAAAAAAGTATAACATTTGATACAGCAATTTGATGCTTTACTTACACACTAATCTGGACAAGTTACATTTAGCAATTAATGACTACTATTTATGGCTCATTTTAGAATCACTGTACCAACGGTCAAAGTGCAAAACCACGTTTCTCCCTTTGCGACTTTGCAGATTTCCTGTCAGACTTCATTTTTTCTTTGATAAACTAATCCCTGTAATTTCTTTAAAACTTTCCTGATTTTTCTTTTCTGCCAGCAGCATATTCTGTGTTTATTTCAAGGTATAAATTTGGTTTGTTTCTCCTTGAAAAAATAGAAGAGGAGCAAAATTGTTGAAACCCCGCAGTGGAGATACATGGTTCTGCACTTCGACCAGCAATGTGTGCCATTAATTTCCTCATGTGAATTAACCCATTCGCCTCGTTTGACGAGTATACTCGTTAGCGCGCGCGCGGGACATATCTCAGTTGACGAGTTGATTCACGGCATCTATCAGCGTTGCTATGCGATTTTTTTGGCAGTATTTTTTCACTTTTCCGATAGATGGCATCTCAAGCGTCGAAATGGCGAAAATGACGCGAATTAACTCGTCAGCTGAGATAATGTCCTAGGCACCCGCTGACAAGTAAACTCGTCATGTGAGGCGAATGGGTTAAAGGGCTTTTGTGGATGAGCTGGATACAGAAGTTTTTCATTGCAAAATGTAGGCTGATTTTTTAGGAGAGCAATTCTTGTCAAGTTGGAAAAAATCCGAACAAAAACATTTTTCAATGGAATACCTACATTTCCTAGTGTCCCGAAATGATATTAACAAGCTCATTTTGGGCTTAAAGTTTATTTCTTAAATTCCAAAGCTCAAACTGTTTAAACTTCAGTTTGATTCGATTTTTTTCCACAATGGGCCTGTTGCAAACTTTTGCTAGAGCAAAAATAAGAGTTCTTTTTTGTAGATAATGCCTCAAAAATCACGATGAGCGCATCGGCAAAGTCTGAATTGCACTCATAACTTCACAATCTGCGTAAGAAATTTGCGTTTTTTTAAGCTTCCCGCTTCAAAAACGATACTACGGCGTAGGTGAACATTTTGTTAGAGGAGTCGCTCCATTGTCAGCGATATTCATCATGGCCGACGCTTGCACGCAGTTCCGCGCGTAATTCAAGGAGAGTTCAAGGTCAATCCATTCGGGCGTGGAAAATATGAACGTTAACACACCGATTGTTATCTGGTCTAATCCAGTTCAGGTGTTATCTCGTCCCATCAAACGTGTTTTGGCGGATTGGCGTCGGCTATGATGATTATTGCCGACGATGGAACGACTCCTCTTACAAAATGTTCACCTGTGCCGTAGTATCGTTTTTGAAGCGGGAAGCTCAAAAAACCGCAAATTTCTTACGCAGATTGTGAAGTTATGAGTGCATTTCAGAGTTTGCCGATGCGCTCATCGTGATTTTTGAGGCATTATCTATAAGAAACAACTCTTAGTTTTGCTCTAGCAAAAGTTTGCAACAGGCCCATTTTGGTGCCAAAAAGAACAAAAAAACAAAACTCTAAACAGAGTATCCAAGGCATCAAATGTAAATTTTTTTAAACAATACCCTTGACAGATACTTCCGGAGAGTGATCAAACTTAGTAAAAATGATATTTATTTGTGTGGTCGAAGTGGTGTGATATAACAGATAACCAACCTGATTCTGAATCTGAGCTTCCAGTAACTTCACAAGTACAGCCATTTTCAGCACCTTTGCTATTGAGTACATATTGTTGTAGATATCATCCCTGTACTCAAGTCGCCCCGTGTACATAAAACTGTGAAATGTGAGAGAGAAAAATGAAAACCTGAGCAGAAAAGGAAGTTGAAAAATAAACTGCAGGCTACACCAGTGTGATTGAGGAGTCGTAGTATGGACTTTGCAGGTTGCAGTACAATTCGGTAGAAGAAAAAAGAAGGAGGGCCTTATTGTTCATCAAAATGAGTAGCAGATAGATGGTGCACCTTCCAACTGCTACTGCAGCATTATTATGAAAAATCTTCTTTCAAAATGCAGTTTCATTGCTTATAAATGGAGGAGGGCCCATTGTATTTAGGGAAAGGCTTGGAACTTCCTGATCTCTGCATTTTCCAGGTGTCCATGTAGCACTAAGACAAGCAACCAAGTCACTAAATTTTTAACCAGAACAGCAGTCTTTCAGGCAGCAAGTTGTTTGTGCTGACAAAAATCTTCCAAAAAATGTGCCTTCCAGTTTTTGTTGAAATCAGGCTATTTAGTGCAAGTAGCTTAACAAGAGTTAAGGAACGATACCGCATAACTAACCATTTTGGTGAAAATAAGTTAGCAACTTTCCTGCATTAAAAAAAAAATTCATTCAAAAAATTCAATTTCCTGCATTAAAATTCTGAAAAAAAGCTTATGTTTTTAATTTTCTCCAATTCTGCATGGGAGCCCTATAATGATGCTGTGATGTATAAAGACAATTGCAAATCTAATCTCAAAATTACAAATATGGCAAAGATATTCTTAATCCTGCAAAATTGTCAAGCAGTATTGTTCCGTAGTCATTCTTATGTTATTTCTGTGCTAGATTTCAATGATATTTTTGTGTAACTTGTGGTCAATTATACAGAGAAAATCTCTCCTGGTGGTGGCACCAATAGCGTAGAGGGTCATTAGATTAGACGAAGAAAAAAACTGTGCATGGGACCCGAAGTTGAGGTCATATGGACCTCTGAAGTTTTCGGATCACACATCCGCAAACTTGAGGTCCAGCTGCCAAAGTTCGGGTCAGACATCTGAAGTACTTAGGTACATACTGAAGGGTTCAGGTCACACATCTGAAGTACTTGGTACATACCGAAGTACTTCAGGTGTCTGACCCGAACTTCGGCAGTTGGATCTCAAATTTTTGGAAGCGTGATCCGAAAACTTCAGAGATCCATATGACCTCAACTTTGGGTCCCATGCACGAAGTTTTTTTCTCCGTATAGAAAGAGCAGAGCCGAGCATCACTATGTATGTTTTGATGACAAATTTGACCTTCAAAGATTTTCTTTCTTTGGAGGGCAAATGGAGTTTTCATTAATTTATTTCACTGTTTATCCTAAATGCTAATCTGTCATTTATTGGTAGATTTAGCATAATTTCAATGTGTGATACTAGTGATGCTTTAAATCTTACCCAATGTAGAGATCTATAGCAAGTTTTTAGGCACTGGGGTCAGTTTTTCTGAGTGGTATATTTATTAAATACTACATACTTAGATATGTAATTATTTTCTCTCTTAAAAAGTATGATTTTCCCCATGATTAAATCTAAGGGAACACTTACTTCACAATGGCATTAAATGCTTCATATGAAAACTCCACTGGAAGTAAAACGTTGCATCCTTCAATATTAGAATTCTTGAAAAACTCTGTGCAAGCATTCAAAACAATTCGGTGGACCTGTAACAATACACATTTGAGAATATGAGCACATTATATGAACAGTAAAAAGAGTACAACACTGAGAGCAATATTCTTGTCCGGTAGATAGCAAGAAAAATATACACTTGGTGTAGAGGACACATTGATGAGGTTCTGAAAAAGTCTATCAATATTCAGTTTATCTTATTGAGATTGAAGTTTGAGAACAAAAAGAATCAAGTTTTTGAATCGCTTCTCTAATTTGGTCTATTCGTAATGAGATCAGAGGATAATAAATACTTGGGGTGAAAAAACAAATGAACTGACGAATTATTGAGAGAATGTAATCCTTTGGGCTCTGGCCCCCTGGCTCTTGAGACACAATGGAACTTTTTCTTGTTGCTGTTTGGTAAAATACCTCAATCCGGACAAGGAGGAAAAAAATTTCATTCTAGCCACAAAGAAATAGAGTGACAAAAACCAGTTTTTAGGCAAGCATTGTACTTAGTTATATCATGGGTGCAGAAAGTTCGAAGACTTCCCCAAAATTTATTTGGCCTTCCTTCATTTCGTGACAAGTCCGTCTTGGGGCCCTACGTAACTTACCCCCAAAAATGGTTCTGTTGCACGCAAGAGATATAGCCAACTGAATGCATTATCCAGGAATAAATTTGCTCGAAAAAGTCTGAATTATCCTAAGTTAGTTATGAAGTTAGAGCGCAATCTGCATAGGTAGCTTATCAAACGCTTTTTCACGAAGGAACTTGAAACAGTATCTTATAAACTATGCAGATTGTGCCCTAAGGAGTGGATTTCAGACTTTTTTAATGTACCCAACGTGATTTTTGAGGCAAATTTACCCATACTGTGTATATCTATGTGCCCGTATCTCATGCAGGCAACCGACTCATTGCACTTATCCACCGTAAAGACGCTGTAAAAACGAAAATTTCGGAGTAATCTAACAAAGGAATTTTAATTTTGAAGAATAATTCACATGAAACTGGAAACTAACATTAGTAGGAACGATTCTGACATATCAGAAACTAGGTACCTGGATTCACCTTGCACTAACACTAAAAATGTGTATAATTCTATGAATTTTTCTTCGATACTTTTCTCTCAGGAAAAAAGTCGCCGCAAGTGAGTTTTTGAAAACCTTTTATTTAAACGAAAACTTGTGCGGTATAATTAGCTCCCTTATTTTAAAAATTTTCTTAAATACTTACTTGAAGTTTGTGTCCATCATGAAACTGGAGGTTAAAATCACAGTCCGTTTTGTTCAAATATAACATATGGAGCTGCTGCAGAAAGAATATTCCCCAGTTATCAACTTTGACAAGACGCGAAGCAGGTTGAGTATCCTGACTGGTCTGAGTAACAGTTTCCTCTTGAGTTTCTTGCATTAAGATTTCGCCAGGCGCTTCTCCCACTGTAGTTTTCTCCATAGTGTCTGTCACTGAAGCTCCTTCCGATAGACTTTCCTCCACAACTATTTCTGATATCGAGCACTCAAGAGGATTTGGTTGGTTGTTTAAGTTTCCCTTGTCACTATCATTTGAGGTTACTTCTGCTATTCTTGTTTCTGGCTCCTTTTCCAAAGTCTCTATTGTCTCAGCTCTGGCTGGTTCCTCCATTTTCCTGGAAAAAAAGAGACGGCATAGAGTTTTATCAGTGACTGTCGATTCGTAAGTACATGATTCCATTCTATCTATAAGTTGTATGTGTAGATGTACAAGACGTCACAAACTAAGCATTGCAGTGCAAGCTTTCTCATCAAATTCTCACTTATTTTGCGGGGATACAGACAAGTTCTGATTTTATTACATAGGTGAGAGATGAGCATTTTTCATACTCCGAAAATCAGAAATTCCACATCCCCCCAAAAAATTTAGTCTGCTGGAATCAAATTAGACACTAAACAAACAGTTACCAGTTTACAAAAGAATAATTTTTTTCTATTTGTACCCAGGATCTTCATGAATAATTTAATACTTAATGACCATGTACCAAAATAGAATTCATTGTTTCAGCTGGCATATAAGGAATTCCTCTGATTTTTCTCACTTTTCTCAATTTTTGCACAAAACTCCAAATAGTTCTTCAGCTTCAAATTATGCTGATTTTTGCTATACTTTGAACTAAATTGTCGCTTCTAGATTCTGTTGTGGAAAAAGGCACTGAGGAATTGAAAATCTAATTGCACTGGCTGAAATTTCGGAGCCAAAATGCTAAGCACACAGTTCCCTAAATTTCCATGTAGCCTGTGCATTTCTTGGCTTTTCAGGTTTTCCAAACTACTTGAGACCCTGCCTGTCACAGCGACCATTAAAGATATCCCATCAATTTAGGTACATTAAAATGGACCACTAGACAAGGTACGAATTTCAGCATTTTGATAAATACATGTTTCTTGACCAAAATTTCACGTAGAACACAATGCGCATATCGCAAATTACCGAAATCAACTCCTTACGAATATATTTAATGATTCTTGATGCGTGAATTCAAAACACCCACTCGCATGGAAACTCAATGCTCTGCGTGATTCACATCGCACGCTAAACGTTATCATGACAGTCTATGCGATATAAAAATCTGGCAACCTCAATCTTGACGCTTTGGTTCAGCTATAGCAAATTGCTTATAGTTTGAACAACACATGGTGGGAAATGAACATTGCTCAATTGAGAGGCTTGCTGAAACCGTTGTGGTGCGCGATTCGACTCACGCAGAGCTTTGAGTTTCTTGTGAGCGGGCAGTTCAAAATCCGCGTAACCAATGTGAAATAAAAAGGTTAATGTCTTCGTTAGGAGTTGGTTTCAGTAATTTTTGTTGTGCGAATCGTATTCTACGTGAAATTCTGGTTAAGAAACATGTAACAGAATGCTTGAATTCGTGCCTTGTCTAGTGGTCCATTGTGGCAGCTGATAGTTTGATGGGCTTAGAGCTTCCATGCAATTTTGAGAGATATTCTTAAGGATGTACAGAGGGGAGCACAGGACAGGCACTGTCACATCATAGAGAAAATACAGAAGGTTGTGGCAAGGCAGCCATCTTAAAGATTGGCTGTGACGTAGAAAAGTATACGGACTGGCGCGCTGTTCGAAAAAAAGTTCATTTCATGATGGAACCTGTGTAAAGACCAACATCACCACTGAATCTAACATTGACAGTCATCCAATTGAACATTACTTAGTTACCATGACTCTCCAATTTCTGTTTTTTTAACACACAGAACGTAATTTAACATGGTTATACCTTCAAACAGGACGAGTCGAGATGAAAGTTGTTATTATAAGAAATGTATATTTTTAGCTTACAAATTATTTTCAGTTACAGTCGAACGCCAATAGAAAAACATATTGAAACATAAAAAGTCAATTACTACAAGTTACTGAAGCCAAAATAAGGGAATCTCACAACCTTCCCGGTTTCTTTTTAAATTTCAAGGAGGTCTCGGTTTTCCCACGATACCATTAACCAATTAGAAGGGCGGCTTCATATTTAGCTGTGACATAGAAAAGTACATTTCTCCGCTTGCCACAACCTTCTGTATTTCCTCTATGCTACTACATTCTACGGAAAAGTTACTGACATGTGAAGTTCCCTGCTGAAACTAGGATTCCGATAGTAAGTGGTCCTAAGATCTTCCAGAAAAGAATTATGGCTACGCTCAAATTTGATCCTTTAAAAAATTAGTGGAAAAATAATGGGTTGGAATTCATTGTTTTTGATTACTGTTTACATGAGATTGTGAGAAAGTACAAAAGCGAAGCACATACCTAGCATTTCGCTGGAATCAAATAGGTTAGGTTAAATACAATGCTATCGTGAAAATGCACCGATTAATGGTCCCAGATTAGAATATTTAAGTAATGCAGGAGGGTAGCCTTAAAACTAAAAAATGAAAGAAAAATCCTGTAGCTCACCTTAAATGTTCAGGAATTAAACACTCGGCGTGCGCGCGGCACGAAGTTAGGTCTAAAGAAAAAATATGTACATGAAGTACATTTTGAGTCAAAATTTGCTGGGGCTACATCGTGTAAAAAATCGGTGAAACCAAGGGTTTTGAAACAAAAATCATATTGTCACTAGAGAGAAAAACATTGACTGAAGAATATCACTGATACACCACAATTTATCGCCTGATTAAAACACAAACAACATGATAATTACATATTTTGCTTTTGGCTCCATCTCTAGATTTTGTAGGCTATGACTTTTGAGCAAACGAAACAAAAACAGAGTTAGTATAAATCGCATACACGGTAATTTATATACTGGGTGTCCGATGGGTAAATTGCATACTAGCATCAAATTGTTGGTTGGTGGGTACCGAACATCAAACTGTACTCTTGTTATGATTTGTTAGCAATCTACCAACAATTTAAACTAACCTCATTTCGGAAGAGGCAAAAGGGCAATATAGATAGCAGAATTTGACATTTATTATTTGAAATGTCGATATTCTTGAGAATATCTGAAACACATCTCACCCTCGGACCCTCAAGGAAGAAGAGATGGTGATCATTAATTAGGTATTAGTAGCCAATAAGGTGACTAGGATGGCCCGAGAGTTGTTGATTATTTTGACGTTCGGTACCAAGCGACTTTTTTTAATGTTCACAAAAGATAATTAGAACAAACCCAACGATATGACGAGGCCGCTGAAGTTATCTTTCTATCACGTATTTTGTTGCCTTTCTCCATGCCCTTGACCAGTTGAAGTCAGCAGAAAGCGGCTTTTCAGGATAGGTACTAAAGTGTACAAATAAGGCCCAATGATGAAAAGGAAAAACTTTAGGAGGCAGAGACCGAAGTTTTGCTGAGCTGTGGGTCTCACCAACAACTCAGGTCTCTGGTAATTTGGACAGCGATAGCAGAAAATGTAAAACCTCAAATATGAGGCTATTTTTCTCTACTTCCATTGTCAGCTGCGACATAAGTTACAAGAGTTATTAACGACATAAGATGTTACGACAATTTCACTTACCTCTGCTCAAAGATAGAGTGATGATGTTAGTTACCAAGGATTTGGAGCAATTGCCACTAATTAGTGGCTTGTTTTAGAGGCTGCCAATAAGGTTTCTTGAAACCAAGCAAACCTGCGGTTTGACTTGCTGTTATCATTTATCCAAATGCTGGGTTATCAAGAAACTTTCAGTGGCTAAGCTTCCTTGTCGGAGACTCCTTATACTCCCGTTATCTCTTGATTTCTCAACTGGAGTTAGTGGGGTCTTCAATTTAAAGTGTGAACAAACTAGCGTCGAGCCAAATCAAGCTGCCAGGACTACACACGTATTGAAAGGAATGAGACGTAACAAGATGATTCATGCAGGATGAACAAATTGGCCTGACTAAATTATGATAAGTAAACTGTTGAGATCAAACATCAGACCTTTTGGAAGATTTTAAATGAAAAAATGAGTAAGCTGTTCAAGTGACTCGGAAAAAACAGATAGGTACGAATGAAGTCAAGGACGGGGACGCAAGACACTTCGGTGCAGGAGCTCCACATGGATGAACTTCGACGGATATCTGGAGACACAAATACTAAAAGAGCTGACCCACTGACAAGACACTACTGAAATTGTAGGACTGTATCTTTAACTTATTTAAAATTATTAAAAATTGGCCTCCGTCCTAATCAGGACAGACGAACGGTCACTGCCACACAGATTGACACAAAATATTGGGGACTCCTAAACGGGCTGCACACAGTTCTTCACTAGAATTTTTTAAATTTTATATGGACTCAACAATGTCAGAATGAACTAAGTTCTTCTCAAAGACGCTTAAAATTTAAGCCAACAGACTGGTTACGTTACCCTAAAAAGCTGGACAGTCTGTGGATAGTATCGATAATTGGCAATCCACCTTATCTAGATGTGAAATATATGTCTTTGGAAATATTAGTGCAGAAATAATTAATAATCCAAATGAGAATTATTGGTGGTATTAGGTAAAAAAAATTCCTTACATTATTTGTGAGAAAGAAGGGCTATGAAATTATGAATGATCAGAAATCAGAGTGAATTTCGCGATCGCCCAACAGTTTGACAAACTGGCAAATTATATGAATTATCCTCTCACCATCCATCTGTATATGATTTATCTGATTTCGACGGGAGTATACGATTTATCTTGTATACAATTTATCTGCCCCCACAAAAACACAGATATTGAACTTATTAGTTGCAATTTATACCGACAGGTAGAGTTACCGTCGACAGTTAGCTCAACGCCCACGTTCGGTGGTGTCAATTCATGCAGTAAATGATTAATTAATCGCAACCTTTTCCGATCTCAAAGAGTCATGAAATAAATTTTTCCCATTCTGGACATAAAAAGAAAACTGACTGCCAGACCTTTAAATTATAGCGGCTTACTGGTTGTTGGAGAGACGAAAAATCGAAAATATTTTAGTCCGTATGAAAAGCGTGGCAATTCTATTAAATGACGACCCTACGGAGCATGGACTATCCTCTCTCCTTTGCTTTTCTCATTTTACCGCATAGCCGTAGTGGTGCCGATACGTCATTTTAGCATTGCCACATTCCTTTTAAAAAAAATTGCTAACTATGTGTTTGCATCTTTGCAAGAAAATGAATATTATAATCTACATCTTGGCAACGGTGTATCATCCCTCCGTTTGCGCGCGCGCACCGTGTTTGAAATGCAGCATAAAATAGCCATGGGTCGTGTTTCTTGTTCCAATGGATGCTGTGCATAAAATTTTCCACGAAAGAAAAACTCTGTGACTCCATGTTTAACCAGTGATAACTAAGCAAATCATTCAGCATGAACCTGATTAGAATTAGAATATTATTAGGAATGAGTGTATTTCTGTTGCTACTTCTCCACAATGCAGGTAAGAACCTTTCTCACCTAGTTGTGCTGTAGGTAATCTGGCTATTTTGAGCATTACCTTCTTGGAAGGGATGTTTACTGTTCCGAATAACCTGTGCTGATAGCTCAGGACAGAATTTCTAGCATTGACATGATTTATGAATGGTCTTATTAAGCTTGAGGGTATATTGATAAAATCTAACTCTGCCATTAGCCCATCCTCATTTAAGTATCTGGGGGATGAATTTGGTCCTACACTTCATTCGGTAAGTAAGTAGGTATTGCTTGATAAGGGAGGTACATTCCTACAACAACAAATGGAGAATAGCTGGGTGAAGTTAATTTAGGTGCTAAATACATTTTTCAAAAAATTTACATGCGTTGTCCTAAAAGATTTAATTAGGTATGTGTCATTAGTTATTCTTATTTTAATTATGATTGAAGCGTAAGTATAGGTGTACTTACCTATGGGTGGGTGCACCTTCAAAGTTGCCCTTTAGGTTTAGCAGTGACTATCATAAAAAATTGGAAATAACTGGGACAAGATTAAAACATAAAACTCAAGAGGGGTCGAATCTTATGTAGGTAAAACACTCAAAATTCCCTGGTTTTACAGGAAATTTTTCTCAGTCATTTAAAGTAAAAATGTTGACATTTTTCAATTTCGTGTCCAATTTAGCCCTCTTGTATTAATCATGTAATAAAAATTAAAATTTAATGTCCAATTACATCCTTTTGTATTTATCAAACAAATAACAGTAAAAATTTGTAAAGTTTTTGCAAGAAATTGAATGATTTTATCGCACTTAAAATTTGCACAATTTCTTTGAAAACTTTAGGGTTCATCACAGGATAAAATTTATTTCAGAATTGTGAAAAAATTATGTAAATTTTCATTTTTTCAAAAGAGGGTTTCCTACGTAGGTGATTATTTTCTTTAGCTTCTTTTCCATGAAATTTCCCTCTTCTTGAAAACAGTTTCTTTTAAGTAACTGATTTTAGACTTTAAGAGTTCCTTCTTCAAAGTGAGATGGTGTAAAAAGTGAGACAGTTTTTTAAGAGTATTGATAGGATGGGTAACATACCAAGTTTGCATAGGTACTTCTTTGTAAAGAAGAAAGAATTAAAAGTCCACGTTTCATTTTGAATTTTCCTCCCAACAGATGGTGCTGAGGAAAATTGCACAGATTTTCAAGGAAATGTGATATCACATGGATTTTTGTACGTGCCTGGACCAAATGTTTGTTCTCTATGTGTCTGTTACCACAATGAACCTATGTGGTGCAAGACTATATTTTGTCCTGGTCCACCTTATGTAAGTCTCATAGTTTTTATTTGCCTGTAGAAATTTGCCTCACATGAGGGGCTTGGAGGACAACCACATAAGTGAAATTTTTGCTAATTCAAGAAATATGTTTTTAAAGTTTCAAAATTATAAGGAGCCCTATGGCTGAAAAGAAGTTTAAACTCACTTTTGATGCTTTAAAGTTGAATTTTAATTGTGAATTATTCACAGGATATAAGTACTTTCTAACTTTTTTTAGTTGAGTTCAAGAATACCTCAATTTTTCAAAAACTGCACTTAAACACCTTGCCCTCCAAGCCCCTCACATTAACTATGAATGTTTTTAAAAAGACTTACAAATGACAGTTATTTTCTTGTTGACGAGGGCCCAGCCCTCATCTTCAATTATCCCTGACTCCAGAGATATAATAATTGTGAATCGATTATAAAGTTTTTTCAAAAAATTCATATTTAATAAATTCGTGCTTGTTCTGCTTGAATCAAGAAAAATCTAGAGGTGAAGTGTACTTTCAATAGACTTTCATTGTTTGCATGCATAAAACATCAGATACTTTAATTTTTGAAGAAAAATTAATGAATTATGTTCTTTTCAATTTTCAGAAATGTTTAAAATTTGTCACTGGTGCCGAATGCTGCGAGTTTACATGTTTAGATGATCCAAAAGACAAACTGAAAAAAAATAATAGTTCCAGCTTGAATGATACCAATAGTAAAGTGTCACTACTCTTAGTCACTGCTTTTCTTTTCCTTTCTTATCATCATTTTATTCGACACGTTCTTAACTAGCAGTAAGTATAGTAAAAGCAATACATTTATGCTAAATTTTTCTACTGTTGTCACATTAACAGTTCGCAGGACTCTCAAGTAAATAATAAGCAAAATGCAAGTTCAATGGAACATGGATTAGCTGAAGAGTGAAAAAGGCTTAGGTCCATTAGCAAAGCTTCCTGAAAGCATGCTTTGGCAAGCCTGGAACAACATGTATTTAAGTAAGCGTCCAGTGTAAGAACCTATAAAATCTATTGTAAAATTTAAACAGATAAAACGTTCACTTTATTGCTGAATTTTTAAGAAAGGATGTTTTGAAAATGTTTTGAGGGAGTCTGAAGACCAAGCTTAAATGACAAAAATTCCAAGATATTTTCCACCAAGAATCTACTAATATACATAGAGAAAGTAGAATAAGTTCAATTTATGATTCTAAAATTGACACGATAACTTTTATTTCCAGAAATCTTTGCTCTACTAGTTCTGAACTCAATCAGTGTCTGAGGCTCATGAGAACCTACGATGAAAAAAAATTTGTGACAAAGTAGAAAGATTTGAGTCGATAATGAAATCCCAATGTATTTTGGGTACCATTTTTCCCTTGACTATTAACTATTTTGAAGCCCTGTAAAAGCCTTGCGTTTGCCGGCAAAACTGATAAAAAAAATAAATATGAAGCATGATTTAAATTTGAAATAGAAATTCAAATTTAAAAGGGTTTAGGGAAGATTTCTACCTTCTTTGGCAAGGATTCCAAATCAAAAGGGAAAAAATATTTAGAATTTTCGCTGTAGAAGAGGACCGGGCTCCCTGAAACGTGTCATGTTTTCAATATATTTTGTAAGTTCTGAAGTTACAATTTTTTATAAAATTAACATTTTACAGTCTGTTTTCTGCAATTTTTGAAGTATTTTGTGGCAGGGTCATATGTTACACACGATGATTTTGACAAATTTCCAATATCTTTTGTTTTAATTTTCAGACTTTTGAATGAATTAATGGAAACATGACTATGAAAAAATTATCACTGGAGATCGTACGATAGCATCACAAGGAATAACAAAATGTTAGACTTGGTGAGGTTCCTGCCGTGAGCGTTTAGGAATATTTGCAAACTTTACAGTTTATGGTTTGCTTGCAGAGGATGAAATTCCATAATAATACTGGAAGACGAACGGTTATCAAAATAAATTGCACTGACGGTAATACTCGTTCCCTCAGTATGATTGGAAGATCACCAGTTGGTCTCCATTATCAATTATTTATAACTTCAGTATATAATTGCTAGGCAGTATTAATCAATCGATATTTGTAGACTCAATTAGGCAATCAATTACTAGAACAATCTTTTTACCTATCAAGTATTCACATAAATCCCCTGCCGTATGATAGTTGCTCGTATTTTATGAGCAAAAAATCTGTCAAAATCTGGATTGTTATATCAATGCAATATTTTTAGATAAGCGATATTAACGCTGAGATTTTTAAACTCAAATATTTATGCAATTTTGAGTATATAGATATGTAGGATATATGAACATTCATTAAATACAAAATATTAACCCGTGTTCTTGAACGTAAAAGGGCATTGGGAAATGACTATATTTTTCAATACTTATCTAGTTTTTGTACTTGAATTATAATTCTATGGAATTTGTTTGTGTATGCGGATTAAATTAAACAGAAAAATTCTGTCTATACTTTGGCAAAAGTTCTCATCTGTATGAGAGCTCATAATCACTATGAAGCTCCCACTAGAGTATAGACATACATTTAGTTTACAAGATCCAAATGATTTTTATTTTATTCTTATGTTATTATTCTGCTGGAAAATAACTAAATTGGAATTGAATATGCATTGTTTAAAATTCAAGGCAAATTTTTTAACAAAAACGAACGCTTGTAAATCAAGTATATGAGCAACTTGGCGATGAACCAAGAGCATTTGTCATAAAAGATGCCAATTTTAACTGGGCGGGAGCTATGCCTGAAATTTTTCAAGTGCAATTTTTAGGGATGGACAATCTCGAAAGAAAGAATTGCAGAGAGAACTTTGTCGTTCTTAGAAATTCCTGCTTGAAATTTTTTTCCTAGGAAACTTTGATAAGGAACATGGCACACAACTTGAACACTTACAGTGATTACGTACACGTAGAAGGGCAAAAAGGAATGTTACAAGACATTTCTTCTACTGCTCTCGACACTTGACTTTTCCGGAAAAGTTCGATTTTTTTACAGTAAGCTTCTGCTACCAAATATTTTGATTTATTTGGCTTTTCATTGAATTTGGATCATGTAACAAGGGTTTAGCAGTCAAGGTTCACTGTTATCTATGATTCATAAGTGATTGGGGTCGGTTGATCATTTTCTTAAGTTTATCTTGTAGGTTACTGCAGAGAAAATATTTTTTTCCATTAAATATTTTTCTTTGATACTTCAAGGATTGATTGGCACTTCTAAATATTGATTTTAACGAAAAAATTCAGTATGAATAAAATGTAGGTACGACCTCTTATATTTACATTAAAAAATAGGTCATACCTACATGAGGTATGAGGTATGAAATGACCCTTGCTATGTGTCGGATGTGTGCACCTAATTGTTTACAAATTTAGGAACACCAGGCAAAATTTAGTCTCGGGCAGAGCAAAACTTCCATTGGGCTGACAGGTTTACCTGCTAATGAGCTTTCTTCATGAGTATTTTTTTGGTTAAGATTAGCTCAGAACATTGTTCCAATTCTAAAGACAGCTTCATATTCTTCAATTGTTGAATTGACACGGGGGGGGGGGGATTTAAATGATTTTCATGCACAAATCAGCACTACTTGGAAAATTGTGTAAAATATCCTTCCCAGACCTATAGATTAAAATTCAAAATTTCTTTTAAATACATACATTTCTTTCTAGACAGTACATATGAAAAATTGTTTATTTACAAAAGCAAACACAAAAGCGATTGAATTTGCACTTCCAATGTATTGAATAAGATTAAGGATGTTTTCTCTAAAGTTGAGAAGCATATCCCAATTCAAAAGCAAAGCAAATTTCAGTCTTAACTATATTAAATTAAGCGCAAAAATACAGTTTCTAATCGATTTTTATTAATATAGATTTTTGGTGCTATATAGATTCTGTGTAATTTCGCTTTTAGAGATCACACAAACTGGCGCCTTCTTGCGCACCTTCTTGCCCTGAACCTTTTAATCAATTGCTCCTTGCTTGTAAAAAGAGGGGAGATACAGATATATGAATTTGCTATGCAAAAATAATTAAAGAAGGAATCCTAGTCAATGTAAGCTCTATTTCACATTCGATTTAATTTTGATGAAAGTGCCTTTAATTCGTGTTTCTTTAACTAAGTCATGTATTGTACCACTTATTCAAAGATAATATAAAGTATCAAATCATGCTTGAATGCTTGCTCCACCCTGCTACCATAATTTTTATGCTTGGCTATCTCGTAGATAAAATCCTCAACGCTTAACACATTTCAAAATAGATAGTTTAAGTAAAATACATTTCAGAAAAACTGAATTTGCTAATCAAATGACTCCCTTCCAAATACACTTATGCATGCTAAAATTAGGGATTGGTGGTGTCATTAGTTCAATTATTACATTTTATGATCAATTTAATTTCTAGACTCATTACCTTAGGAAGCCCTTCAACATTTTCTGTGGTCTCAATTCTGTAGTGGCTAACTTAACTCATTCTTTGCTCTGTAATATTTTAGTCGTAAGTAAGGGTTCATATTTGCATTATTAGTGTTTTGAAATACAGAAAAGAGTAATAAAAACAGGGAAGTAGTAGTAGAAACATACTCTGACTGGGGCCCACATTTTGTTGGCAGGTTTATAGTCTACCGCAAGTTGAGCAATGTCGACTTTGTTATTCCATAGCTGATCAATGGTTTGCACCATTAAGGAACTAAAAATGGCTCAAACCTGCTGTTAAAAAGCTCAACTTGTGCACAGCTCGAGTTTAGAAAAACAAGTAATCGACTTTGAGTCAAATTTAGAGATCAGATTTTGCACCTAGTGGTCGACAATGGCCAACGAAATTCAGGCTCAGTCTTTCAGAATGTGCATAAATAATGCAACTTTTTTAGGTGATAAGTTGAAAAATCAAAGATGAAACTCGCGTAAATTCTTTAGTGATAAGAAACAAAAATCATTATTGTAAAAAGAAACAAACCTCATGAAAAGAGGGGGCTGCTCTAGTTAGGGCTTGAATATTCTCTTCCTAAGTTCTTGTATTTTCATTTTTAAGGTTTTATTTACTGTTTAGTGTATTTTTAGTTTGGTTATTAATAATGACACATTCAAGTAGAGGTGCAGAAATTTCTTTACTATCAAGAGTTTTGCAGTAATTATTCTAGCTTAAGAACACTATTTTAGAACAAAAATTTGGTGAAAATAGAAAAAACGAACTCTTCCTACTGAGCACATACGGTGACATTCATATGTTTTCTGATCAGCAACAGCTCCAACCACTACTTTCTCAACAGATTAGTGCTGCAAAATTAAGAACTTTCTGCATCCCTAAATTTAAGCTGTGATATTTTGGAGTCAACATTTGAATTGAGCCTTGTTCAGGCATTAACAAAATCGTAAGGATAAGATTTAGTTTAATGGCTTTACATTTAAAGATGACTCTCGTATTGATGAACATCTAACAATTAAGACCAGGCTTGTCTAAAACATCCTTCATTTCTGAACTTGTTGCGTAATTGTCCAGCTTCACATATTAACAGGCTAGGACCCTGATATCTTTCTCCCGGTTTTTCGATGATTATATCGGCAGTGAAACTTGGAAACCCTGCATGTCAGTTAGTGACGTTACAATTTCTTATCTCATTTGATTTGCGATAAAAATTCAACGGTCTTTAATTTGTGATTTTTTCTGTGATTTCTCATCGCATACCTAAAATAATATAAATTTCATAAAATTAATACCGGTTAATTTTCTTTAAAATATTACACAAAATATTTTTATGATAGAGAGAAAAAGTTCATTCGAGCACAAGATTTCCTTGATAAGAGATGATGTATGGAGCAACAGGAGTATCATTAAATCAGGAAGATAAGTATGTGCTCTTTCCATTGGTTCTATCAGCAGCACAGGACAGTCTCCAGACTTTCACTTCTACTCTCAGAAAGATACCTTGCTGAGATAGCGCAAGAAAGTCTGAAGGCAACCCTGTCCCAAAATAATGAGAATTTTTTTTATCAAGGCAAATCAAAAAAGTGATGTATGTACCTTCTCTGTATAAAAAACTTTTATGTCTGAATGCAAATATATACAGAAAAATAAGTGCAATCCAAAAAAATAATGTGACACTACACCAGAGATTTTTAGTTTCACTGTCGATAAGAGATACAAACCCTCTGAGCTTCTTTTTTTGTTACTTCATCAAGTGAGGGCAACAAGAATAGAAAAGAATAGACAAAAACTTGGAGGTAATCAGAATCTGCAAATTCTATTTGATCTTCCTCCACTGTGCTTCCAGAAAATTTCTACTGCTGTCTTGAACAGAGAGGCAGCGTAATGAATGTTTTTTAATTACCCCCTTGTAAAAAAATGAGGTAACATTTTCCAAACAAATGAATGGTGCAAAAGGCACTTTTTTGTCATTGCTCCTTATTAATAAATCAACATGTTGTTGAGAATTTACTTGACTCAATTTTAAAAGAATTTAATTCGTCATGAAACAGCTGCTTTCCGCAAATTGCTGTGCATAATTTTATTTTTCATCTTGCATGGCAACTTCTTGATGAGAAATATATGAGATGAGAGAGAGCACAACGAAGCATTCTTACATATCAAAGAGTAATAAATGTTAAGGATAAATCATACAATGTCAGTAGCAGTATTTAGCGCATATATTGTCACTGCTTTTGCCAGTGAACTAGTCGAATAGCATAGCATAAAAAATGCAGACATGAATTTACCCGTTATATTGAAATTGATATAGAAGAGACTCCAGAGATAATTTTAAGATACATACTTTAAAAAAAAGATATTTAAGCTTGCAGATACAGTTACATTCTTCACTTTGAAGACTATTAAACTTAGCGTGAAAAGCGTAAACCTTTCTGATAAAGTGTGAAAGACGATAAACTCAAGCCGATACTCTGTGATAAAGACACATTTCTGTCTACTCTAACATTGTCCCTCCTCACCTTCACACATTTTATTTTTAGTCACACTATCAAATCTTACATCTTTTTGGCTTACTCTATTACAAAATTTAACTTTTTAAGGGTCATGGTGCAGTCAGCTTGATAAATTATGGAAATGCAGCAATTGGTTAGAGGACCACTAGACATTGAGAGACAAAAGACCCACCAATCAATGTTCAAAAATATAAGAACAGCATACTGAAAGTAAAAAAAATCTCTTGGAGAAACTTAAAATCTAATTGGAATCTCCAGAAATCTTGGTAAGACATGTTTGAAAAAATTAGAGGAAACAGAAAAAAACAAAAAGTGAAAAAATTAATATAAATACAATAAACTGAATTTTTTTAAAACAAATGTTATGATTATTCTGAACATACACCTTTGGCAAAACTGCACTACTTTGGGAAAAACCAAAACATCTGTTCATTGTTGATTTAAGTCCTTTACTGTGTCAATTGATTAAATTTTAACGACCAGATTCGAATATTTGGTGTAAACCATTGTTAATTTATTTGGCTGATGATCGGAAGGGCTTTGATAAAATTGTTGATTGAATAAATCATTTATTTGATTCTTTTGATTTGATCTGCTTCTATTATTTTCTAAAATGCAATTTTTAAGATTAATACAGAGCTTAACACATCTTTCCACCATTCTAGTGCCAGTACCATTAAACCTATGGTATGATTTTAGGTATCATTCAAAGGTAGAATTTTACCAACTTCAATTTTGAAAACAACTACTTTTATGATACATTGCACTAGAAAAAGGATATTCCAAAATAGGGGGGGGAGAGTGGGATTTGCTGGACATTTTCTGAGCTTTCCACCACTCTAATACCACTGATATTAGACCTATGATATAATTTTGAGCAATAATTTAGTGTAAAAATTTGTGAGCTTTAAAATTAAAAATCATTGCTTCTTGAATGTCTTGTATGGGGATGAAGCTAAGTCAAAAAACGATGGAAAAGCGCAATTTTCCGCTTTTTTTGAGCTTCTCCTTGCTATGGCGCTGGTTCTTTTGGGCCTAAAATAAAATTTTTAAGCATCACTTTTAAGGAAATGTTATTATCATAAATATTGAAACTATTTTGGCAATATCTTGCACTAGAATAGAGATGCTTTGAAAAAATCACGGAAAAGCGCAATTATCCATTGTTTTCTGAGTATCCTGAGTTAATGCACAGAAAATCTTTCAGGAAACCAGAACTTCGGATTCTGCGACCAATTTTACCTGAGAATCACAATTACCTAACCTGATTAAGCCTAAAACTTTTAATCATAAATCCTATATTGACTGGACTAACAGGTACATACAGTCAGAGTGATTGGTAATAACAACCTCTAATAGAATATATTACATATAACTTGGAAGATCCTCCATTTTTTAACAAGAACATTGAGTACTCTCTTTTTTAAGAATATAGAAGAAGCTATTCGATAGCAGTTTCTCTGCGCAGTGAAGACCTGTTTGCGGGAAAACGTTCTCTAAGAGATAAGTAATTACTATCGCTATGAGGTTTGCATGATGCAGAAAAGATTTTCTAGTTTTGCACTTTTCTCTCATTAGCAAGTTTAAAGAAAAATTGAAACATTCTCAGATGCAATGGCTCACTTTAAAAAATTACAACAGCAACTGAAAAATGAGTAAAAAATTTGTAGTCTATTACATACCTACTAAAACCTTCTCAAATAGCACTCAAGGGTTGTTAAATTTCAGCAATACCAACGTGGATTCTGATACAATTTATGGTAGTCACATCTCTAGTGTGTTTAGTGGCTTGAAACGTTTAATTTGCTATTGAAAATTTAATAAAAATAAGGCGGGCAAAAGTATTGTTTGTAAGTGAGATAATTATAAGGAGTAACAAGGGAATTATGGAAAAGAGTAAAACAGAAAAAACAGGCCAGTTTTGAGAGGTATCAAAAGTCCCTGAGAGATACTGAGCAGCGATTCTTAAGCTTGACACAAAATTAATTATTAAAATCAATACTCGCAGAAACAGTGAGCCAAAAAGGTAGAAGAAAAAATTTCTAAAAAAATGAATAATATTAAATTAGTGGTTTTGATTAATGATGACATCGAGGAAGTCTACAAAAATTACCATTCAATTATTTAGGGAGAAAAAAAGACTGTCAAAATAGAGCCGAATTACAGGAAAATAAAAATGAAAGTATGATTCCTAACTTACAGAGATATTACTGTCAACTCCTCCCGCTAGCATGAAGTTTTTGTAAATGGTTATGTGCCCTTTGAGTGACGTTCAAAGCAGGATGAATTTCTAGAAGACGCTCGACTTTCATTAGACTGAGACTGCATAAACCTGAAAAAGAGGGTAATTTGAGGATGTGGAAAAGAAAAGTACCTTAAATGGCTTTGAAGTTACAGAGACAACAATTTTGATTTCAAGACTATTAAAGTTAATTTTGCTGACAGGGGGACCTTACAGTAATGCCTCCCCAAATCGTTCGACAAAATGATTAGTTGATGTGCAACAATTTGGCTTCTGATCAATCGATTTTGAAGGCATAGTGGTGGAATTCCCTCATAAGAATTGAATTAAATAATTATAATAGCTGATGACATGAAAAATTGAATCACCTAGAAAGAACTGTTTTTTTTTTTTTTTTTTTTTAGCAAAACGCCCATCAGTCTCGTTAAAAAGCTCCAAAAAAAACCCCGCAGATCCAAAACCCTCCTGGTAGAGCAAATATACCTAACACTTTTTTTTTATTTATTGAGTCATTATTTCTTTTACTCTCATATTAATCTCATATCACAGTGTCTCCAGACTTGGTGGAAAATATTCTCTGATTTTTCGAGATTTCCTCTGATCAAAATGATCCGTCTTTTCACGGGGACAATTTGCAGGACTAAAAATGAATGAGTCTTTCATGCATTAACCTCACGCCAAATGAAAGATGCATGTGCTCTTTTTTTCCAGGGTTTTAACAATTTAATAGGCTAAAATTGCAATTCCCTGATGAAAATAACTTTTAAAGGATTTTCCCTAGGATTAATAATTAAGTCGGGATGTGCAATAACCGCTAATGTTCATTTTTCCAGTCTTAAGTTTTTTGAGTTCTTAATACTTTTTGGAGTTGGCTGCAACCACTAAAGTGGCGTTAAAACTCGTTTTCAGGTTTCCTTAATCCCAAAACAAGTCCTTCCATCACTTTTATAGTTGTATGAACTCTTTAAAAGTATTATGAACTCAAAAAGACTTAAGACTGGAAGAATAGACAATAGCGGTTTTTGCACGTCCCGATTCAATTCCTCTATTCACTATTTAGTGCATAACTTAGAGCACTGAATCCTGAACCAAACTTAGACAGTAATAGATTGGTTGGGCAGCATTAATGCTTCTCTTTTTGAATTTCAAGCTTATAGATGTTTCAAATTTCCAATCTTTGCTCATAAACTTCCAAAGCTTTCCCCCAATTTCCCTGATCAGAGGGGATTTCCTGACAATGGGCCTGTTGCAAACTTTTGCTAGAGCAAACATAAGAGTTGTTCCTTACAGTTAATGTCTCAAAAATCATGATGAGCGCATCGGGAAACTCTGAGATGCATTCTAACTTCACAATTTGCATTAGAAATTTGCATTTTTTCGAGCTCCCTGCTTCAAAAAGTATACTACAGCACAGGTGAACATTTCATTAGAAGAGTCGTTCCATTCAATTCCTGCTCAACATGGCCGACGCAAGTTGAGGAGAGCATGAGGTCAATCAAGGCGGATATCTAACAACACGAGAAAAATGTGAATGTAAACTTGCCCATTGTTGTCAGGTGGTTAGAATCATCGTCCCGTCACATGAGTTTTGGCGGATTGGCGTCGGCTATGTTGAATATTGTGTAGTATCCTTGTGAGCAGGGGTTGGATGGAATAACTCCTCTAACGAAATGTTTACCTGTGCCGTGGTATCGTTTTTGAAGTGGGAAATTCGAAAAAACGCAAATTACTTACACAAATTGTGAAGTAAGGAGTGCATTTCAGACTTTGCTGATGCACTCATCATTATTTTTGAGACACTTTCTATGGGTAACAACACTTATTTTTGCTCTGGCAAAAGTTTGCAACAGGCCCATTCCTGGTTCTCCAAACCTGTAGAAACGCTGCATAGTTAAAATTGAAGGATTTAGAATCTAGGGCATGAGTTATATGTTTACCTAAGCAAGAATGTAGAGGGTCTGGTCCAGAGTCCATCCATTTTGAAAACCCGCCTACAACTAAATCTTGAGTGCTTAAGATAAAATTTCTATTTTCTTCAACATTCATGAGATCAAAAGCCCCTAAAATCTGAGGTACGAAAAAAAAGTAAGTGAGAAAATTATGAAAATGCTCATATCTAGGATAAAAGAAAATTAAAAAACACAAGAGTGGCTCTTTTGAAAAAACAGTAAGACTGATAGAGAGAAAACCTTACTGCTACAAATCCACCAGGATGATTCAGTGGATAAAAGTGTAACCTATAAAAAAAATATACATGGTGGATCTAGATCTAGAGAACCATTCATCTTAGGTTAATGATATTACAAATTCTTAGTTCCTCTTCATATGGATGAGAAACGACTAACCATCACTAATTCCTAGAATATTGCAAGATTTTTCTTTGGCCGTCTGAGAATTCTATTAGAAAAAGGTAGTCCGATTTCTTTTGGTTTTTTCTTCTCATTGTTTCTTTTTAAAAATTAAGTAGGAGCAAAAATCTTAAAATCCTACAGTCAAATATTTGAGTTTAATAATCTCCACATCAATATTCAAGAGCTTTTAGTAATTCACACTAGAGACCACATATTTTAGAAACTAGGTACTCACATTTCCTTTTTCGCCCAATGTGAATTTTTCGATTGTCAACTTAACACACTGTGGCCATTTTGGCTGTATTAACCATCATCAGGTGAATTACAAAACTTGTGAACGGAAGCTAAAACAGTGCACTATCTCCATTGGCGCGGCGCAAAACTTCCGTTCATTCTTATTTTCGTTATAAATTTTTTATAATTCATCTGATGATGGTTGATACAGCCGAAATGGCCATAGTGTGTTAAGTTGACAGCCAAAAAATTCACGTCGGGCGAAAAAGGAAATGTGAGTGCCATGATACAACTCGATAAAGAAAAAAGAAACAACATATTTTAGAAACTACTTTTCAGAATCTTCAAAAAAAAAAGTTACACTATTAGGTGAGGCTATATTTTTTGGGGGAACAGTTACACAACTATTTGATTATTCAACATTTCATTCTCTCCAGTTTTTTATGAAAGTAAATTATTCCCTTATAATTCCATATAGAAACTCATAGGATATGTTCGATTTAAAACAGGACATCAGAAGTCAATACCTCTACTGACCCAAAAAATCTCACAGTGGAGTCGCAAAAACACTTTTCCTGACATTCTCCGTGAGAAGCGAGTAAACAGTAAATCTTTGATAATTGGTGCAGTGCTTTCTGGCAAAATTTCATTCTGTTCGAGGACATTTAAGGTGTCCGTCTTGAAGCATTTAGAGGATAACTGTCGAGTCAGAATCCTTTGTCGAACATAGAGTTGAGTAGAATACTGAGTATTCTGACCATTACTGTAACTACAATATAATAAAATACAACTTTTACACCTTTTAATGAACAATCAGTAAGTTAATGATATGGGTTCAGAGTAATTTCAATTGCCTCAAAGAGGAAACAAGCAGGAAGCTCCAACGCATTGGCGTCGGAGAGCGGCTCTGGGGGCAGTAGTTGTAGTCAAGAATGAGGGCCTAGACACATTTTGTCATTGATGTACAATCCGACAACTGTCGATTCAATCAACGAAAACGATTCAAACTGTCGAATCGCCCCAATGGCCACGATAGTTGTTAGACGTTTACGGTTTCCCTGGTAACCTTTGTTTGCTATCAGCTGATATCAAGTAATATGACTAGGAGGCTCCAACCAGTGGTTAAAGCTTCCTTAACCGCGAAAACTTTAAAATTCAAATTTCAAATTTTGAACGTAAAGTACATTTTTTCCATCACGAGATAAAAGCACAAACAAGTTTTGAATTGTTGACTGTATCACCATGATTCCAAAAATACAATACACAACATAGCATTGACTAACAATAAAACAGTATGCAATAAAATAAAGTCATGACAAGGAACATAGCCGAAAATGGCGCCGATTCCCATCAACCAACGCGCGGTCTCTACAATGTAACATGCTGCATTGATACTCCCTAGCTGGGACCGTCCGGAATAGCAGCTCTAGTGCAAGCACCAGAGCCGCTAAAATCAGAGGAGTTCAGTGACTTACTTTTAGTGACGCACCAACCCAAAATGAGTAACACGTGTCATCTGGCTTGTTGGGTCGTCCATGAAACCCGCATTCTTGCCGGAAAAGGCACCACCGAGTCAACATACTAATCTGTAACAAATTTAAAAGGAGGGATAAGTCGGTGAAAAATGTAAGTTAAGCTGTTAAAGGATAGCTTCAAATAACTTGAGACTTTTAATTTTAATTCTAAAATTGAAAAGAGAGAGAATATATAGGACTAAAATTGGAACCAATACAATTACATTAAAATCATGTCAGAACTTAAAAATGCTTCAATTTATCCTCTATAGATAGAAAAGCAATCCTGGTCATAGCACATAAAGCCATTTTGATGAGTCGTCTATAAAAGCTGCATCATTAATGGAAAACGTGCGCAACATACTAATCGGTCACAAAAGATGCAACTTTCAGGTCCTCGTTCGACTTTGATCAAAATGTATCAATGTCGACTGAAAATGTTTGCTCTATGGAAAAAAGTACAGGTAATACTTCGGTCAAATCTAGGAATTTTCTTTTAATGTGTATGATGTAATCAATATCTGAATAAAACAAAGTATGAAGATTGAAAATAGAGAGTATGCTTCACAACATTCATCATGTAAGACAAATCTATAGATTTAGTGAGGGAACACTTTGAAAACTGAAGAATTAGTTTTGTCCTAAGTCCAAAATTGCCTTCTATGTTGTATTCCCTCGTTTGAAAGAATGTATCTGTTCTTTCACGTTAGAATTTTTTGTTCAGTCTAATCTTAGCTGAAGAAACTGAGCACTGTGAAACAGGATCTAGGTCATAGATCTAAGTCGCTGACAGTCCTTAGAATAATGGAATAGGTACCTCTTTAGGAGAGAAACATTCGTGCACTTTGTCCAGTAGTGCTAAAGAGGCTACAGCACAATAGGTAGATCCACCATGAGCTTCTTGACCAGGACCTTGGCCAATTCCATATTCATAACTCTGAAAAATTAAGCAAATACTTGTATGCTTGGGATAATGTCTTCTAATCATTTCCAATGCAACACGCAAAAGTATTTTCAACACAAGCCGGAGCAGCTTCGAGTTAAAGAAGACTTGAGAAATACTAACTGCATCATCTCATGAGAAGACTGCCTCAATAGTCTTCATGAAACATTTTCCTAAAGATTATTTTTTAATTCAAGAATGTGTAATCTCAGTACCTCTTTTAGTTATAGATTGTGAGTTTTCAGTGAGGGTGTTCATGTAAATCTACATACTTCAAGACAAACATTTTCCTACTTTTCCAGGTTGCTGTACACAGTCCCTGACTTTCTAGACCTTTGGGCATCTCCAACTGTTCAACAAGGCATGAAATAATCCTTTCAAAAATTGAATGACAGTATTGAGAAATTTTTGGAACAATCTGGTGATTAAATAAGCTGAAAATTTTCGGCATATTATCCTACATGGACAAAAACCTAGCTCCCGAGAAAACACCTGCACCAAAGAAGTTATAAATTCTTAGAAAATGGTGAACTATACAGATTTCCAAGAAATAAGATTAGTGATTGCAGAATTAGTTTCAATTAAATAAGTATACCCTTCTATGTTAGCATATTACTAAACAGCTCTTATGCTTACCAAACTATCGCGAATATAATTGACTATTTTTTCAACGTTTATCACAGACCAGTCGTTCAAAATATAACAGACAGCAACAGCGCAGAACACGAACCTCATGTCACATTCTCCTTCAACGGCACACGACGCAAAGCTGCAATTGATCAATTACATTCATAGCTAAATATAAATGAAGAAGTCCATCAAACAGAGCATGTGTGTGATAGGAGTCTGCAATTTTGGGTCAAATTCATAAAATGAAGGACTAGATAAAGACGCATTTGCTTATAAGGGGCCCATCATGCACAGTTCTACTGTGCTACAGAAAAAATTTGTAAGAACGTCTAAGTGTTGCCAAATTTCCCTTACTGAAACATTCATTTTTGAGGAAAGATAAAAACATTTTTCCTTGTTATTTTCAGATACCTACCGTGGATTAAATAAGAGATAAAATTCTTTGAAAATATCTAGATGTTTCTCTAAACATTTGTTGTTTAACAATGAAAATTTAGCAAACATCTGAAGACTCATATAACGCTTTTCCTTAGCACGGTAGAATTGCAGTGACACACATGGGTCGTCCAGACAGAGTTGGTGTGTAAGCCATTATGCCTATAATTTAGTAATACAATATTCTTGGGATGGCCAAAAAAAGCCTATTAACTTTTACTGAGAATCAGTAATTCCTAAATGGACTTAAGCGTTCCATGGCCTCGCAAACAGAGCCAGGTATGAAGGGAGGAACTCGGGGCTGCGGCCGCAAGTGGCAAATTTTTGAAATAAGGGGATGAATTCCTAAGGTGGTCCCCGTTTATTTTGTAACTCGTGAATTGTATGATACAGCTCGAGCCAAAATAATAAGAGCAGGTTGTCACATTCAAAACTAGAAAGCTGCACATTTTTGCTAGCCCAAGAGCATAAGTAACAGTGGCTGAACTCAAGAGGCTCTCGAGGAAATTAATATTGAGTCAAACATTTTATTAGTGGCTGATGAAAAAAGAGCATTTTAAAACTATAATTATTAATAAATGAAGGAAATGTATAGAAAATGTATGATACAGAAAAAGTCATACCATCCATTATCTTGCTGCATGGCTTTCACTCCCTCCAAAACTGCTTTTTTGTTAACTCTTGAGAGATCATCGCCAAGAATAACTAATATTGCTAGAGCTGAGTAATCCATTGCAACATTTGCACATCGATATTTCTTGAGAAGAGGTCCAGCATTTTGTGCATCTGTATCTTGTATATTTAGAGTAGGTGCATTTTGAAACCCGCATAAATTGATGTCTCCATCTGTAGAGTAAAAATGGAAGAAAAAGGATGAATCACACCCAAACCTTCAATGCTGATTTTTTGTTAACTTTGACCTTGGTGCAGGAAAAACTTCATTAAATATTCTCAGGATAGGTAGGTGCTACCATCTCAGTTCTCAACCGAACAAACCATGACAAACTATAGAGGATGTGGAAAGAGGAAATCATATTTATTCTTCTCTCCGTATAATGAACACAGATAAGGTCAACTTAAGCATCATTGGTAAAGATAGGAAAGATTTGGAAAGCCTTAACTTTTTTACATCAGATAGAACATTTTCATGAATTTTTGAGCATTTTTTTCCGCTTATAGCAAATTCATTAAATTTTCAGGATAACAAAATTCAAAAGCCTTTTCTCAAGACTTTCCCAAATTTACAGAGCAAAAATTATTCATACACTTCAATAAGCCGGTAGTTAGTTGAAATGGAGATACTTGCACTAGTAGCTTCAAAGTGTTTCTGTTGAAATGGAGAAACTTGTACCAATAGCTCCCAAGCGATTCTTGCGGTTAAAAGGGAAGTTCCAAAGCATGTAGGAAAGAAAGCTTCAATCAAAATGCTTTTGAAGCTTAAAAATTCTGACACCACCTTCTACTTAGTTGAAATAAAGGCATACCACACACAGTCCATGAGTCACTAAAACCTAGTCAGATTTTCAGCAACTTGGCCAGTTGTCATCATGAGTGTTAACTACTCAATTAAACTGGACAGAGGAAAATTATGCATCTTGCTTTGCTTGATAAATTAAATTTAAAAGAGGGTATGATAAGAACAACTTTGGGGCACAGATTTAAAACTGGACAGCAGGGGTGCAGAAAATGCTCAGTCACGCACCCCAACGGACCATGCGCATGAAAATGAGAAAAGGCCTTTTAAAAACAGGTTAATGGGAAATTTTGTGGAAATTCGGCGGGCAGGTGCAAAAAAATATGGAGGCTTGGAAGACTCTGCACACATGCTAAACAGTTCCCAAACTTTGAAGCTTTGAGCAAAAAGCAACAACTAACTCGTTAAACCCAGACTTGTTATCTACAGCCTATGGAGACAATATTGGTCATGACAACTCAACAGAATGGCTCCGTTGGAGTCATTATCTTAAATTCAATTCAGACGATATTAATGGCATAACCTTCTTCAATGCTACTATTAGACTAAATCAGGATGGGTCACTTTCAAACTGTGATGAAGCACTAATAATGTCCATATTAAATTATGGCCCTACTTCGAACTTCTGGAGGAAAAATGACAAACCATTCATGGACGGTTCAACTTGAAGGGCATAGACCCAATCAATGATTTCCTTCTTCCTTGCAGCATCGATTTGATCAAGGGCGTTTAGCATATCAAGTCCAGAAACAGCGAAGTATACCACCGTTAATCTAAAACAGACAAAAAGGAATCAGTAACATAGAAAGAAAGATTCAGGCCCAGTCAAGTGGATACTTTATTGATGCGGCAACAAAATAAAAAATTGACAACTCATCAGATAATACCTAATGATATTAAAATCCACACTAAATAGGTTTATGCATTATTCGATGGCTCATAATCGCAGTACTTCAATGATAATAAATAGACAAATTACATTAAATTAATAATATTTAAGTCCTGATTCATACATACAGCACTTAAAAATTGGTAAACAGAGAGACAAATAAAAAAAATTTGTCAATTAGTCCACCTCAGCTGCGGTGTAGTGCTTATGGAGCTGGCGCTGGGATTAAGAAGTCTCGGGTTCAACGCCCGGCCAGGTGACTTAAGTTTGATCATCTAAGACTGGATATAAGGGGACTGGGATATTTAGCACAAACAGGGCTTTGAGGGCTATTTTGGTTGGAATTTTTTATTTTGCAGTAATTGAATTTTTTTAAAGCCCCACCTAAAAGTTTGATTGCTCGCAAAGTGTGATGGAGCCATGAGTCTTCGTAAATATTTTTGTAAGAAGTTATTTTGAGTATTTTCTACGCTCAACTGCAAGCCGATTGTTGAAAGTCTATAGCAGCATGATGAGACATCAACATACGATATGATTCATGATTAAGATAAGACTATGTCTTGTCTTGCTGACATAGTCTAAATAACCAGACCGCTGGAGTGGTCTTTTCTGGACTTTTCATTGGAAGGATGGCACAGAGGGAGAGTCAATACATACAGGCACATAGGTGGTTACTCACAAGTTGCTCCAGAACATCACGTACAAGGCAGGTATAATCCAGACAGTAGGTTGCAAGCTCTGCCGGGCAATGTCATTGAACAGAGCGTCTTTCAACAAAACTAAACGGTAATGCGAAACGCATGCTAATGTCTCATAATCTACATAAGTATCGCAACTACAGGCCAGTAACTGAAATAATGTATTTGTATGGTAGACAAGACTACACTAAGATGGAATGAAGCTACTAGATAGGAATGCTGTGGCAATGAGGCAATCGGCACCAGGACGGTAGGCCCTACAAGGGTCTAGAAAGCAACTAGCTAAAAGCATCTTCTTCCTGGCAAAAAACCAGTTAATAATTTGACCTAAAAAAGAGCCTATCACTTCAGTCATCTCATTGACACAGCCATTAATCCATTCCATTTTAGACTAGTCTTGTCTACCCGACTAACACATGACTTCAATATCAGCCGGCTGTTGAACTGTGGACGATGCAATTTCAGGTTGCCGTCCAAAGGATATTTGACTTCTGGCATAAATCAGGAAGACATTTTAAATTGGATATTCAGATATTCAGTATCAGAACTCACCTCAAGCTATCTTGTTGTTCTAGATGATGCGGCCATACCTCCAAAAATCTGAGGAGGTATCTTATGTGTTTCTCAGCTTTGAATGTAAGGTCTCTTCCGACAATTGACATAATTTAAGTGGAATTCTAAGTTAAGTTAAAAGAGAAAAAGCTTACTGCAACGGTCTAGCGGTCTAGTTAGTGATGCAAACCATAATTTGTAAACAAAAAACAGACGCAGTCATGCGATGGCTATTCTACAGTGAAAACCACATGAGTATAACAGTAACAGAAATAATGGAATTGCAGGACTAAAACAGCTCGTTTAACAAAATTCACTGAATAAGACAATGACTATGACGCGCCGTTTGGGCAGAACTCTGACCGCGGAGCATCAGAGTGCATCGTTCGCATCGGTTTCACCGGTGCAACACATCGGTGCCACCAGCCTTCCCCGGCTTTTGATTGGCTCGCAATTTTCCTCAATTTTCTTTAGTTTGAAAGAAAATTTCTCGTGGAAACCTCTCTGAAGTGCTTCTCAAAGCGACTACAAAGCTATTGATATATTACACCTACCATGTTTCTGTTTTTTTACTTTCAATTTGAATCAAGTCTCAAAAAAAAGCTGTACCTAACCTAACCTCAACCGTGGGTGTTCATTTTCATTGCAAAGAGAAAACATTGCAAATAGCCACCAGCAGTTCTCGATCTGAAATTTGACAAATTTTCAATTTTAAATCATCTTTTGTGACCTAAAATGGTTTTTTGTCGTTCAATCAGTGTCGTCTTAATACCTTTTCACTTCAGTTTCTAAAGTTTATGGCGTTTCTTCATTGTTCCTTTCGCTCCTAATGGTTGAAGCTGAAGCCAAGTAGCTCGTCGGTCTGATCTGCTTTTTTTCCTCGAAGAGGATTTAATTGTGCCTCTCCTTCAAGTCTCAGCTTTAGCAGTGTTACTTTTTCATCATAAACAATTACTTTGGTAATAATCAAAAGTTTACATTTCAGTTCTGTATCTACAAGTGTCTGCATCAGGAATCGTTCTCCGAGAGCAGCATCTCATGACTGCAGCATACAGATGGAAATTAAGCTTGTTTCCTGGTTTTACTTAAACAACTTGTGCTCTAAATTTATCGTTGAAGTGACAAATGGTGTGTATTACTGTACCTGAAAGCCTAGCGTAGAAACTTTGAGCACCTGTCTCAGTGTGAGCGGTCCTTTGTTGCGGTCAAAGCTGCTCATTGATGACAGTTTCTCAAAGGAAAAGTCTTCGATGGATCAAGAAAAATCGTCTCCCTGAAATAGTAGTTAACACCCTTTCTTCATGACAATCTCAAAATTTAGTCCTCGCCCTAAGTTTGGGACCATTTCTCAGTTTTATCCTTGGTGTTGCGGTGTCATCAGAAGTGCACAATTTCTGTAGGATCAGTTCATGGTATGATTTGGAATATTTTAATTACCACTTATCTCGGTATGTGACACTACAGACTTCCTGTCATACTTTATTTTCTAAATGGGAAACCACTTGACGGAAGGTTTTAAAAACTGCCGTGATTTTTCCTCTCTTTACGAAGAAAATCCTGCAGGAACTTCAAGGAATGATGTCGATTTGTACTCTTTTATTAAAAGAATATAGGAGCTGAGATTTTTAAACACTGTAAGAAGTTTCAACCATCTGCTCTGCAAAGATAATTTGAATTCAAATCATCCTATGAATAGAATACCATGCATTCGGAAGGGGTGAGCACTTGAGGTTTCATTTGCCTGGGGAGGCGCCTTTCAAATTCACTGCCAAAGGGACTCTAGCAATATCTGGCAAATGGAAGGTACTGTCCTAGTCCAAAAAATGTAAAGAAAGCCTAACCACCCCCTGGGCTCGGTGTAGTTGCTGGATTTTTCCCCCTATTTCTGGATTATTATTTGAGGATGCCTACTGGATCTTAACTTTCACAGAAGACGGAGTTAATGCTGAAACAGGAAAATTTAAGTTGGAAAGTCTGAGAAGTGGATCCGTACCTCAAGAGTCTGAAGCTTCACCTTTATTCCAGCCCAAAGAGATGGTTATAGAAACATTCAAATTTTCAAAAGATGTTGACCTAGGGCAGCAGAGAAGGAACAAGCAAGGTCAAAGGTTCAACCCGATACAGGGAGAAATGGCATTGATTATTGCTCTGTTTAGAAAAAAAAAAGTTTAAAAACTTGCTTTGGATGTTTTTCACCCCTCTCAGGGAAAAAGAACAGATATAAATTCAGGTATCAAAGAAAAACAGTGACAATAATGGGCGGCGCTTCGTTCGAGGAAATTTTGAGTGACATTTAGTGCTCACAGCATTCATAAAAGCGCTCATAATGACATTTTTGAAGGTTTATCCAAACGTGAAAGACCATTAAAATCTTCTTGACATGACTTGGAAATAATTTCAATGAAATTTCAATGCACATTTCAAAGATTTAGGAAACCTGTGATGATGATTGATTTTAAATGATTATGAGCTTTGAGTTAGACTAAGAACAACACAAGACACACCTGAGCAGCCTGATTGTTGAAATTTTTTTTTTGTCGGGACGGCATGGATGACATAGGTTAAAAAACCGAGCGAGATTAGTCGGCTATGTCTTATCCCTGCTTTGTCGTGCCTTTGTCAGGTGGAATGGACAACATACTGTCGGAAACTTAAGAGGTGCTGTTAGCTTGTCAAAAGTTCAACTTGACATAGGCACGACAAAGCAGCGATAAGACATAGCCAACCAATCACGCTCCGCCTTTTAACCGATGTCATCTATGTCGTCCCGACAAACAAAAAATTTCAACAATCAGGCTGAAATCACATGATTCATTTTGTTCCCTATAATATCCGTAGAGGAATGGTAAAGGAAATCATTCGGAGTCCGATTAATACTCACTAGGAAAGATTTATTCACGTCAAGGAAATACATATTAAATCTTAATTTATACCTACATACATAAGCCATGGAAGAATTATTAGAGAATGACATAGAATGCGTCATCAGTATAAGTCATTAGATAATTTTTCTTGATCCATCGAAGACTTTCCCTTTGAGAAACTGTCATCAATGAGCAGCTTTGACCGCAACAAAGGACCGCTCACACTGAGACAGGTGCTCAAAGTTTCTACGCTAGGCTTTCAGGTACAGTAATACACACCATTTGTCACTTCAACGATAAATTTAGAGCACAAGTTGTTTAAGTAAAACCAGGAAACAAGCTTAATTTCCATCTGTATGCTGCAGTCATGAGATGCTGCTCTCGGAGAACGATTCCTGATGCAGACACTTGTAGATACAGAACTGAAATGTAAACTTTTGATTATTACCAAAGTAATTGTTTATGATGAAAAAGTAACACTGCTAAAGCTGAGACTTGAAGGAGAGGCACAATTAAATCCTCTTCGAGGAAAAAAAGCAGATCAGACCGACGAGCTACTTGGCTTCAGCTTCAACCATTAGGAGCGAAAGGAACAATGAAGAAACGCCATAAACTTTAGAAACTGAAGTGAAAAGGTATTAAGACGACACTGATTGAACGACAAAAAACCATTTTAGGTCACAAAAGATGATTTAAAATTGAAAATTTGTCAAATTTCAGATCGAGAACTGCTGGTGGCTATTTGCAATGTTTTCTCTTTGCAATGAAAATGAACACCCACGGTTGAGGTTAGGTTAGGTACAGCTTTTTTTTGAGACTTGATTCAAATTGAAAGTAAAAAAACAGAAACATGGTAGGTGTAATATATCAATAGCTTTGTAGTCGCTTAGAGAAGCACTTCAGAGAGGTTTCCACGAGAAATTTTCTTTCAAACTAAAGAAAATTGAGGAAAATTGCGAGCCAATCAAAAGCCGGGGAAGGCTGGTGGCACCGATGTGTTGCACCGGTGAAACCGATGCGAACGATGCACTCTGATGCTCCGCAGTCAGAGTTCTGCCCAAACGGCGCGTCATACAATGACACTTGCAGCGGCACAGTGGTTTTTCACGAAAAACGAGAATATCTAATTAAAAGCAGTTTCGAAATGCGAGTGAAATGGTAGAAAAACCAAAGGAAAACCCAGACCCACAAACCACAAACCAAAAACAAACAGCAATCATAACCTCTCAAATTCAAACGCCGCTATTATGTGTGCGCGTGCTCTGTCGGCACAGAGCTGAACTAAATCTGTTTTGTTTATTTTTGTTGACGCAACTCGGGCGTTTTATTCAAAGGTTCATCACCCATCAAAGGTTCTATTGGACCGCGTTAAGCAAAAAGGAACCAAGTCACCTCAGTTATTGCCAAATTTTATGGGCAATTTAATTTCTTACATGGACACGGGTGTGCAGGTTTATGTGCAAATTCCAGTGAATTTTCTGCTAGGTGGGAAGCAAATTCCTAATACATTTTCCAAGGCATCCGCACCAACGTTCTTTGGTGAAATATTAAATTGCCAAGTTACATTATCGTCACCTTCCCGGCAAAGTATCACAAGCGCCATTTTTACCGAAATTGAGTTATGAATAGTTCCGAAATAACGAGATGCATTTACATACGAAAATAATCATTTTTTTTACAACAAATATGTAGAAATATGAATAAAAGTCGATTAAAGTTGATGTACTTTCGTATCACAAGCGCCATTTGGGAGAAAAGTATCACAAGCGCCAAGTTCGGCAACCGCCTACCTTTCTGATTGTTTTACAATTTTTGTCACGGCAGTCTTCGGAATGACTTGAAACTAAATTATTTTCGCATGTAATTACATCTCGTTATTTCGAATATAATATTTTTTTTAGACTAAATATAAATAAATATTTAAAATACTCCATTAAAGTTGACGAACTTTCGTATCACAAGCGCCATGTAAGAGAAAAGTATCACAAGCGCCAAGTTGGGAATAATCGCTCATCTTTGAGATTGATTTTCGATATTAGTATCAACAACTTTTGGAATGACTTGGAGCGATTCGTCACTTTTCGGCCGAAGTATCACAAGCGCTATTTTTATTAAAGTTGAGTTATGGGTAGTTTTGAATTAATAAGATGCACTTACATACGAAAATAATATTTTTTTTAGATTAAAAATGAAGAAATATGGAAAAAACTCCGTTAAATTTGATGGGCTTTCGTATCACAAGCGCCAATAGATTCTCAGAGTGCCCCGAGAAGCCGATATCACAAGCGCCAATTTTCAAAGAAAAACCCGTTTTTTTAAAGAAATTTTATTAAAATTCGAAGCAGGGAGGTGTGCTGGATCTATATTTCAAGTTTCAAGCCAAACATCCGTCTTTTACGGTCGCTATTCAGTTTTTTGTGTCTCTTGAAAAGTTGGCAAAGTGGCGCTTGTGATACTTTGCCGGGAAGGTGACGAATTTGGCGATAGTTGATGTGGCCTGCTCCCTTTCTGCTGAACGCAGTCCATTTATAATTCGTGACAGTTCAGTGATTTCAGTGTTTTTCGTTTTAAGTTCGTATCGACGAATTCAACATCAAAATTTGCGGTTTTAGTCAAAAATATCATGTCTGACCTCTCTGATTGAATCGATCCACTGTGCGACGATCCAAAGCGCCTTCATTTTCCGCTTACGCATCACGGGCATCCATCAAGAGGCGTGTTAGTATCATTATCAAGGTAAGCTGTATAATATAGATTGGCAGTACCTAGCTATTGTGATTGGACTTCATTTTGCAATCAGGAACTAAAATTTTTGGCTCGTCCGAAAAACACTTATGTGTTTACGGGGGGTATTGGTACGTGCGTTGTGTTTAAACTGACCCAAAAGTTGTAGGTAGTTCCTAACTGTATAATGTGGTCCGATTCATCTCCATCCCCGTAAGAAAACAGCGAAGCTGGAAAAGTTCGACTTCTTCCGTATTCTCAGGCGGATCCAGCAATTTGGCAACACCGGATTTCCTCCATCTAAACCTATGTTAAATAATCGATTCCTGTCGGAGCACCCGGCCCTTTCAAGAATCGATACGTTACGGTATAGGTTTAAATGAGGGAAAAAACGATGTTGCCAATTTGCTGCATCCGCTAATGTCCGTATTTTATTCGCAACTATTCTTCTTCTTCTTTTTTTTTTTTTTTTTTTTTTTTTTTGAAGAGGAACAACTCATCTTCTTTTCTTGAAATTTTCACAGAGTTTTCTTCGCACATCGAAGAAAATACACCAAAGTTTTAGAGGATTGACGTTGAGTGGTTTTCCAAAGTATGACAGGAAGTCTACAACGTTGCAAACCGAGATACGCGGTCTGGAAGTTTCACCGTAGATATTCCCTTTTAAAGTATGTGAAAGAAGTACTGATAAAATATTTAGGCCCGGATTTACCTACTTGCCGCCCGTGGGCCGCCTGTATTTTGCCGCCCCCTTCTCATTCGTTTTGAAGCATCATAAAACAACCATCAAGTGAATATGTCGGAGGAGGAGGGGTGCATAAGACGCGGTTACTCGTGCTGGGCACATTTTTTTTGAAAGCCCTGTCAACACTAGTAAAAGTTCAGTTCCGGAAACCTAGAATCTCTGTGTGGACAAAGCCTTTCATTTATAAGAGATGAACGAAAAAATTATGAAAGCATTAACATGAAGGTGGTGTAATTTCTGCCGTTGCGCCAACTGCACTGTGTTTGGCGCAATGCGTGAAGTATCCCTACAGTCTTGTAGACGCTATGCGTTTCACGCCGCGCCGACCGCTGACCGCACTGTGTTTGACGCAATGCGTGAAGTATTCACGCAGTCTTGTAGGCGCGTTGGTAGGCGCTATGCGTTTGACGTCAACTGCTACTGACCGCACTGTGTTTGACGTAATTCTTGAAGTATTCATGAGGTCTTGTAGGCGCTAATATGTTTTTCATTCTGACCGGCGCACAAAGTAAAGCCACTTCACACGTTAGGTTAAGACCCGAACAATAAATTATTTGTCAATTACGGTATATTATTATTGCCTCATAAAGATACTCGCTGTGCAACAGCGCACCGTAGAAGCGGGGTTCGTACCTGAATCACCTAGATTCAGTCTAAAAGGAAAAGGGGGTGGGTTAAAAGTCGAGGGGAAAAAACTTCATGATATTTATGAGTGACCCTTCATTTTCAACTTCCTCAATGTTTAGCGAATAAACACATGTAAGTTATGTTTCCGGGAAAAAGATCCTTCAAATACAGCCGTGCTAAGGAACAATGCCGTATGAAAATTCGCGAGTTGCCAGATTTCCCTTAATAAAGCATGTATTTTTGACAACATTCATGCATATTTTGCCTTGAAATTTTCAGATATTTTAGATTAAATCGCGTAAAAAAATTTCTGAAAATTTCAGGAAATAATATTCACAAATTTCCCAGTAATTTTGGTTTTTATCGGAGGAAACTTGGCAACGTCTGAAGGCTCATACGACGTTCTTTCTTAGCACGGCAGAATACTCGGCCTGCACAGAAACCGAGAGGTGAGGCAACCGGCGCCCGACGGAGAAATATTTCCACAGCTGCAGTGGAAAAAAAATTGGGTAAAAATAAGTCTGCGGTAAAGAGGTGCAAAGCGTGTGAAAACAGAGCTGACAAGGAAATTGAAAACATGCATGGAAGCGTTGAGAATAATGGCCATGCGAAAATGAAGCATACAATGGGAGGGGGAAGGGGGGGAGCGGGGCCCCTCGCCGCGGCTTCGTATGATAATTGAGGGAATTGCAAAGAAAACAGTTGAAGTCGCGTTCCACGAACAGTCTCATGCAACGATGCTATTGCTCAATCCTAATGTGACATGTATGTTTTCCCCTCTAAGAAATCCGACCCATAATCATCCGAACCCGATGTGATGCAATGCGATTTCCTTTAAACACCCTTGCTCACAACGATGAGGGACGGAGAATATATGGTTAATGCTGCCGTGCTAAGGAAGAACGTCGTAGAAACCACCAGACGTTGCCGAATTTCCTCCGTTAAAAAGCGAATTTTCTGGGGAATCTGTGAATATTTTTCCTTTACTTTTACAGGGCGCATTGTTCGCGATTAGACATTAATTATTTGAACATATCAAGAGAAAATATTAAGAATTCCACTGAAAAATAAACATCCAACTGGACGAACTTTGCACTGAAAAAAAAAATTCTCGGCGTTTTTACCACGGTCCGTTGGTACCTTTACCATCTCACTTTTTTTACCAATTATTGGTGATTTTACCAAGACAGACTGATAAGCTTACTTATAAACCGGTATTTTTACTGTTTTTTCCAGGTAAGAATACCACTTTTATTGATAATCAATTCCCGGTAACTTTGCCATTTTATCTCGGTAATTCTACCAAAGTCGATCAAAAATATTGGCGTTTTTACCAAGGTCCAGTAAAATTACCGAGAAACTTCAATAATTTTACCGAGATTTCTCGGTAAAATTACCAATTCCATAAATGGTAATTTTACCAAGAAAAAACTTGGATGAAATAGAACCCTGAATTCTTGGTAATTTTACCCTTTTCTTAGTAAATACACCGAGATTTTTTTTTTCAGTGTGGCAACTGTCAAATGTACGTACGGCGTTTTTACCTAACACGGCAGAATAGGAGTATCTTCAAAAATAAATATCTGCCTGGTACCCAGTGGCGTGGCGTGAATTGCGATATATCGATTGTTACGCCATTTAAACCTATGGAAAAGGATCGATAAACGGGGTGTTCGCAGCGAACACCTTAATAATCGATTCTTTACCATAGGTTTAAATGGAATAACAATCGATACATCGCAAGTCACGCCACGCCACTGATGGTACCCGAGTTTCATTTGTTATCGCGGACGTGCTAACCACGCGCATTTTTACTGAGTGTTCTCCGTTCGTCAAATTGTATTATCTCAACACTTCAAAACTATTTGATTTGTGCGTTGATCACCAGAGACCACGGTATTACGGACACCCGAAGATTCTCCCATAATGTAAAAGTCTCCGAAAATATGAGATTGTTGTATGTTGTATGAGATCACAATCATGAATCATCATTTAGCGAAAAAGTATGGTGATCCTTGAAATGAAGGAATGAGATCTAGAGAGGCTTAATGGTACATTATGATACGTCAAAATTTGATACGTTTTTTGGTAGTTGGAGGGGTGGTTATGAGGAGCAATTTCGTATACAATAGCGTACATGCCAAAAAAATTAAGTTTTAATGACTGCATGAAACGAGAATGTGGGTCATCTGCGAGCTAATTAACTGCGTAACTGCTTGGAGCGCCTGCAACCGGGCGGTATGCGCTTCCCACTGCTAATTGTACGTTCGTAGCGGAGCATGAAATAAATGAAAGAAGCGCATACAAGATTGGAGATTTTAAACTAATTCACTGTGCTGAACAATTTGAGTTTTCTTAAAGCTTAAGGTACTTTTGCCGTGCTGTATCATTCATAAAGTTCAAATTTTCCGAAAACTAATTTTACTATCATATACCTGAGGAAGGGTTTGAGGGCGCTGACTACTCTCGAAGATTGTGAATTACAGATTTCCTACTGTGCTTATTTTGATTTTCGATCCGTTTTGAATAAGGAGCAACTCTTCCCTCTGCTCTGGCAAAAACTGAAGACAAATATTAATTATTGCTTGAATCGCTAATATTCCTCGTTCTTGCAGGACTCGCTGAGAGATAATGCCGCATCGGGGTCCTAAAAGTATGCAGGATAACCAGATGAGAAACCCCAGACCAATGAAGAATACAAAATGAGCAGAACAGAAAAAACGTAGGGATAAGCCCAAAATATTAACAAACAGGATGAAAAGGAAGAGAGAGAGATACGAGTATTCAACCATTCTAATTTTCATAGTCTAGTCATAGCAAGGGATAACTTCATTTGGTCCTTTTCGCGATTGTGAATAGCCTCTTATAGTAAAAGAAGCAATTGAAAGAAAGAAGAAATGCTGTAGTTCATTCAAAACGTTTCAATTATTTTACGTTCTAATAACGTAAAAAAATTAACTTTAAAAAGTAGAGGAAATGCTGTAGTTCATTCAAGACGTGGGCGGAAATAACTGAGAATAGCTTTGGTCGGTTCATCAGCCGACACGACATTGACTGTGACGCCTAAATGTATGCAATTACGGCTGCTCTGTAGATGTCTGTGTTGCGAACCCCACAACAGAAAGCGCGGGCAGGGTAAAAATGGACGTATTTCTGTCAAACGGAACTATGTGCATTATGACATGAGCCCTAAGACCCATTAGAATACACGCATAGCAGGGCTCACGTCGTAATGCACATAGTTCCGTTTGATAGAAATACGTCCAAATAACAACCACGGACTTGGGCACCGAGTCTCGACGTCCAACTTTAATGGAGTACACTGAAAAACGTCCAATGAGAGAAGTTTAGCTGCAATCTAAGCGACGTAACCTATAAATTTAGTGTGAAGAGATGATTACCTCTGATTGGCGGACGGTGCCCACCCATTCCGGTAATCGACTGGAGCCAAAATTTTTAGCTCTCGTGCGATATATTACGGCTTTTTGACGTTAAAACAAATAATAATTGGATTGCATTTTGCAAAAAGGAACCACTAGCATTGCATAATGATGCTAAGATTGTGCAACTTCATATTTTGCAATACAATTGCGGAAATCGTGAAAAACTATGAAAAGATGGTAATTTTTGTCTTAAATTTACAGTTTTTAGCGAGTAAAATAGAAACTATTAATGGATAATCGGGTTTTTCCTCCAAGACAAAAGAAGTTGCACAATCTTAGCAACATTGCAATGCTAGTGGTTCCTTTTTGCAAAATGCAATCCGCAATTTGTCGTCGGCAAAATTTAAAATTGGGTATTTATTGCGGAAAAAATGAATCGGGAATGAATGCCGTTCATTTTCATCAGCCTAACCTCATTTACTGAAAGTTTCAAGTTATGAAATTGTTTTCTAAATTAATAAATTTCTTCGTCTCGTTTCTCCTAGAGATTATGGTGACCCAGCAATTTTTATTTTCTGTTTAGTAGTGTTTAGGGCAGATTAGTAGCGTATTTAAAAACATAACTCTTTCTCGGAAATCCTCAAAATTATGGACAACTGCTTAAAGTGATTCGTCCCCGGTTCGTGAGTGGTTTAACTGACGCGCCAGTATCTTTGTGCCTTACCAATGCGACGGAAGATTAAAATTGAAGCAGCCTACTCGCTAGCCTTGACGGTTTTCCTTTGGCATTTTTGCAGTTGATGGCCGCATAGTAAGAGTGTGCTCAAGATACACTGGAAAAAAACCACATTGGATCTAGAGTCCAGACTCTTAAAAACATCGACAAGTAAAAATACTCTTGATTCAATCAGATTTAAGCTAAGATCAAGAACCAAACCTCTTAATTTGAGTGGATTTCCTTTTGATTTAAGCTTAAATCTGCTTGAATCAAGAGTCCTTTTTCTTGTCAATGTTTTCAAGAGTCTGGACTCTAGATCCAATGTGTTTTTTTTCCAGTGTAGGATTATATTTGGTAAATGTATAATTTTTATAGGAGGCTTAAGAATACACAAGTGATAAGGAATATAACAAAATATTAGGAATTTGAATCAACAATAAAATTCAAGAAAACACAGTAAAACTGTTTGTAAAAAATTTAAACAAATCCAGGACGATTTAGTCCATCACACTCTCATTTCCAACTGGAGAAAAGCTATATAAATGAAACATTACGGCAATGAGATGTCCGCTCACCTGTCGCATTATCTAGTACTATTGATCAATATTTCATTGATATCGTTTCCAAATTCTTTGCGACACGACGATCCCGGTATCGTAACTTAGCAGTTGTGAAAACGCCTTCAATTGGGGCGTGATACCTCACGCGTTCCGGAAGGCACGAATAGTTGTATTGTTGCGCCTTCCCACTGTCATTGAACTCGGATTTGATGTCAGAGAAGGATGGATACGGTTCTTTTCAATTATTGTACTTCATTCTCATTGAGACAATTTACTTTCTGTGCTGAGTTACTGTCTTTCGTAAATTCTTTCGGCAGGAAGAAAGTTTTAGTCTTGATAATTTTTGATACGACCTGTTTTAGGTATGCAAAGCGATTTATGTTCATGCATTTTTTTTGACAAACATTGATGAGTATATTTTTTGCAAGTAAATCGTTCATTTAATCAATACTACTATACGAGTGATAGGAAGTTTTGCCCGTCTTGAAAGATGCTGTAAATTGACGAAATCTAAATGTGTGATTTAGCACAACCTCGTTGAGTGGCAGATTAAAATTGAGTTCATTAAAAGGCCACAATATTAATTTCAACTTGATCATATGTTACGTTGACTAATTTATGGGTTAATGTTTTATACAATGACAGTTATTCTTTTCAGGTAAACTTCAGTTTTTTTGGCGAGCAAGTTTAAATTATTATTAACGATCACAGAGAACACCGGTTTCTCAATTCATGATTGATTTAAAAGTTTAAAAGAAGATTTTGAACCCTTAGATGCCCAGTATTTGCTTATAAACTGAGTCCAAAGTCCAATATATTGTATTCGATACATCAAACAGGTGAGATTGTATCGATATAGATTGGTTCAAAACATAAACATAGCCTCAAAAGCCAATTCAGAAATCTGAGGGAGCGGGTCTTTTGAAATAGATTTTTTATTCTTTTGAGTACCAAATGCCAATGCAAAGTGAGATCATGGGGAATTTTCTCATTTTCAGCTTTTCCAACTCAATCCTAACGGTTTTGTTTGAGGTTATGTTCTATAGTTTTGAACCAAACGATACATCGAACCACTATCGAATACGGTCTATTCGGGTCAAATTAACCCGTATTGGTGACGGCGCAGGGATACAACTATTCGTGCTCGATGGATGTCCGTGTTGTATCTGCAAAATTGAAGGCGCGATGACGCGAGGCGTAAACTCGAATTGCCTCGCTCTGGGCTGCCTTTGAAGTTTCGCTCAAATTTGGGAGGAGAGTTAAAAAAACAAATCCAGAATACGTTTCTCCTATCTTCGACCGCTTTGATCCTCGATTTTTTTCTTTTTTTAAAATTCTTTTTTATGATGTATTTATAGACCTACATCTAAAGCTCGTAGGCACCACACCTCGCGGGGCACGTGCCACCAGCAAGCCTTGGGTCGATTAAACACGGTTTGAGCATCAAAAGGTCAATCAGTTCACCATATTGAACATGAAATTCACAGTGAAGAGAAGACAAATCGATGGTGCAATTTCCGAACCACTTTTCTCATTTGCGGTGTTCAAAAATCTGCGCTCCTGTTTTATTTTTAAAGGGAAACAAATCAGCATCTTCTCTTGAAGTCCTCAGAATTTGCTTTCCACAGAGAGGAAAAATCACCAAATTTTTTGAGAATTGACGTTGAGCAGTTCTCCATTTAAACAAAAAAATATAAGTATGACAGGAAGCATGCAACGTCGCAAACTGAGATACGTGGTTTGGGAGTTTCACCAAAAGGACGCTTTAGTGTTTTTTTTTTTTTTTTTTTTTTTTTTTTTTTTTTTTTTTTTTTTTTTTTTTTTTTAAAGTTATTTGAGGTCTTTAATCCATTTGAGGATTCTGCAACCTTGAATGAGCATCGGGTGAGGGTCAGTGCACATTCATGCTCCAGGCTTTCAAATTTTCAGGGATTAAGGTCGAGTGGAATCTGATTCTGCTGATCCACTCGTCAGTTCCATAAAAATGTGTCGCCACCACCGGGATTCAAACCCGAGACCTATTGACCTAGAATCAGACGCGCTGACCACTAGGCCAACCTGGCCAGCTGCTTTAATGTTTCTTTCCTCATTCAGTCGAGGGACCAAGAAGGCCCAAAATGTCGATTTCGGATGTTGCCTCCCGTTCCTTGTAGAGGAAGAAAAGAAATCGCGTTGACCTCACCCCAAAATTTCACTCCAGGGGTGTGGCGAAAAATTATCAGTATGGACGGCACCCGACACCCTCCCCCCCCGCTTTCCTAGCTTCGGTCCCGGATGAAACTAAATGTTTTATGACCTATTTTTCCTATAGAATGCACCCTACTTCCCTCGGCCTCGCAAGAATTAAACCCTTTTATTCCCACGCTGGTGAGGAGTATGCAGAACTGCTTCAAAAATCAGACTACGTGGCGTGTAAAATAAATGAACGGACGGGATTTAGAGAAATTCAGGAGGAAACTTTAATAGGAGGACAGATTGAGGAGTATTCTTTCAGAAAAGGGATGATCCAATGGACGGAAGGGGGTGGAGGGGGGGGGGGGGGGCTGCGGACGCATGCACCGCAGCGGTGGAGAGCTTAGCTGTGCCCCAGCTAGAACAACCGTGTTTCAACCCTGTGTAGTTCCAGTGCGCCCTCTCAAGTGAGACGTGCTTCCCGACCTTCAATTTCAACCACATCAACCGCGAACTTTCCGAGCAATCCAGGTAGTTCTAACTTTTACCATTAAATTCAAAATCGTTGTTCATTTGAATACTCTAAAATGCTTTGCCTTTTTCAGTTTTTTTCCTCTGTTGAAAAATCCCTTCCTTTCGCTTGAAATACCTGCATTTTTAAGAATACAGATCAATTTACTCGAAATATTCCCGCGAGAATTCCGAGCGATCCAGGTAGTTCTAACTTTTACCATTAAATTCAGAATCGTTGTTCATTTAAATACTCTAAGATGTTTTGCCTTTTCCAGTTTTTTTCCTCTGTTAAAAAATCCCTTCCTTTCGCTTGAAATACCTGCATTTTTAAGAATACAGATCAATTTACTCGAAATATTCCCGCGAGAATTCCGAGCGATCCAGGTAGTTCTAACTTTTACCATCGAATTCAGAATCGTCGTTCATTTAAATACTTTAAAATGCTTTGCCTTTTTTCAATTTGTTTTCTTTTGAAAATTCCTTTCTTTCACTTAATATACCTGCATCTCGGAGAATATAGGAAAATTCACTCCAAATATTCCATAAAATTTTCTATTCTTGCGAATGCTTTGAGTAATCATCGAATTTACGTGCGGGTTCCTCTAGGTAAACGACTTGAATGCGAATGGAACCTGCAGAGATTAGTTAATTGCTGATATTTCTATTCTTTTTAACGAAACGCGAGGAGAATCATTTTTCTATTTACATCATTAAAAGGTTCAAAGTGGTCCGAATAAATTTTTATTATTTTTTTTCTTTAAATTTGCCCACACTAGATACTAAACGTTCCAATTTTCAAAGAGGAAAAAAACGCGCACACAAACAAAAGAATCTTGCTTCATTTGTATACATTTTTTTAGATACTAGCTTTATATAATTGAAAATGCTTTGATTTTTACTTATCTTTCCCAACTGTCACTAACCGACCGATAATTTCATAATGTCCTCGTCGATTTTCACAACTTCTCAGGATCAACTGGACTTCACTTATTTCAAATGTGATTAATCAGAATAGGGATATTTGTAAAACATCGCACTTCTTTACTGCTACAGCAGTTACGGGTGCCTCCATTTATAAACACTTTTTTACGCGCACTTCTAATTTCAATACATCAATTTGATTCATTACTGAAACAGTTTGATTCGAAGCATTTCTTCTTTCATGCACTCTTTTACATGCGGCTCTTTCGATGGTCCCACAATTTTTTTCATCCGCAATTTCTATTTCGTGATTCGGCCCTCGAAATCACTGAACTTCACTGAACTTCACTGGGTACCTACTCCTGCCATAATGCCTTTAATATTCACAAAGCCTTAAAGCCTTAATGTTGCATTTAATTCAGAAGCGTTGTTGAATGTCTCCAGCTAGCTTTCACGAGACTTTAAAATGTGAAAGATCACCAGTTCGGCTTTTGAAAATTGTTCGTAAAATTTTGGTTGATTTTTCATTGAAAAGTTCAATATTAAAACCATTCGAATGTAATAATTTTGTGCCTCGGCTGTCTTGTAGGAGAAGGAAGTTATGCCATCTCAAGCATCCTGGGCGTGATCTTAAAATTAGACGCAATTGCATTTTCTAGTCATTATGGATCCTCATTTTATATTTTGCAACAGTCCTCACTAATCAATTGGAAGACGGCAAGGGTTTCCAAAAATTATTTAAGGCAATTTATTTATTCAAAGGCAAGAAGCAGAAAAAAATTATCAAACAGCATGACGCAATAACGGAAACAAGAGGAAATAAAAGCGAAGCGAAAACTTAATAGGGAGACGCCTTGGCTAGTGTGTGCGTAGCGATGTTTAGTCGTAACTCAGGCGAAAGTATTCAACAGCATTGAAAATCCCATGATGACCCTAATATCTTTCATGATTAAAATTTTCACTGCCTATTAAATTTTTATTTCGTAATCATGATTTTAATGACCGGAGATGAGGTTATACTCATATTAGACTTCTCGCTCATTTTTAACAATTTTAGTTGATAGCGCGACAGGAAATATTTAGGGCATAAGCCGAACCTTTCTGTTCTTATTTGTGCGCTCTCACGTCACCTGTGTCAACAAAACAGGGTATAACTTTAAATTTCGATTTATATATTTTGATTTGCCTCTGTTGTAAAATGCTGACACATTCGCACAATATAATGTAACGCGAGAAGCAATAATTAGAAGTGGGTAGCACTAGTCTAATGAATGGGGTCCTCTTGAATCTGAATGAAAAAAATTCATTAAAATTTCATTTTGAATTAATTATTTTCTTAATGTAGGTATTCTTCTTTTTATCTCTTTCCCTCCAAATGCTCTCTTTGACATTTTTGACTATAAATCCGTAAATAGCAACCTCTCCTCATCACATTCCGATTCTAAACAAACACGGTTTCCCCGCCTCAAGCTAAAAAAAAAGGAGAAGATAGGTAATAGTAAATGTTTCCAACTTTTAATTTTCCGCTTCCTAAATTTTATTTATTCCTACAATGACAAGATAAGATACAACCCGAAGCACTCCGTTATATTTTTGCATGTTTTTCCTTCACAATTTTACACGGAGAATCACCCAAACAACGCAGAAAGTTCGAAAATCAACTTCTCGAGAAGACTTACTTAAATATTTACAAGTAACATTGTTTCAGGGCAAAAATACAACTGACGCATGACGTAATTTGTATTATTTGTATTCCATTTCATCAGTGTTAAGTGTGTACGTTGATACCTCGCTTAGATGCTAATTTCCGATCTTTTTGTTGCGTTATTTATTTTCTACGTTAAATTGTATTAAAGAGGTTACTTATGATTCCCCTCAATTCCTACCTTATTCAGGGACCGCTCTGTATCTTGACAATCCGTTACGACGTAAAAATGTGCTCCAAGCTCTTTTTACATCTTTTTAGCTCTTTTACAAAAGCATAAAACAGAATGTAGTAATATAGATATATTCTCACGGCGCGCTCTTCCGAAACTCGGTGTCGGAATTCCCTGCTTGTTTATTGATGCGATGATGATCTCTATGATATTTTCGGATATTAAAGTTCTCGAGGCTCGAAAAATGATCCAGCGTGGATAGCCAGCATTCAAACATGCTTTTAAAAATTTCAGTTTTTCAGAATTCTCGTTTCAATCCTGCGCATTTCTGATACGTAAGCGAACCAACTTTATCGCTCACTCAAAATTTTTGCAGAATATTCATCGGCGTGAGGCGTGAACCAGCAATGCACTCCTCTCTACACTGCCAATAAGTTTCGGCTCAGATTCGGGAGAAATTTTTAAAAAACGAGGCGCGATTACGTCTCTTTTATCTTCAGCTGTGTTGCTTACTTAGCCATGATAGCGCCACTACAATAATAAGACAAACGGAAACAAACACAACAGGAAACAGAGTAAGAGGGAGGACGCGCGTTGATGACGGCGCAGAGATACAACTATTCGTACTCGATGGATGTCCGCGTTGCGTCTGCAAAATTGAAGGCGCGATGGTGCGAGGCGTGAACTCGCAATGCTCCGCTCTATGCTGCCAGATTAGGGAGAAAAGTTAGGAAACGAGGCCCGAATACGGCCCTCCTAGCTTCGGCTGTGTTGACACTCGATTTTTTTTCAATTCGATGCAAGGGTGTATTTGCATATCTATATCTGAATTTCGTATATTCACCGGCCCCAGAACTTCCCTAGATGAGATAGTCGGGTCAATTTGACCTGACTTGGGATTTTCTCTGGAAGTGATCTATAAAAATTCCCTGACACTCGATTTTTTCCTCAATTTGATGTCCGATTCTTTTTTAACGATGTATTTGTAGACATATATCTAAAGCGCGTGTGTACTGGCCTCATATCGTCGCTCCTCTGACGTAAGGGCGTATCTCAATTCTCGCATGAGCCCCAAAAAGCAGGGGCTTATATGTGAAACAGGGCTCACTTGGAAATTGAGGTACCCCCTTACATCACAGGGGCGACGATATAACCAGCGGGTGCGTATTTTCAACAAGCCTCGGGTCGATTTAACCCGGTTTGGGCATATACTGATTAATACATGTTTTATTGTTGTATAAAAGTCTATTTCAAATAATTTATAATCGTATTTTAAAGATTTGTTAAAGAAGGCTTCGATAAAATAATGTTTAACAACCATTAGAGCAACAAAAAACAAATTAATATTCTTTAGAAATTAATTCCAGAAAGTTTGCAATATCAAAGGAGTGGGGATTTTAAAACACCGCTATCGAGATCCGCTTGCAGTCTCACCATCGTTTTGTGGCTTTATAATTTCACTACCCACAAACGCTTTTGAAACGCTGCTCAGCAGCACAGAATCTGGCTAGCAATTCGTCATCGCGCTCAAAGCATAGCCCGGCGCTAGAGCAAAGAGATGAGTGCCTTCAAAATGTTGAATATGCAGCAAGGACATCCGTAAAGCACGTTTAGTTGTATCTCGTCAATGTTAAAGCCATCAGCGCGTTTTGTTTTCCTAGGCGACACCGAGCGGAAAATCTGGCAAGAAGAAGTTTGAAATGGACGAATTTATGCTAAAAGGAACTATGTGTGTAAGGTTTGAGTGAGACGTAGTTCCTTTTAGCATGAATACGTCCAAATTTCCTCATGGCAACTTGGAGAGGATGAATATCATTGGTGATTCGAAGCGACCTTGGTGTGATGGTCCCGACGCGGCAGGGTGCGGCGTCAATGATTCCGCCCTCCTCTCCACAGTGCTCCGCTGAAAAGCGCCTATCGACAAGCACGGTCTCGGGTGGCGTTGCGCGGTTTGGCCGGAAACGGGAGTCCTCTCTCGAAACTCGACATCCTTTACGACTTCCTCTCGCGCGTAATTCCTTCATTTTATTCCTCGCAAGTTCCGCTCTGCTCCTTAACCTCTCCTTTTGTCTGCTCAGCCTCGCTCAAAATCACAGTCGCAATACTGGAAAATGAGCCGGTGATTGAGTTCCCACCGCACACTCCGGTAATTGACCTCAAATATGGCTCAGACTCAAACCCTCGAGGGCAAATTTTTGAGGAAAACAAATGCGCGATGTCTACTTGAAATTTACGTATGTTTCAGGGCTATCATTCCGTGTCTGTCAACAGCTGCGGGATTCTTTATAGATTTTTTCAAAAGTTCCGAGAAAGTTCCGGAAAATGAAAAAGATCCGGAGCATTTCGGGAATTTCAAAAGTTCCGGGAATGATTCAGGAAAATCTCAAAAGTTCCGAGGCCGACATCGGTTGGTCCAGTGGTTAGCGCAACTGATCACAGACCTAGATGTCCCGGGTTCGAATCCCGGCCTCGGTGGCAAGATTTGATGGTCTCAGATCTTGTCACCGTGGAGTGGCATGGATGTTTCTCTTCGTTTCTTCCTTTGTACTTCTGTTTCTACTGTTGTTGTAATCTTCCTATCATTTAGCGGTGGCTGTTTGTCTACACGACTAAGGCCAATGAACTATACCTAGAGTGCGCAAGCTCTCAAAAAAAAAAAAAAAAAAAAAAAAAAAAAAAAAAAAAAAAAAAAGTTCCGAGATTCGGAACCAGTTCCGGGAAATAGAAGCACTGGTATGTTTTGACACAAAGAAACAATGAATATCGAGGGCTAAGGAACAACGGCGACTACTGATGATTTTGGCAAAAATGAGTTAGTGACTTTGCCGCATTCTTCAGTATTAAATGCGCAAGCTGACGTCTTTGGGTTTTCTCCATTTCCCAACTGATTTCATATGAAATTAACTTAATTATAATTTTAATTACCGTGGTTATAATCACAAAGCAGATGAACTTTGTTAACATAGGAAAAATTCAAAATTATACACACATCTTAATACTTTTATTTCCTATAGTACTAATTTGAATAATTCCTGGTCCATGGTCCAGGCTAGGCTCCTCCTCGATCTAATGATCTTCAAAAAGGAAAATTGAAAATTTGAAGATAAAAGATTGACATTTTCAAGGAATTCGCACCATAATAGATAACAAATAAAATAATTGATGTCTTGAATCCAATGCCGTGTGTTTTAATGATTTAAACATGAACATCTCGTCAAATTGAAGAGTCTCGACCGAGAAATAATTTGGCCAGGTTTTGAGGCCAGGCATCCCAGTGTGCGCAGCGAGAAAGGTGCGCTTCTATCCCCTCTAATCTCCGAGTCCAGGAAATAATCGCAAATTACTCGTTAGAATGCCGCCGGACTCATGATTCCATTATTGTTTTTCTGAAGATCAAGATAAGAATAAAATGGATGTACGAACGAAGCACTTGGTGCTCGTTGTTTGCTTCTGCCGGCGTAGAATTGAGCTACCCTTTCTCGTTATTACACGATGCATAATGGCGGTTCAACGCCGGGGATTTTCAATTTGACCATCTATTCCTATGCTAAATTTTGCAATCAACACGATGGTGTCTGCGGGTCGATTGTTGAAGGGATCGATAAAGAGCATTGCTAAGATAGGGATTCATCGATTACGATCATTCGATAACGATTCAACAATCGACCCGCAGGTTTTGTATGGAGTGGGAAGTAAACATCATTGGTTTTCTACACTGAAATCTATCGTGAATTATTTATTCTTAGCCTGCCTCTATAAATTGGATATTTATTTAAACGGACAATGCCAAATGTTGCCTTGTCACCTTGCAAGGAACACTGCTGTGGGCTGATTATTGAAATTGATAGATAAAGCTATGTACAAAGAAGACACAGGGTGTATGATGCAATCCTATTGGTTGAAACGGGTGGTTCTCATAGACTACGGGGGAAAATGATGGACTGACCGTAGGATCTCTTTTCGGTTACTATATTGGTTACCTCCTTTGCCTATTCCAACCACCCTTTTTCACCAAAAATGTTCATTTTTGGAGAAAATGTTCATTTTTGAGGAAAACGTTCATTTTTGAGGAAAATGTTCGTTTTTGAGGAAAATTACGAATATTTTTCCTTGAATTTTTCAGACGTTTTAGATCAAATTACAAACAAAATTATCTGAGAAATCGGTAGATAAACATTCATAAATTTTCCTGAAATTTAGTGATTTGCCAAGGGAAATTTGGCGTTTTTCCTTAGCACGGCACTATTCTCCAGGGACCTCTAGCATGAAGAAGGCAATCTTAAGCCTTCAGACATGGCAATAGGTCAACTCAATATGAGGACCCTGAGGTGTTTCCAAATCTCCACTCCTAGTTTATGTTTCATGAAGTAAAGTTTTGAGATCGGGTATAATCCCCTTGAGTGTGATTTTCAAACTCTGTGCTTTTTCTTCTGCCTATTTTTCTTCATTCTTTTATTGATCATTCCCGCTTTGCCCGATCGTTTCGCCAGAGCCCAGAAAAATCCATCAATTTTGAATTTACCTATGCTGCCGCGCTAAGGGAAACGCCGTATGAACCTTCAGACGTTGCCAAATTTCCTCAAATAAAATATTAATTATCTGAAAAATTTCTGAATATTTTCCTTGGCGTTTTCAGGGAATTTTATTTGTAATCAAATCTAAAGTACCTAAAAATTACAAGAAAAAATATTCATAACATCCTCAAAACCACGCATTTTAATGGAAGAAATTTGGTAACTATCAAATGTTCTCACGGCGTTCCTCCTCAGCACGGTAGTGTGGTTGTAAATCTGAAACCAAATTGTTGTAATATTACATGTTTATAAAGCAGTAATGTCAGATCTCTGTCTCATGGTGGAAAATTGAACTGGGGCGGAAATCTTGGAACACCGCAATCGAGATACGCGGTTCTTAGTTATCTGGTCGAATTTCATAACCTCACTACTGACAAAAGTTTTTAAAATGCTGCTTATCTCCAGAAACGTCGGCTAGTACCTTGTCGCCGCGCTCAAAGCGATTGAACAAAACTGAGAGCGCCTTAAAAAGTTTGAATATGCAACAAGGATATCCGTAATGCACGTTTAGTTGTATTCAAACATTATGTTAAAACCAGCATCGCGCCCTGTTTTACTAAACGACACCGAGTGGAAAATCTGATAATAGTAAGTTTAAAACTTCTTCATGGTAACTTGGAGATAATGTACATTATTGGACACGTTTCGTTACGTCGTTAGCGTTACGTTAGCGTTGATTAACAGACGAATTGAACGATGATAAAGTAACGGATCTTGTTAGGTTGATTTAAATTTTTGAATGGGAATATTCGATTGATGTCAGAATCTATTAAGAATTAGAATTATGGTCTTATTTGCTCATCCTCGAAAAAACCACGGGGGTCCTATCCGTTTTTCTTCTCGTTCATGCAACTAAATTCTGTATTCAACCACTGATTTGGGTCTAATTTGTAAAATGTTTGACAAAACTGACCTGACATTTTTGACTAAGCATTAAAATAATTTTAATGTAAGGACCAAGTTCTTATAGTATGTGCACTTTACAAAGTCTCAGGGAAATATCTCTGTCTTAGACACGAATTACTTTGAATACTCTGGCTTCCACTTACCTCCTCCAAATTTAAACGGACGTGTTTCTGTCTGCGTGTTTTGTTTCAATTATCTCCGTTTCGTTTCAATTTACTGGGTTTTTCATTCGAGTCCCCTGTTCGACCTGCTTAAAAATTCCTGGCACAAACTTATTTTAAATTTTCCAGAGAAGTGTAGCAATCTAGGGAAGCATATTAATAAGACTATACTCTTTCTAGGCGTACCATTTAAAATCTCAAAGGTTTTACTCCCTCCTTCGATTCGTTTTATTTGACTTTACATTTGCTCCAAGTTCCACGCCTAGCTCTCAAAATGTTTGATGTCGAAATGTTGACATGGAAGAACCTCAAAATTTTCGATTACGTTTTGAAATTAGTCCACCGAGGCTCGAAATCAACAAACTTTTAATCCACCCACTTACTCCGATACTCTCTCCAATTCCCCACGGGATATTAAAAAAAGAGGAAGAAGAAGGAAAGGATTCGAAAGGATATTGATGGATCACCATTAAAAATAGAGGAGGGGAGTTTGAGGGGTTGAAGGTTTGCTCGCAGAAGGAGGCCATTAATTCTTTATTTCGGGATCGAGCCTTCGTCATTTGGCCCTCTCGACACTTAGAGCTGCTTCTCTGTCGTGCAGTAGTGCCTTTCACCTAGCGGCAATCGCGTAATTCACAGCTTTTCTCGGGGGGAAATGTGGAAATTCGCGAAAAATGGCAACGCTAAGTTCGCGTATCCGTCTCCGTGAAATTTATCCGGGAAAATCAAATTACGATTCAAATCTTCATCCGGCACGCGCCTCCCCCCTCCCCCTCCGCCTTCGGCCCGACCTTACTCACTGACTCGAAAACGACCCTCTTCCCCATCTCTCTCTTCAACAATCTACTTTGCATTCGGGATGAATGTGTTGTAATACGAATACTTTCAAAAATCTTCTACTGGCCCACTAGACACGATGGGAATGCTGCCATGCTTAGGAAGAATGCCGTATGAACATTCGAGAGTTTTCAAATTTCCCGTAAGAAAACATGTATTTTTGACGACATTTATGCATATTTCTCCTCAAAATTCTCAGATATTTTAGATTGAATTGTGTACAGCATTGTCTGAAAATTTTGGAGCAAAATATTCACAGTTTTCACAGTAAATTCGGTTTTAATCGAAGGAAATTTGGCAACGTCTGAGGGCTCATACAGCGTTCTTCCTTAGCACGGCAGAACGGGTCTGTTGCACGCAAGAGACCCAGACCCAGCCGTGATACAGCCGCGGAAAAAGATTTTCAAGGAGTGAAATGGCACGAAAATCACAATGGTCACATTAGAAAAGTCTGATATCTACTCCTTCGTGCGCAATTTGCGAAGTTGTGAAGTCGGCGTTCCGGTGGCTATAAAAGTCGATTTCAATAGTTGCCCTATTCAGGATTTTTTAGGCGTTTTCCCTCCCCCTGAAAAAAAAACCCAGCTCCCAACTACTTTCTTCCACCTCGGCTAAAACTTGCCTAGAATGACGCCCAGCGGCCAGATTATTAAAACTATCTCGATCCAACACGACAAGACACCCCCCCCCCCCCCCAGGGCCGGATTTACCTACTTGCCGCCCATGGGCCGCCTGTATTTTGCCGCCCTCTTCTCATTCGTTTTGAAACATCAATAAAAACCAACAGGGGTAGGGGTGCATAATACGCGTTTACTCGTGTTGGTAAAATTTTTGCTTAAGTCCTATCAACACTACTAGCAAAAGTTCACGGAACTTTGCGCGAAAGTTAAGTTCCGTAAACCTATCTCTGTCTGGATGAGGCCTTCATTTATAAGAAATGAACGAAAAAATTATGAAAGAACAAACACGAATGTGGTTTAATAATCTTAACTTCCGCCGCCGCCGTGCCGCGCTGACCGCACTGTGTTTGGCGCAATGCGTGAAGTATCCCTACAGTCTTGTAGGCGCTATGCGTTTCACGTCCGTCGACCGCTGGGCTGCTACGACCGCGCAATCTATGACGCAATGCGTGAAGTATTCATGCAGTTATGTAGGCGCTAATATGTGTGACATGCCGACCTCCGTGCCGAGGGCTTCTCCTTTTCATCTCAAGTCCTCGTCATCATTCTTTTCCGCGCCGCGCCGCTCCAGGCCAAATTGCGTGTTTGGTTTTTCCCTTAACTCGACTAATTAAAGGTGCAATCTCTTGCATCACCGGAAGACGATAAAATTAGCAATTACTATATTCTTAGGAAAAAGAGATTTTGTCGCCTGTTCTCGTTGGTAATTTTTTTCCCGACTCTGATTTTTCTTGATGCCTACTTTTAAAAAAATTGCAAAATTGGCCGCCCCTTAAATTTGCCGCCGTGGGCCGCGGCCCATGTGGCTAGAGTCCCTTTATACTGAGAGTCAAGACAATGTGAATCCATTTCTGATTGGTTCCCGTATTTTAGGCCTTCACAGTGTCACAAACGGGAATAAAGATTACATTTTCACCGATTGCAAAGATTATAATCTGGAATGGACCAGGGAATTATAGGTTTGGCAAGGAACAAACGGAATGAGAGAAGGAACGGAGAAAGGAATTTAAGAATGAGCCGATCAAAGATTACAAAGAACGCTCAATTTCTGTAATCTTTATTCCCGTTTGTGACTCCATGAGGGGTGTTGTCTTGACTCTCAGTATGAAGGGACTCTATATGTGGCCACCTTCTTAATCCGGTCCTGCCCCCCCACCCCTATGTTTCCACTACCCCATATTCCCTTTATTCCCCCCTCCCCATTTCCCTATATTTATCATGCAATATATCGCATTTCGATGGCTTGTTAGGCTGCTTTAAACTTCCGAAAATCGGCCCGCAGGTTTCACTGCCTCGAGGAGAGCCTCCAAACCATTCTCATCCACCGCCGTGCCAATTACTTCCGCACCCATTTTTTAAATAGCGCGTTCCTTTATTACCCTTCAGAACTTGTTGATTTGATTTTCCCGAGCGCTAACAATGCGGGGACGCCACCCGGCCGCCGGGGGTGCGTGCGTGACGGCGTTTCGAAGTAAACAGTCTTTTTTACGAGGACGATAAACAACTCTCCGCAATATTTCATCCCCCATTTTTCGCCTCCCCCCCCTCATTCCCCCCCCCCCCCGATGGCCCGGAAGCAAATTGAGGAGTGCGCGCCCGGCGGAGCGACGCACAGTGGATCGAGTCAATAGGAGAAGGCGGACAAAATTTGGAAACTTTTAACACTTATAACTCCGTTTACACAAGACTTTGAAGTCCTGAAAGTGGTTTCATTTGTTTTCTCGTAAAATTTCCTTCCAAATACACCCCTTGAAATTTAAAATATGACGAAATAATCGTCAAAATTTGTAGTTTTAGGACAAAATTTCATGTCCGACCTCTCTAAATGACTCGAACCACTGTGCGACGGAGAACAATTAATCTTCGAGGCTGTCTTCGCGCCAGTAACTCCGAAAAAATGCGTGCGCGCGTTTTGTGATTGTCGAGAGCCTGCTCGAGATCCGGGAACCTGTAAAAGCCACCGGGGGGGGAGGGGGGGGGGGGAGAGAAATTGGTTTTTGGTGATGTTCGGTCGAGCACTCCACCGCTGAACAAAGGTCACGCGAGTAAGCCGCGAGTAAGACCGCGCATCTGCTCGTCGGATCCCTTGGATTTCAGTGGTTTCAGCTTTGCGCGGGGGTATGAAAGGGTGGGGGGTGCGGGAGGGTTCGGCGGGTATTTTGACGCCGTGGCGCGTGAACTCTCGTTCTCGCTCGCTGTCGATGTGGCCGATGTTGACGGGGCTGGTAATGTGTAATTTCACCGCTCGCCGGACGCGAATCTGTGTTGCGGTGCGCCGTGCGACGAGTATACAAGAGGCGAATTTTATTCGCCTGCCGGACACATGTTTCGATGCTGTTGTGAAGCGGAGGAGAGTATGAAGTCTCGATTTTCGTTTTTGGTCTTTTTCTGACGTCATTAGGATAGTGAGGCTACATTATTTTACACGAGACTACACGGAGAAAAAAACTTCGTGCGTGGGACCCGAAGTTTAGGTCATGTGGATCTCTGAAATTTTCGGATTGAGCATCTGAACACTTTATGTCCGCAGCTACTGAGGTTTGGATCACACATCTGAAACTTCAGTTCCTACATCTGAAGTACTTCGGTTTTCACATCCGAATAACTTCGGTTCTCACATCTGAAGTACTTCAGATGTAAGAACTGAAGACTGACCTCGACAGCTAGACCTAAAGTGTTCAGATGCTCAATCTGAAAACTTCAGAGATCCATATGACCTAAACTTCGGGTCCCCTGCACGAGGTTTTTTTCTCCGTGTACTGTGGTGTACTTTTACTGTGGGTACTTAATTTTGTCTGTGGTAAAATAGTATAATTTCTGTCAATCTCTAACTTTAAAAGGTTTTTGCCCAACATATGACGACCCAAGCATGCAGACCAAAGCACGCACTGATGCTTGGCTTGAAATGAAATGGACTACATTTTGCAAAGAAGAACTACAGTAGACTCTGGATCATCCGGCTTCGTATTATCCGGACTCTGGATTATCCGGATCGATTTTGCAACCATGGAACTACGTACGCATTCCGATAAGTGAGCGGATCCGCGGAGAAGCGGTCGCAAGGCATATTGGCGCCTGCAAGGCTGAAGGAATACTTCACGCATTGCGCCAAACAGTGAGGTCGGCGTGGAACGCATTAGCGCCTACTAGATTGCCTAAATACTTCTCGCATTACGCCAAACGCAGTGCAGTCGGTTAGTTTGCCTAAAACGCACATTAGCGGCTACAAGACTGCATGAATACTTCACGCATTGCGCGCTTTAATCGTTGTATTGTAATTTATCGTTGTCGGCTACCATTCACAATCACCATTGAGTCGTTCAATTTGGCGTTAACCTTTTAAATTCGTGTTGGTATGTACATGATGTATACATTATAAGAATACTGTGGTGTTGGTTGGTGGTGTTTGTGTTTACTATTATTATCCGGATTTATTTTTTATCCGGATCGGGCCCGGCACCAATTAATCCGGTTAATCCAGAGTCTACTGTATATGGCTCATTCTAAAAACAAAGTTCATGCCATTTGATTCGCCGCGCAGATAGACGTTTTCACGGATGAGGCAGAAATGGTAGATCCTTGATGCAAAATGCTGTCTACATAATAATGGCTTTTTAATTGGAGATACAGGTCCTCGTCTTATAGTGTAATATTGTAAAATCATGAGAGTAACGTCTAACGCCTAATGCCTGAGGCGCGAAGCCTCTCATGAAGGGGTTGGACTGCGACGCGGCCCAGTTGTGAGGGTCCTTTTTGAATGGTGAAAGTTCGCGAAACACATATTTCAATTTAGGACATTGCAGGTTTTTTGTTACATTATACTTTTGAAGGAAAAAATCGACCAAAATTTACGCTTAGAATTTTTACCGCTTCTTCTTGATCTTGCGTGGAATCTTCTGTGAAAACTTCGAAAAGAAATGTTTAGGTATTGTATTTTCTTCATAAAAGTAAAACGAGGGCGGAAAATTTGAAACATCACAATCGAGTTATGTGTTCCGCGACTTTCTCATCACCTTGTTTTGAGGTTTTTCACTAAGTTATTAAAGTCCGCCACAATAAACACCACCACAGGATGTTTTATGGGGGTGAAAGCAATTTCTCGTATATGAGTGAGAGATTTAAATACCGCTGTACCAAAATTGTTACGAGGTTTTATGGAAGTAATAACAGGGATGTAGGAGGAAGGGATACAATACTAGTATTGCGTGGGAGTTGATTACATCGTTATAATGATTGTATGAATCCCTCAAGTAAATAGATTCCCTGTCATTTAACAGGGCGGGCAATAACATAGCTGTACTTAAAAGCTCTCCCACAGACGAACGAACCTTACAGGAATGCTGTGAAACCACACGTCCCAGTCAAATGAGAGCAAAAAACTTAATTCGCGAGTTACTTACGTACTACTATAGGTATTCACAAAGTCCAGTCGTAAAGGAGTGGAGAATTCGCACGTTGATTCTTATTGCTTCATTTAACAGTGTTAAAAAAGCTGATTGCGCAGTATTTTGCACGATTTTTTTCCTGATAAGGGAAATAGTTTAAAAACTTCATTTTCCATCCGGAGTCATCATGCACATCCATCGGCATTTCCTATTTAAACATGAGTATGTATTTTTGCAGATTAGATCCTTCTGTCACATCTCCTCCGATGTGGTCAAATTCGGCCTCCTGTGGTATAGTGATTGTAGCGCTTAATTGCTCCATGGTCGGGAGGTCCCGGTTTCGGTTCCTGGCCAGGTGACTCGAGTTTTAGGGTCTCAAACAACGGTTATCTGCCAGTGGCGCGGCGTAAATTACGATGTATTGATTGTTATGCCATTTAAACTTATGGTAAAGAATCGATTATTATGGTGTTCGCTGCGAACACCCTGTTTATCGATCCTTTGCCATAGGTTTAAATGGCCGATATATCGATATATCGCAAAGCAAGCCGCGCCACTGTTATCTGCGGCTGGCTTGATAAGGGACGGAGGGAGGTGGGACTTAAGGGACGGTAAAGCGCAAAATTATCCTTCGTGATATATTTGAAGTGAAAAAAAAAAAAATATGAACCGATAGTATCCCAGTGTTCAGTTCACTCAGAAGTTTCCACTTGAACAATTCCTAAAATTTAAGACACCTGCAAATCCTCAATTTTTCCATTTGACGATGCGTCTTTTTTGCGGCGAAAACAATTTCCCTTGTCGCGGCAGTTCACTTTTCCGGATTCAACGCTGGCTATCCCTAGCGGCAAATCCTGTCCGCTTTGGAAATTTTACAGAGGACTTCACCAAGAGCAACTTCTGGTCGACTCAATTTCGCTCGGTTCCGTTTCACTTGCCTTGGTTCGGGGGCCCCGAGGGCGAATCGTATGCGCGTGGCTCGGAGGAGGAATATCAAAGTGGAGCTTTCCCAGCTCCCTTTTTTCCCACTCCGGAGTCGTTTTTGCCGAATGTGACCGTGGGTCGGCGCACAGTGGATCAAGTCAACAGGAGAGGTCGGACAAATTTTGGAAACTTTAAAAGCTCATAACTCCGTTTATACAAAACTTTGAGGTTTTAAAAGTGGTTCTATTGGTTCCTTCATGAAATTTCCTTTCAAAAGCACTCCTTATAGTTGAAATTGTGACGAAATAAACGTCAAAATTTGCAGTTTCAGTCAAAAATTTCATGTCCGACTTCTCCAATTGACTCGGTCCACTGTGCAGCGAGGCGGGTAACAACGCCAAGACGCCGCAAGCTTAGGAGCTCGGGCAGCGGCTGTCAACAAACTGCGTCGCGCTCGGGATCATGCGATCATGATATTTGAATTATCCAGTTACACCAAAGTGTTTTCTTCCTTCGCGCCGCCTCCTTCTCCCCTTCTCCGCCCGCTCTCCATTCCTCTGACCTCGGTAGCTCCATCCGACGATTTTAAAGTCGCGCTCCCCAAGTCCCTCGCTCAAAGCCCACATTGTCATATCGTCACCTTCCGGCCAAAGTATCACAAGCGCCATCCGACGTTTCAAAATTTCCGCCGCCATTTTATTTTTTTACAGAGAAATGGTTGAAGCTGTCTGAAAATTTCACTGAAATTTCATTGTGCAGCGCATGAAATTCAGTGAAATTTTCAAACAGATTCAACCAACTATCTCTCTGTAAAAAATGAAATGGCTGAATCAGGGGCTATGTCACATTTGCGATATTTGACAGCACATGGTCACCATCCGGCCAAAGTATCGCAAGCGCCAAGCGACGATTCAAAATTTCCGCCGCCATACATTTTTTTTTTACAGAGAACTCGTTCAACGGAGCTGTCTGAAAATTTCACCGAATTTTCTTCGTGCTGCAGATAAAATTCGGTGAAATTTTCAAACAGATTCAACCAACGATCTCTCTGTAAAAAATAAAATGAAGGCGGAACTTTATCGTCGCGGGGCGCTTGTGATACTTAAAGGAGCTTTGAAGTTACTGTTTAGACGGATCTTATAATTTTTAGCTAATCTACAAGAATCAAGCATCTAAACACAATTCCGAGACCAGTGGCGCCTACGAGACTGCATGAATACTTCACGCATTGCGCATACGCACCGTAGAGAACGAGCAATGCGTGAAGTATCCTCCGTTTGGTACGCGCAATGCGAGAAGTATTCATGCAGTCTTGTAGGCGCTAACACACGTTCCGTGCTGGATGCACAGATGTGTTTGGATCTGATATTCAAACTTGCGGAGTCAGCGTTTTTCAACTCTGTATGGATTATTGTCATTTAAAATGATAAAAAAATTAGGTACGTAAAATTCAACTATAATTTCCAACTATTTTCCTCAGAACTGTTTAGGTGTTTCAAACTTCGACCCAGAGTGGATTCTCTTAAAAATTCAGGAGGATTTACTGTACCAACACATGAGTTAAAGTTGGGATAAGGATGAGTTAAAGTTGGGATAAGGATGAGTTAAAGTTAGGATTTACCTCCTCATGAGTTGAAGTTGGAACAGGGTTTGACCGGAAGATGACGATTTTCTAGAGACAAAGGCATAGGAGCCCAAGAATTTGTCATTTAAGTGCTGCTTTCTGTGTAAAATTTCGTGGGAAACCGGTCCATCGTCGGTCCATTGGTTTTTTCAGGAATTCATTCCAAAGTTCAAAAAAAGCTCTCTAACTTGAGGCCGTAATGGAGGGGATATCCCACGCTACCCTGAGAGTCCACCTCTACATCTGGCCCAACTCTCCATGCAAAGATAGGGATTAAATACATTAGTTAACAGCATTGCCAAGTTGAGAGCTTTTTCTGAGTTTCGGAGTTTCTTTCAGAGAAAACCAGTGGCACAATCGTGTTTCTCGCGAAATTTTACATGCGAATCAGCACCTAAATCGCAAATTCCTGATACATGTGAAAGCTCCATTCTTCAGCCCAATAGGTTATGTCCGCTTGCAAACCTTATCTAACCTGACTTATTAAATCAACTTTACTTAACCTGACCTAGCGGGACCTTACCTAACTTGACCTAACCCACCTTGACCTAACTCAATTGAATCGAACTTAATTGAATCTGTACCCAGACACAAGTAGAAACTTTTCTCTTGCTCTTGGTGCCAGGTGGCAACTTTTCACCTTTGCTTTAAAACTACAGCTGACCGTCAAAAAAAGTGTTGACCGATTTCCTTGGTAAGCTAGTGAGCTCTTAATAAACTTGTTTGTAATGCTATTTGATTCGAAGATAAAAAACCAACAAGAAGATGCTCAATATATAATGAGAGGGTAGATGCTGTTGCACATGAGGAAATTTCCACATCTTGAGAGTCGTTGAACAAAGATGATCTATCTGATAAAGACTTTTGAAATAATAAAATCAAGCTCGGTCCATTATAATGCTGAAATCTAGATAAATTTGTTCAAAGCCCCTTTGCGGGTAGATCTTGTTGACTGAGCTACCTTAAAGAGGGGGCTAGTATGTCGTGACACGTTAAAAAGCCAATCATTAGGAAGCATATAGCTTTAGACAATGACTGTATGATGGGAAAGTAGAAACATAGACGTTCAAGGCAAAATTACGAGACCATTTTCGTTTGCGACGACGCAGATTTCCTCGCCATAATTTACAGTTTTTGGAGGTACACTGAAAATGATTGTCGCATAACATGTCACATTACGATATTTTGCTACTCAAAGTTTTTCATCGATCATTTCGTGCACAAATACGTAAAAATATCTTAGGAGGCGAAATTTTTAAACATAGCAATTGAATTAGTGAGAACGAAAACACACCAACTCGGAAAAACGAAAATAATTAAGACACACACAAAACTGCTCAGTAGGTAAAGAAGTTAGTTTAAGAAAAAGATTTTTGCTGGTACCTATGGCCCGTTTTAAAGGTCCAAGTTGGAAAAGACGCGCTATCTTCAATACGACCTTTATGTAAATTAACTGTCTTTAATGGAAATTGAGTATTTTCGAGTTACCAAGTTGGTGTGTTTTCGTTCTCACTGATTCAATTGGACGTATTTCTGCCAAACGGAACTAAGCGCCAATTTGAGTTCCTAATGAGAAATTTAGAATCCCGGATAGCGCGTTCTGTCAAACGGAACTAAGCGCCATGAAAAAGCATTGCGAGTATAGGAACGAAATGAGCCCGACGCCCGGTTCCGCCGCCAATCCAAGCCCCCCTCTACCTTCCTCCCCCGATGGCGCTTAGTTCCATTTGACAGAAATACGTCCAATTGAGGCACGGGTTGTGTTATATCAGTGATAATATGAGATCAAATGTACACGGGAATGACGTTTATTATACTGAGCGCCTCCCTCTGCCGAATCAAAGAGAAAATAAGGCATTTCATCCGAGCATCTGACATCGGCGACCCCCAAGGCCCCCCGGAGTGATCATGCTTTATGCATACGCGCCCCCTTCTGGGCTCGGAGAAAAGAATAATAGGTACTCATATTTGAAGCGAGCCCCCTCCTCTATTGCTCTAGCTTAATGGGGGCCCACTCGCATCTGAATGTAGCTAGCGGAAGTCAAGCAAATTCATACGTCTGTGCGCGAAACTTAAAATTTTCCACCGATTCTTCGACATTTTGCTCTCACCTACTTACACACAACTTACTACCGACTCTGGCCAACAAACTTGTAAGACAAAACCTAAATCAGTAAAAAATATATGTTAAAGAAAAATTGATTTGAATCAAATGTATTAGAATGTTTCGTGGTTTCGCAGACAAAAGAACGTTACGACATTTTAACGTTTATAGACGCATGTTGTATTTTTACAAGGGAACTGTTGAGAGTTTGAAACTTAAAATTTCACTGGCTTTCCTTTGAACCCACAGGAAAATATTAGTATAATTTTGAACAGGAATTGCACACGCTCATTTTTGTAAAACAATTGAGGTGTTTGAGTCAGTTTTACGACCTCGGGATTGAGTATGTACTTTTGTCTGGGAAACGAGGGTTTTATGCCTATCACGACGAAAAGTGCATTAAAATATGGTGCTTTTAGTGCATTTTATGCGTTTAGAGCTTTTTTTACTAAAACCAAATTCATGTAGGTATTCTGAGATCTTCGAATGATTGACAAATTGTTGAAAATTCTGATTCTTTCTCTTAAGAGATAAAGTTGACATCGAGTCCCTAAATTCCAAAGAAGCTTTTTCTAAATTTAGAGTTTTAAAGATTGTTTCAAATGTCTAAGTTGTTAAAGTTTTTTAAATTCTGAATTAAAACTGAAAAAATTGGAAAATTGGGCAGCAGTGAGGAATCACACGACCTTTTGAAGTTGTGCTTGGTGCAAGGATGGCTCCTATGCTGTAGATCGGCATCAATAACGCCCTGCGCCGCCTAATAAGCAAAACTTCATAACCATACATTAGCTCTCTGTGATACTTACGCGGTTTTCGGTCTTGGAAATATCGCTGACTGGAGAAAGAGCAAGAAGTTGTTACTGCTGCCTAATGATTGGATGGCGTGTGGGGTCGTGCACTGATCAACTGATACGGGAACTCGATTCAAATTAGTGGTGCACTTACGGAACGGTTACAAGCTCCGTATTTTAACTCGGACATCTTACTCATAAACATCACCTTGACACGTAATCTAGTCGCTAGTCGGTCGCCCTTCAACGGAGGAAAACTGCCACAGATTGCACAACTTTCATATGAGGATAACGTAGTATGGGCTTCCGCAATTCATTGGCCTCGGTATTTTTTCCGTTGCGTTTGATTCCTTTTTCCCGTCGGAGATTCTCCTCCTCAGCTTCTGTCGTTGCCGCGATCGCTCTCCTCCAATTTCGCCATCAAAAGAGTGGAATATGCCGGAACGCCTTCAATTTCTCCCGATGCAATACAGGTATCCACTAAGTTGGAACAGTTGCATCAAGCGGTACTATCATTCGTTCAACACCATCCATAGACTCAATAGTTGTCTGCGACACAAGCGAACGCTGTGCAGTACCCACCTATCGCGCCGTTGCTGTGGCCAGAATTTGGACACGGTCGAGAGCTGGCTGGAAAACTCTGGCGCTTATCAACCGGCTACCCCGTTTTAATTAAACTAAAAAGACATTTTAACTTCGAAATAACTATGTTTTTTGAAGAAACCGGTTTTTTGGTTTCCTCTGGAATCAAAGAAGCTTAAGTTTAAGGAGAAAAAGTTGAACTGAAAAAAAAGATTGGTGGAATTTACCGTTCCTTCACGCTGTATTTCACACAGCGTCAATTCAGAGTCAATTCTGCCAGAAAAAAGGTAAGCCTTACTATATACTGGTACAGGTAACCATTCTTTCGGCAGAATCGAATTTGAATTCACGCTGTGTATAATACAGCGTAAAAGAATGGTGAAGTCTACCAATCTTTTTTTCAGTGTGTACTTAAGTCAGAAATGAACTTTTAAAAACATCACATACGTCAAAAAACATCTGCTGTACAGATCTCACGTTTGCAAATTGAAAAAGTATCCATCATAACCTTTATTCTATCGTCCTGAACTATCAATTTTTTAAGTCAATTTTTTCAGTCTCTTTCCCCTACTTCCCCAAGTCAACCCCATCATTTTCCCGCCGTGAATGGATTTTTATCGTTAAAATATAATCAAATCGAGAATGCCAGAAGTACAACTTTGCTCTACGAAATTCAAACATCATGGCGATCCAGGGGGGGGGGGGGGTAGAAGGCTTAACCCCCCCCCCCCCACTTCGCCCAAAAAAAGGAAGAAGAAGAATGGAAGGAAGAAAGAAAGAAGGAAGGAGCGAAGGGAAGAGGAAGGAAGCACGCTTTTATTTGGTAATTTTTTATGACTAATTGAATCCAACCACATAATAGATGCTTTAAAATTTCGCAAATTATCTGCGCGAAGCCTCCCCCCCCCCCCCAGGATACCCCCCCCCCCCCGCTCGAAGTGTCTTGGTTCGCCTCGGCTGCATCTTAGAAAAACAAATTCCCTTTCGGAATAAGCGTTGGAGGTGGGAGAAAATGGAAGAGGGTGCATATTTATTATGACTGGAGTGATAAAAAGGATTGGAGGAGGCGTCGCGTCGAACGGGCCGGGCTAGGGAACGGGGGGGGGGGGGGGGGGGCTGAATAAGGAGCGAGACGGCTTCGGCCGCTTTGAAATAATTCATAGCCGCGTTGGTCGTGGTCGATTATGGTGAATGCTAAATGCACCGGAGGCAATGAACATAACGCCGCCCTCCGCGCACAAGGACGCAACCCCCGTCTCGAGCGAGACCCGGAGGGGATGGAGTCATAAGGGCGACGGCAGTGGCGTGGCGTGAATTGCGATGAATCGATTGTTATGCCATTTAAACCTATGGGAAAGGATCGATAAACAGGGTACACCTTATTAATCGATTCTTTACCATAGGTTTAAATGGCAGAACAATCGATTCATCGCAATTCACGCCACGCCACTGGCGACGGGCCTCATTCCGAAGGGCCCCAACGCTTTTTCGACACCGGAGCCACGGTAAGTACGTGTGCCCGTACCTCAGGAGTCGTCAGGAAAAACCGAGTCTCCACGTTTATCGATTTCTCCGCTTATTTGGACGTATTTCTGCCCAACGGCATTATGCGTATTATGACGTGATCCCTATCGTGCATATATTCTTATGGGGCTCAGGGCTCATGTCTTAATGCACATAGTTCCGTTTGGTAGAAATAAGTTTACTCTATCGTAGGCTCCGCCCGGGCATTGCATCAAACCACGAGTTTACGAGTTACAAGTCCCCTCGCTCGAAGGAGACCGAAACCATTGCCACGACAATACCAACTCGATGGCTCAGCATGAACCGCGTGTTTCTATTGCGACATTTCATATTTCAGAGCATCTTATACTCTGCTCAGAAAGAAAACAAATACGCTCTATGGATTGGATGCTTTGCAGATACAATGATAGAGAAAAATACAAAGAGGAGAGTGTAAGTAATTTTCTTGCTTCGCATCCTGATATGCAATACAGGAAGGCGCTTGGAAGCTAGATGGATATCCCAAGTAGAATATTTCAACAGAAAAATCGGGATATTTTGAAATTTAGTCGCGATTTTTTTACTATTTATTGGCGATGAAGTCGCTAAAATTTGATTCCTGCGATGTCGTGCCATCAGGCACTTCCGGCCCAGCGCACCTTCTAGTCTAGGGGAGCTAGCGCTCTCGGTTGATTTAAAATCGCATGTTGCACAATGTAACCTTTGTATATTCTTTGCTTTTTTTATAGTATCTTTTAAATCATATTGTAAAAATACAGAACAAAAAAATAAAAAAGAAGTAGAAATAAAATGGAGAAATCATCCTTAATCTTGTTCGCAATTATATCCCTCTTAAATCGAAATTTTATCTCAATTTATCACAATTTTTGCTCGACTATATTTTGGTAGATCACCGGCAGTAAAATTGCGATTTTATCGCGATTTTTTACCCTATAATATTGCAATAGATTGATGTCGATAAAATCGCAATCTTCGCATTGGGTATGCGTGATTGGGGTTCATCCATCGAGTTAAAATTTGTACCGCCTCGCCAGACTTCTCAGAGCTCCTTAATTTAAAAAATCACGGAGAAATAGTGAAAACTAGGTTAGGTTATTCATAACCAGAGCTTTGAAGGAATAATTGGTCAATTGGTCATCGATTGTGAAATGCATTTTTTATTGGCTTCGGCGACATTTCAATGCTCATGCGGTGTTCCTCCTTAGCACGGCAGCGTAGCTATGTGCTTCGATAAAAAGACGCGAGATTTCGCGGACCTCTGTTGCAGGCATCTCCTCTCACGAAAAGTAGGTATCTCATTTTATGAGCTGGAGGTACCTATTACTTAAACGCACGCCCCTCGCATTAGCTGCTCCATATTCAAAAGTTGAAGGCTCGTCAATCAATGGTTTCTCTGTCTTTGTTGTAAGTCAACAGGATCAGCGGAAATAACGGTCACGGAATAAGTTACTCTGTTTGAACAGCAAATCAATATTTGAATACGCTCTAATGAAAGATCCTCTCCCTCGCCCTCCCTCCGACCCTTTCCTCGAACACGGTTCCGCGTTTAATCCAGTATCCAGCGGACGCGCCGCAATTTACAGCGTTGTAGATTTTTGCAATTATAGTGTATTTTGCATGTCATGTCGATCAGCAGGCTGATTGTTGAAATTGATAGACACATCTATAGACAAAGAAGACAACAGGGATACAGAGGGGTCCTGCGGACTCATTATTGAAATTGGTGGACATAGCTACAGACAAAAAGGACAAAGGGAGTATGGAGCGATCTTATTGGTTGAAATGAGTGGTTCCTATAGACAGAGGGAGAAAATGATAGACTAACTGTCGGGTCTCTCGTGGGTTGCCGTTAGTTAGTCTGTTACCTACCTCCTTTGTCCATTGCAACCACCCGCTTCCACCAATAGGATCTCTCCATATCTCTTTTGTCTCCTTTGTCTATACCTTTGTCTATCAATTTCAATAATCGGCCCGCAGTTGGTGGAAGCGGGTGATTGTAATGGACAAAAAAGGTAGGTGATAGACTAACTAACGGCAACGCCCTGCTAAAAATGACGAGTAGGCTATTCAGAATTCGCCAACTCCCATGAGTAGAACTTCCTACGTATATGAATAGAAATCCTACTCATATCACTAGAATATTCTACTCATAAGAGTAGAGAAGTTCAACTCATATGAATTCAATTTTTTTCATTTTTCAGAAGTGCTGTCTCTTACCAGGAGACACCGGCGTAGCATGTAAATTTGAAAAATTAAAAACATTTTGTTCTTATAATTTGTTTGATGCGGTGACTAGTTTCTGAGATATCGGACACGGTAGATTCAACGCTGAACTCATGTGAGTTGAAATTTCTAGTCACATGAGTTGGCGAAAACTGAACAGAGAAATTATGCTCTTATGAGTTGAATTCTATTCATATAAATCGACATTCTATTCATATGAACTGAAATTCTATTTACATGACTTTGATTTTCTACTCATTTGTACCCACCATTTTTAGCAGGGCGTTCAAGAGACCCTACAGTAAGTCCATCAGTTTCTCATTTGGTCTAAAGGAACCGTCAATTTCAACCTACAGGATCGCTCCATACTCCCTATGTATTCTTTGACTATCGCTTTGTCTATCAATTTCAACGATCAGCCCGCAAGTCGAAGAATTGTGTAATTTTCCTCCAACTTATCGGGAAGATTGTCGCAAAGTTTATGGAAAAATTTTGAAATTCTGGAACCTGGAAATGAATCTTCCAAAAAACCAAGCACTGAAATGAAGCAATGGAGTGCAAACGTGCTTTATAAGTTTGATCTGTGTATTTCCATGAACGACCTTTGAGAGAAATGGAGCCTAATCTTCGGCCCTTATTTTAGGAATGGAAGTTTTAAATTATCGTAGTAATGTTAAATGTTTTAACAAGGATAATGCAGCCTTGATCAGACTCTTTTGGGAGGGCTAAGCAGGACTTTTATAATAAATACCATACAGAGAAATCAAGTGCTCATATTTTAAAAAATTTAAGTTCTAAGTATGTAAACTAAGGTTTGAGTGAGTTTCTTACTTCTTTATTACAAAAAATTTAATTTTTCATCGAATTTAGCTCTTGGATGCAAAACAAAAACCAGGAAAAAAGAGGAGAAGAAGAGGAATAAAAACAAGAAGTCTCTATTAAGTGCTCGCTACATATTTTAAATTTCTGATCGGGTTTAAAAAACGAATAACTTAAAAAAAATTAAATAGAAATAATTCAATCGAGGAAGATCAGTATTAATGTAAAAATAGGCGTTTCAAATTTTCAGCCAGGCTTGTACCAAAAGAATCAAATATTGACACGAATAAAAAACGAAAGGAAAAAACGCTGTTTAGAAAGTTGAACTGAACAAACTTGTTATTTCCAGTTTTTGGTTGGTCACCCTTTGAAAATAAAATCGAAAATTTATAAAAGAAAAATAAAAGGACCGAAGCCCACGCTTCACTGATTCGACCGATGGTAACTTCGGCATGCAGATAATTACGAGAGCAATGGGAAATGTGAAAAATATCGTTTAAATGATGTTTTCCGGTGAATGGTTGTCACAGACAACGAATCGGAACAAACCGGTGAGTGGAGAGTGCAAGAGCACGTTCAGCTCTTTCAGTTGAAAGCGTTGCAGCCACGGCAGGGGTGCTCCGCGAATGCACGGCAGTCCTGCAGTATTAATTCACCTGATAATTGACGGCCCAGTCCACGTTCGAGAGCCGCACAGTGGGACGATACGTCAGAGGAAGTCGGACATGAAATTAACCGTAACCGCACATTTGTAGGTTAATTTCGTCTTACTATAAAGTCTGAGGGGTGCCTTTGAAAATGAATTACACGAAAAAAACATTTTTTTACACATGCTTGTTTCGTAATAATGAGCTTTTAGTGTTGCCAAATTTTGTTCAGCTTCTCGAATGGAGATGTTGCATGTGTGAGGAATTTGCGATTTGACTGTTGATTTCTATGTAAAAGTTCGCGAGAATCACGATGGTGCCACTGGTTTTCTCTGAAATCATCTCCCAGGCTCAAAAAAAGGTCTCAAGTTGAGGCCAAAATGGAGGAAATATCCCACGCTATCCTGGGAGTCCACGTCTACATCAAGACAAACTCTCCATGCAAAGATAGAGAGCAAATAAATACATTAGCAGTGATGCCGTGTTTTCAGTTTTAGAGTCCCCAAATAAAGTGGCAGCCCTGTCAATGTATTTGCTCCCTATCTTTGCATGGAGAGTTTGTTTTGATGTAGAGGTGGACTCTCAGGATAGCGTGGGATATTCCCTCCATTTTGGCCTCAACTTGATAGCTTTTTTTGAGCTTGGGAGTTGATTTCAGAGAAAACCAGTGGCACCATCGTGTTTCTCGCAAACTTTTACTTTAGAATCAATGGTCAAATCGCGAATTCCTCACACATGCAACATCTCCATTGACTCTTTCCATTGTGCGCCGTTTCAGCAATACGCCGCGTCAACTCCTCTCAATGTCCTTCCTAACAAAGGCTCAGCAATGATATTAACTCGAGCATATCTGCTTCTGCTCTGGCACTCCGATTGAATCGACCTCTGTCCAAGGGGCCCATCTAACAAAGTAAAAAGTTTACCTGAGAGTAAAAAATACGCTTTAATAGAAAAGCACCGGTCTTTGAAATAAAATAGTAGGTTTTATATTACATGAGATTGTTCGCACGGACTCTGAAAAATTTTAATAACCTGAGGCAAATTTTTATAAAGTGATGGGGCGTTGAGAAAACTGAGTTCGGCTTCACACAATTTTGAATGTGTTTTTACACGATATTTTTTGGATATATAATTGAAGCCGTCCACAAGGAAAGGGACCTCTGTGCAATGCAAATTTGACATTTTTAGATGACAAATGCCCAAAAATGTCGAAGCAAACGGGTTTTATGGTGTTTTGAAATTCCAGGTTCCAAAAATGTTATCTTATTATAGCCACAAAATGTCGTTTGGACTTTGAACTTTACTTTATGGACTCCAAAAATAGCATTTAAAAAATTGCTTTGTCTGAGAATGAACTTGTAAAGAGGTGGTGGATACGGAACTGTACCAATCTGAACATATCGCCATCAAACCTTTGAGCATTTTGCTCCCATCCCCTTTGCGTCATAGAGTTGATCCGTTTGGTCAGTTCTGATCGATTTTGAAACCTTAGTCGTAATTAAAAAAAAATAACTCCTGCATTTCATAATAATCAAAAGGGAAGCCAATATTTTCTCCATGAGAAATGTCAGGGTAGCTCAACAAGAAGCCGATCCCTTTTTCTCCAAAAAACTTGGTTTTCCTTTATTATACTCGATCCACTTTGATCCAGTTTGCTTACGCTTCAACACACATTTTCTTGATACCACTATTCAACCTCTGGTGTGTTGCGGAGTATCATTTCTATTTGAAGGCGCTTCGCAATAACGGAAGAAAGAAACATTCGAATACATATGACGCGCATTTTCTCATCACGGCGGTGTCCTTCAATCATTGATTCAGAGTTTTGTCACTAAAAAGAGATCGATGAGAGCAAATGATTACTTCCTTTTAATTGATATGGTTCTTCTCTTTTTAAAAGAGGGAGATCCAGTAATTAAAGGTATTTTTCAATTTTTTTCCAAGTTTTCCTCTTGGCACTTGGAAGTTGTATTTTTCTTTGAGTATCCTTTACGAGGTAATGGATTGATGATTTCCAAGCTACTTCATAGTTTTACGTCACAGTCTTGATGGTCCAATCGTAAATAGACATAATTATGATCTTATCGTATTGGCGCCATAGCGCATGCTGATAAAATGCGTCTTTCTGCTCCTCGCGATCAACATTTCTCATGAATAATAAGTCAGTAATTGATTTATGACTTGTTAATGGCATATTTAGGCGTATTTATGCTAAATGAAACTATGTGCAGAGGGTTTGGGCGTAACATCTTTTCTCTTAGCATAAATACGTCAAATTAAAATTAATTAATACAATTAACTCGCACGGAATTCGGACACGAGGTTATGCTGTATTTTTTTGGTTAAAACATGGCAAATAAATTATGTCAAATATTGCAACTCTCACAAATTGATATTATTACCTTCCGGCCAAAGTATCACAAGCACCATGCGGCGTTTCAGAATTTCCACCGCCATTTTATTTTTTTTAGGAAAAATTGTTGGTTAAATCTGGTTGAACATTTTACTGAACTTCATCGGTAGCACGAAGAAAATTCGGTGAAATTTTCGGACGGTTTCGTTGAACAATTTCTCTGTAAAAAAATAAAATGACAGCAGAAATTTTGAAACGTCGCATAGCGCTTGTGATACTTTGGCCGGAAGGTGACGATGTGTCAAATATCGCAAATGTGAACATATTCAGTCTGTTCTCCGTTCTTTGCACCTTGATCTTTGAAGCGAAACTCACCCCCCCCCCCCCCCCCCCATTTTACGGAAGGCCGTCGCAGCTGTAAATTTTGATAGATTCTGAACGTTTTATTTTTCGGGTCGCCTATGACGAGGTCTCATGGAAACATCAAGGGTGCGGTGTGATCTTGGCCCCGCAGCGGAGAGAGGGAAGCCGGATTTTTATTCCGATTTTGATTTCATCGTGGAAATAAACGCGAAAGTGATGGCCCGGCCCGGTGTTTGCGTTGTCGTCGCGGGAAATGAGAAATGAATTAGACGCGAGGATAAACACGCGGTCGGGTAAGGCTTCGCCCGCACCTGTTGCCATATCGCTCGCATTTTTCGTAGTATTCATGGTAAAAATTAAGTTTAAGAAAACCTCAGATGGACCCAACTGAGCGGAGAGGATCAAGCGACATCTTACAAAAAAAAGAAATAAAGTAGTAGTGAAAAAAGCAAGAAGCAAATAAAAAAATAAAATACATCATGAGTAAAGAGTAGTTTTGAGATCGCTGCAGAAAGCCTCAAAGGCTTGTATTGGTAGAAAGAATAATAAGACTATACAAAACGATTGAAATGAAACCATTTTTTTAAAAAAAATATTGCTAAATTGAATTATTGAACATTTGTCAATAAATTACTCCTATCAAATCTAAATATTTTTCATTTCTTATTTTTTAAGAGTTTTTCTTGTGTTTATCGCCAATGTTTATTTTTCATTTAGACATTTATTATTTAAATTTTATATAATAATGGGAGTTGTAACTCTACTTCTTGTTACTCATACACGTGGTGCAATCATTACTAGAAAAATTATATCTACTTAAGAATATATTTAAACGGTGCCCAGGTGATGTAATCAGACAGAGCGAAAGACAAAATCATCGATGTTCAATGTTGAGTGGAGAATTTTTCGGAATGAGTTTATTACTCTATTTATCTGCCAATCAGGTTCCTTGACATGTGACTCATTTTTTCATCACGACGTGAAAATTATATTTGATTTCTGAAAGTGGCCTTTCCGTCAAAGGATGCTTTTGGTGTGTGGCTTTTGATATATTTTGCCTCTGTAAATCAAGTTCTCTTTCTGCTCAAAAATGTCGCATCAAATAAATGAAGGGTGCCCCTGGCAAAGTAAAATTAAAAGCTTAATATCTGAAAAACAGTTTACAAAATATATTTTTTTTAACCCTAAGTTGAATATTTTTCAGCTCAATGTTTTGGTTTACCTAATGGATTTCCAGCGTGATGGGGGGGGGGGGGGGAGAGGGTTGGACCTGGTCACGCAGATGATTAATTTTTAAAGTATTTTCGAGGGGATCTTCCACCACTCAATTAAGATTTTTGCCTCCACTTTTTCTTCCCTCCAAAAGCATAGGTAAAATTGGATTGTTTTTAAATAAGCGGAGCCAAATTTTTGGCTAACTATGAGTTTGATCGAAAATTGTTTAGTGGAAGCAACTGCCTCGGGGGGAGGGGGCGTACGCCCACTGCCGTTTGCCCAAAAAAAAAAGAGGAACAAAGGAGAAAGAAAGAAGGAAGGGACGAAGAAAGGAATAAGGAAACACGCTCATATTAAGTAATTATTCAGGTCAAAATGGACCCAAACTGCAAATCAGATGCTTTAAATTTTCAAAAATTTTCTGGAGAAAGCCCTTTGGACTCCCTCACGCCCCCCTCCCCCGTTTAAAGTGTCTGGATCCACCCATGCTTCTCCAGGTCGATTATTGAAATTGATAGACACAGCTATAGACAAAGAAGACATTGGGAGTATAGAGCGATCCTACTGGGTGAAATTGGAGGTTCCTATAGACTAAGGGAGAAAGTGATGGACTAGATGAAGGGTCTCTTGTGAGTTGCCTTTAGTTAGTCTATTACCTACCTCCTTTGTCCGTTGCAACCACCCGTTTCCACCAATAGGATCCCTCCATATCTTTTTTGTCTTCTTTGTCTATAGCTTTGTCTATTAATTTCAATAATCTGCCTGCAGCCTAAACGAGCGAGGAGAGAGTGCTAAGGACTCTGACGCATGCCCGTACTCTGTTTCAGCATATAAAAAGGAAGCAGTTGGACATTTTATTTCCTGAGGTTCCTTTCTTTAATTTATTTTCCTTTATTAAAAAAAATAATAACTTTCTACTGCGAAAGTTTAAGTTGCAAAGCGTGTTGGCAAAAACGCAAGGCGCACGTTGAGCTGTCAACAGGGACTGGGCTCAAGGTGCGGATTAGAGGCAACTGTTGGTCATTATCCGACTGGAATAAGTCGACGCGGGAAACGACAACCGTGTTCCAGGCTAAATCCGTTTCTTACCTCAGCCGACGCCGCGTCATACCCGGGCCACGCTGCCTTGTCATTTCTCTCCAAATTGACTGATTTTTGAACAGGAAAAAAATCAACTTCAATCTTGAATGACGGCACTGGCGGGCTCAGGACGTTGCATCCACCTGCGATGCATCCACCCAGCCGTTAGATTAGGTCAGGTTAGGTTAGGTTAGGTCAAGTAGGTTAGATTAAGTAGGTTAGGTTAAGTAGGTTAGGTTAAGTAGGTTAGGTTAGATTAGGTTAGGTTAGGTTAAGTAGGTCAGGTTAGGTTAGGTCAGGTTAGGTTAGGTTAGGTTAGGTTAAGTTAGGTTAGGTTAGGTTAGATAAGGGTGGATGCATCGCAGGGGGATGCAAAGTCACGCATCCGGCACTGGCGTATCTTACCCTCTACCTTTTCGCGTATTAGTAATACTCAATTTTATTTTTTTTTCCAAGATATTTGAGGTCTTTAATCTATTTGATGATTCTGCAACTTTGAATAAGCATCGGGTTAGGGCTAGTGCAAATTCATGCTCCAGGCTTTCAAATGTTCAGGGACTAAGGTCAAGTGGAATCTGTTTCTGCAGATCCACTTGTCAGCACCATGAAAATTCGTCGCCATCACCGGGATTCGAACCCGAGACCTGTTGACATAGAGTCAGACGCACTGACCACTAGGCCAACCTGACCGGCTAATTCTAAATTTATTCGGCTCAAACCTAACGTAAGGAGGATATGACCAGTTTCCACAGTCGATACACATATTCTGCCGCACTAAGAGAAAATACCGTATGAACATTCAATGTTGCCAAATTTCCTCCGATAAAATACTCATCTTGGAATAAAAATTTTAATATTTTTCCTTACAATTTTTGGATACTCTAAATTAACCCGCTGAGAAAAATTTCAAAAAAATTTTGAATAACATTACTCACAAGTTTCTCAGACAATTCATTTTTTATCAAATAAAATTTGGCTATATCCGAAGACTCAAATGGCGATCTTTAAATGGGTCCTTGATCGCTATCAGTGGCAAGCGTGAATCATCAGCTGTCGATTTTCTCCCAGTTGAAGTCATGGTAAATAATCGATTATTAAGTTGTTCGTTGCGAGCACCCTGATAATCGATACTTTTCCATTGGTTTAAATGGTAGATCAATCGATTCATCGAAAAGTACTGATCGATATGCGGCCAACCCCCGACACGTTATCATCATTTTTCATGGAGGCGGCAGCAATATGCCGTGTAGCATAGACTCAAGTTAAGTTCGGATCGATGATACAACTAAACTAACTCTGGGACAAGGCGTAGGGTATCACGCAGAAATGAAGGCGGGCTAAGTTTCAATCATGCTTACTAGTTTACGCATCTACCTCTCCGGTTCGGATGAATGTCAACCATTCCGCGGTTCGATATATCACTAAATTAGAAAATCTTTGAGGTCATGTCATAGGTGACACTAGGGGGTGCCCTCTGGCCACTACGCTGTTTATCCCGCCATTTGCTTCGCGCTATGAGAGAACTGCCTTCCAATACCCAAGAATATGAGGTATGCGACATTAAATGAGATAAATGTCAACCAGTCTTTGACTTTGCTACAGCCACTCTATCAATTATAAACCTTGCATTTCCTCAATTCCTCGAATATCGCTTCTTTTAACGCCATCCGAATCTAATAAGTGTAGTCTCTTTCCGTACCTGTAGTGTGATCCCAAGCAGCACACTCATATGCAATCGTATTTATGCGTCTGTTAAGTAATGTTAGTATATCAGATTTATTGGCTCCAAAGTATCTATTAGCCATGTGGCATTTTTTTTTTTTTTTTTTTTTATTTTTCATTCAGATTTATTTGTTCTTAAATGTAACCGGCTCAGGGGAAAAGAGACCTTGTACCAGCCCACAAAAAACCAAAGTTTAGTTAAATTGATACTCCAGTATTGAAAAGTGCTTTACTAACATTTTGAGATGAAAAACCCCCAACATGCCGAGCCGATGTTCTATCATGACGCTTTGAAGTATGCAGATCGGTTGTTTTGAAGAAAAAATTATTTTGAATTCTTAAGTTCCGAGCTCGGGGCACAAAATAGCGTAGGTGTAGTGCAAATTTACAGACCTTGTTGGCACCAAATAAACTGCGTTTTGCAATGAGGTACTACTATTTCTCGCTCATCCATAAAAGCACCTTTCTGCGTGGAAAAACTAATGGGACATTGGTTGTTTCTAAAGTAGGCCAGAAATAGTAGCTCCTGATCGCAAAATACAGCCCGAATGAGCTGACCGCTCACAATTAATAATTCAAGATAGTAAAAAATGTCTTTGGTCTGAATCTCGAAATCCAATTTTTCGACGCGATTTGGCAAAAAAAACATTCCTCGAAAACATCTACTTCCGCGCACCAAGGTCCCTCTTTCTGGGGAAGGTCACAAATATTTCTTCATGATGTTTTATCCACTTATTTATGAATCCTCGTCCATCCCCTCCTGTATTTTACATCAGTTTTCGTTGTCGCTCTGTGACGCAAAAGGCGGCGGAGCTTCCCACATGCTTTTTTCACGGCAGCTCCGAGGTGTTAAAGTTGATCTCAAATACATGGATTTCACTCGAGGCTGAAATGTGAAACTTGATTCGAATTCAAGAATGAACTCGGCATTTTCGAAAATGTAGGTTGGGCTTTTCCCGGTAGATGGGATTTAATTTATCGCCGTCATCGGAGAGTAAGTCATACGAACGTATTTCTGCCAAACGGCACTATGTGCCTTAAGACACGAGCCGCGAGACCTATAAGAGTATACGCATAACAGGGCTCACGTCATGCTGCACATAGTTCCGTTCGGCAGAAATACGCCCATATGAAGATTCCGCCGAGAGTTTAAGGTGAAATTGAAGGGGTGCTAAAACGGAATTTATCTCTCTGAGGGAAACGGCTTTACTCAGGGCGAGGAGGAACGGAAACATGAAAAGAAAGTTTAAAAAAGCGGAAATGAAAAAAAAAGGAGCCGGGGCTCATTTCTGAATCTTCAGTTTTCCTCTGCGCGTATTAATTCCATCTTCTGGGGGTGAAATCAAGGCCCCGCCATGTTCTCAGCCACGGAGGAAACGAACGCCGCACCTTTGACGAAACGATCATCACCTGAGGCGTGGCGTGAACGATCGACCATCGATATTTCCCCATTTGACGCTATAGTAAAGAATCGATCAATAAGGTGTTCGTTGCGAACACCCTGTTTATCGATCCTTTTCCATAGGTTTAATTGACGGATCGATCGGTGTATCGGAAAGCACGCCACGCCACTGAAAATTACAAAGCCCGATCGTTTTTGCCCCCCTCCCCCCCATCCATCCATTTTGATGGATGGCTCCGTCGCTTTGGAATTTCACCGAGAGTGATCCCCGGAAGTTGGCATCATTTCCCCAGAATCACGTGATTTTTGTTCATTTCCAGCTCCTATTTCAACTTTCAAGAAGCACGAAACAAAGTATTGTCGTGAGTAGATACCGTACGTACACTTATGTGACACTTTTTCGAAAGTTTTCAAAGTCCCAAAATTAGTAATATGAAACTAATTGTAGGTAGTGCTTTGAGAATTCAAAAATTCATACGTCTAAACAAAGTAAAAATGGTGGTTTTTTAATAACGAAGTATCGTTAAATAGATTCAATTTGAACTTGTAAAAATCGAGTGGTGAAATAGGTAATTTTTAAAGTCCAAACCAAAAATGTTTACGCATTTTTAGACTGCGACAAAAGATCCGCCATCTTGCCTCCTCCACTTATTTTATACGTAAAAGTGACGTTAGATGACCTTTAGTCGCAGTCTAGAAATGCATTTACTTATTTGGCATGGACTTTACTTGATAGTCACTAACTAAAGCATTAAGTTTGTATTTAACGGGCGGGACAAAATTTCAGTTAAACAGGAATCGCTCAGCGATGAATTGATTATATATTGTAATTGGGTAGCCCGTTAGGTACTACCAATCCTGAATTTGTTACCCTCCATGAGACATTGCTATTATTATGGTCCGAGTCCAATTATGCGCGATTCACTTCATCCGAAGTGACCAATAAGGTTTTTTCGATGGGTAAAAATGAGCAAAATCTCCAACTCATGATACAAATAGCCGGCCAAGTCCGAAATGTTTCCGGCCCCTTGACTGATTGATTTTTACCTGTGTGAAACCCTACATGAAAAAAAAAAACGATATTGTGCTGAGCACTAACTGTTTAGATCAAATGGAGCCAGCTGACATAACAGTGCTGTTGAGACTTACAGTCTGTACGGCGTAAAGTTGTAGGGCTCAGCCCTACTGCCATAGTAGCGGGCTCCATTTGATCTAAACAGTTAGTGCTCAGCACGATATCGTTTGTTTCCGTGTAGCTCTTTACGTTGTTTTTATAACAAGAGAGCTTTGTAACATGAACAGCGGATACCTGACTTGCTGTGCCGCAGTTCGCGGGAGTCTAAACGCAAGTCTCCATTGCGGAGAAAAGTTATGTCGGTCACACCTGATGTTTTATCGGTCGAGTAAATGTAAAGACCACGGTGCGAACCTTTATGAACTCGGATCAAAAGGGCGTGGCAGTTATAAAAATGCGACTTTTACTACAGCTCGGTTGTAAAACACATTAATTAGGCACGAGAGAACAAGGTAAAATTAACTTAGTGAGGGAAGGAACAAGGCGAGAGCGGAGACCATCAGTGTAACAGAGAGTGCGAATTATGTTTTTTTTTTTTAAAAAAAAAAAAGAAAAAAAAAAGAAGAAAGCACGGAGAAATAAAAGAGTAGGTGGGATTTTATTGAGGGGCGTCAACTTTATAAACTGACTCCTTACATCTCTCTTCGCAAATTGCTCCGTCGACGCAGAGGTAGATATAAAAGGTGACTCAGGATTATGTGCGAATTTTCAGAGAATGGATTCTCTACGTCAAAATATATATAAAACTTTTCAAAGTACGCATACTCAAGTATGATCAGCCACAATAAAGTCTTAATTATCCGATCTTCGTATATAAGCGTTATTTTTCTAAAAGTTTTTAGCAAGAACTTAACATTTCAATGACCCAAACTTCCATTAAAACTTTCTTTCGGAATTAATGATCGCCAAAATAACTTCTATTGAGGTGGAATGTATTCATTTTCTGCTAATAATTTAATATAAATTGTCGTACATATTCTCATATATGGAGTTCATATGGGGCTAGCTTTTCGGCTAAGAGTCAGAATCGACATTCACACATTGTTCAGAAATTTCTAATGGCACGATAATTATTATCATGAGTAAATATTGCAAAAATGTCTACATCACACGCCACCTTTCAGTAATCCCCAATCCTTTATTTCAACACTTTATTCAGATACTTCCATCATAAGAGAATGAATGTTTTCTGTAGGTACAACACAACAAATTTTCTGCAGATAATAAATGTGTGTACAACTCGGTTGTCATGTTCAATATCATCGAGACGGAAGCGATATACCGAGTAGTGCCGACCCAAGTTAGGTTCGAACCTAAGATACAACTAAACTAACTCCGGGGTAAGGCGTGAGGTATCACGCAGAACTGGAGGCGCTCTGAGTTGAGTTCACGCGTGCCGGTTTTACCGATTCGGTCAAGATGAACATCTCCCGTTCCAACTTCAACGGGTGTTTTTGACCAATAAAAATGGATGGCAAATCTCTGTAGTGACAGTATACGAGAAACGGGGGGGGGGGGGGCTGCCTCCTCCGACCATTACGCGTTACAACCCACGGCAGGTGCTTCGCGCCTTCCGATGACTTATATTAGGTAATTGTTTAAGAGATGATGAAGAGCGGGCTCATCTAGAAATTACAACTTACTATTCGCAAAAAGCATACAAATTGATCAATCTAATTCCCAAATATAACTGTGACAGTAAAGAAAGAAAGAAAAAAATTGGGAAAGATTATATACGGAACAAAAAGAAATGACAGCACTTTATCTGGGTTCGTACCGGAAACAAACGAGCGTTGAGATACCAATCACATTTTGATAAAACGAAAAGAGTACATCATGTTTGAAACGTTATTTTGCGAACGATTTTTTCCCTACACTAAAAAAAAAATCTAAAATTTTAAATTTGTTCTTATACTATTTCCCATATCCGACTGCAAAACCAGTCTTTAAGCACTTTCAGATGGAGAGAAACAATTGGATTGCGTTTTGCAATTTGGAACTATAAATTCTGGCCCGGTTTAAAAACAACGTGTTTGCCATTAGTTTCCCTATGCACATAAGTGTTTTTCCAGATGAGCCCGAATGTATGGCTCAAATTGCAAAATGCAGTCCAATTTGCGTGCAAATGGGCCTGGTGCACGCAAGCTATACAGACAGCATACGCGGTAAATTTTTTCAAATTTTCAAAAACTACGCAGATTGCTCTCTAAGGAGTGGATTTAAGACTTTTTTGATATGCTCAACGTGATTTTCGAGAGAATTTTCTCTTGAATGGTATATTCAGTTGGCTGCATCTCTTGCTTGCAACAGATCCATTCTCCTTTCCATTTTTCGAGCTTCTGAATTCAGGAAAATGAGCAAGAGCACACTGAAAAGAAAATCTCGGTGTATTTACTAAGAAAAGGGTAAAATTACCAAGAATTCAGGGTTCTATTTGATCACAGTTTTTTCTTGGTAAAATTACCATTTATGGAATTGGTAATTTTACTGAGAAATCTCGGTAAAACTATTGAACTTTCTCGGTAATTTTACTGGACCTTGGTAAAAACGCCAATATTTTTTTATCGACTGTGGTAGTTTCACCGAGATAAAATGGCAAAGTTACCGGGAATTGATTACCAATAAAAGTAGTATTCTTACCTGGAAAAAACAGTAAAAATACAGGTTTTTAGGTAAGCTTACCAGTCTGTCTTGGTAAAATTACCAATAATTGGTAAAAAAAGTGAGATGATAAAGGAACCAACGGACCTTGGTAAAAACGCCGAGAATTTTTTTTCAGTGCAGAGTGGGAGATGCTATCCGATAAAGTTTCATTCTTATGACTCATGCTCTGAAAACAGGGGCGTGCTATTAGCAAATGGCTGAAGCAACAGTAGCAAGAGGAGAGAGGGGACGGTGCGGGACTTTCCAGGACGGAACCTAGTCGAAGTTATGCAGACCACATGTTGCGCCTTCGAGCGGGGCCGAATCAATATTCCCCGATTGGCGGCATCGGTAAAGCACGGAGTGAATCAAAGTGCGCTTCAAACAATTTCATTTCATCGGTCCTTCAAAAAACTCGGGGGTGGGGAGGAGGGGGGGGGGGGGGGCTTCAGCCCTCTTCAAGCCCTCGTGACGCTGCTGCGCTACTGGAACCAGCTGTGTTGTTCGGATATCTGTAGAGCGGCCCCATGATATTGGACTCCGAACCCTCGTGCGCCTCTCTGCACATTCCATTCATGATCCTTGGCTCTCTGATCATTGCTCGATGTTTCACGTCTTTGATTGGCGTGGAATCCAGGAGCATACCCTGTCTTTATTTGTAATTTTCATCAAGTCTTTGCCATGAAGGAAAATAATGTATTTTCCCACCTGATCTAACCTAATCCAACATATCCTAACCTAATGACCCTGGTAAAAATTGGCAGTAGAATCCGTGTTCCAAAATACCACAGACCTACGGCCGGCTATAAGATTTCCAATAGCTTCTATAGCCGGCTACACAATTTCTCATAGCCTTTTATAGCCGATGGCGATCAAGCAACTCTCAGCCAGGCGATAAAGTGTATGCTAAACGTCACTAATTACGGATGCTAGAACTTAGTGAGTTTTTGGACCAATGCTCTCTTTTTGGGCCGTAGTATCTTGATTTATTTTGCTAGGAAAGCTCCGTTTTTTTGATGGATGCCTGCCATTCCTGATATATTAGAGCGCCTTCAGTCTCGTATGACACTGTGCAATACCGCTGGTGTGAAATGTAGTTGCTTCAAGCGCCGTGGCACGCTGCGGTACGGCAGGCGGGCAGCCAGCGCGAAACGCGCATCGGCGCCTACAAACCTAACAGGGATACTTCACGCGTTGCGCAATGCGTGAAGTATCCCTGTTAGGTTTGTAGGCGCCAGTGCGTCGCCGCTCCGCTTCGTGTTAGGCTCTAATATTTAATCCGACGGAGTCACCGTTATTCAACTCATGATTTTGAAATGTTTGCACATCCTTTATGGATTATTCTCGTTTTAATTGATGAAAAAAAAAATATGTATTAAAGGAAAATATAATGTGTGTTTTGTAAATATTAAGGTGGTTCCGTATCAAACTTAATGATTTCCAAAGCACACGAATTTCTACACAATATATTATTGCCTTTTATAATCGATAGCCAGCGATGTAAGGCAATTCTTAGACTCCGAAACCTTGGACGCGATGCTAATATTGATTTTCAAGAGGGACCTGTCTTATGAGGAGGTGAAAATGGAGTCCTATATTTTGAACGTGAATGTGTTACATTACCCTCTCTCGTGTGATCAGCTTTGGTGCGAGAGGCGCGTGCTGATAATGCGGAGGCAGGGAAGAATTGGGCGCTCCTGGAAGTGGCTGCGTCGTCATAACAACCCAGCACAGGAGGAGACGAGTAGCTATCTGAGCATGTCAATGTTTAATTAGCCGGATTAAAAGACTACAGACTCCAGTCTTATCTCCGAGTTGTGAGATCCGGGATAAGTTTCCCTTGTAAGTCAAGCCGTGAGCTTCGGTTTGCTTCCATTTAAACTCGCGAGTATTAAATTAAATTATAAATAGTTATCCATCATTAGCACTTCTTCATCATTCATGACAGGACGCTGAGGAAAGAGTTCCCGCCTTGTCTGGAGGGCGTATCGCAACCGCTCTGACTTAGTTTTTTACGCACTGATTCGCTTAACGAGCCGTGAAACTCTGAGTATCTCACTGCCGCTGTATCATCATAATCAGCTGTCATATTATGGCATTAAAATGTGCATTTTTATGGATCCCCTCATATTTCATGTTGAACTAGCGTTAGACCCCATGCCTTGTCTGGGATGTTCGGTCCTGGATTGAGGAGAGCACTATCACTCGAGAAGCTTGTTCTCAATTTTTGTTTTTTTTATTTTCATTGCGATTCAGTTGCACCAGACTTGAAATGTACGGAAAATTTCACTTTTTATTGACACCTTAAAGTCCTTAATCAGCCCACCCTATGCCCAAAACCTACGGTCATTAACACCTACGGCCCCTACTGATTATTCCCTCTGGAAGGCGACAAAGTACCTTAAAAATCAGATTTTTTATTCACCGCCCATATTAGATAAACATAATGTTAAAGTAAAAGACGATGAAGGGAAAGCTAAAGTTTTCGCTGATCATTTGGAAAGTATATTCACTCCTAGGAAAAGTCTTAAGGACGAATGCGATCTTGCTAACAAATTACTAGAAATAGAAGAGCGAGACAATTTGGAAGTTCCTAAAATTACAAAAACAGAATTATTTGATCTAATTAAATATAAAGTTAAATTAAAAAAAGCCCCGGGCGCTGATGGGATCACTGGTGAGATTCTAAAACAGCTCCCAATGAGAGTGATTGCCAAACTAGCCGAAATTTTTAATGCAATTATTACAATAGGATATGTGCCAGAATCCTGGAAGACTGCGGAAGTAATTGTTATCCCGAAACCAAATAAACCCATGGAAAAGGTAGATTCCTACAGGCCGATTTCATTATTGTCAGTGGTAAGTAAACTATTTGAAAGGGCTTACTTAAAAAGACTATTGCCAATTTTAGAAGAAAGAAAGATAATACCAAATCACCAATTCGGTTTCAGGGCGTCACATTCTACCATAGAACAAATGCACAGAGTTGTGAGTCTTATAGAGAGAACATTGGAAAATAAAGAAGTATGTTCGATGATTTTTTTAGATATTTCAGCAGCTTTTGATAAAGTCTGGCATCTGGGTCTTCTCTTCAAAATACGAATTTTTTTACCATTTAATCATTATAAGCTAATCAAATCTTACCTGGAGAACAGAAAATTTAGAGTTAGATTTAATAATTGTTATTCAACATATAGAAGAATAAAGGCAGGAGTACCGCAAGGATCATGCCTGGGCCCATATTTATACAATATCTTCACTAGCGACATCCCAAAACCGAAGAGGGGCTTTATCGGCACTTTTGCAGATGATACTGCCTTAGCAGAAAGAGACAAAGACATATTTATCTCTAATCATAGATTACAAAAAGCTATCGATGAAATGGTTGAGTGGGTTTCTGACAATGGCGCCACGCTCAACGCATGTAAATCTGCTCATACTGTTTTTACAAATAGGAAAATACCACAATTACCAGTTCTCATAGAAGATGAACAAGTTCCTTACGTTACAAGCGCTAGATATTTAGGAGTTTATTTAGACTCTAGACTTACTTTTAAAGATCACATCAGAATCAAGGTGAAAGAATTAAATAAAAAGTATAAAAAAATGTATTGGTTGTTAGGCAAAAGATCAAAATTGTCAAAGAAAAACAAAATTTTGCTGTATAATCAAATATTAAAACCTATATGGCAGTATGCTTCACAACTATGGGGTTGTGCAAGCAAATCTAATATAAATAAGGTAGAAAGATTCCAGTCGAAGGTTCTACGAGAAATTATTGGAGTACCATGGTTCGTAAGGAACGAAGACATAAGGAGAGAATTAGAGGTACCCACGGTTAGACAAGTAATTGCTGAGACAACGAAGAGATATGAATGTCGTATTGAAAAGCATATCAATGTAGAGGCTTTAAACCTTTTAGATAGTACAATACCTGTGAAAAGGTTAAAAAGGTGGGAGACCTTTGAACTCCCATCAAGATTTAAGTAGTCTGTAAGGTATGAGTGAGAGTGTGAATGGAGTGTGAATGAGGGTGAAAGGAAGAATGCAAAACCATTAAACTAAAAACCTTTATGTTATAATACATTTAAGAAAGAAGGCAGAGAATTTACAATTCCTGTTCTTTTAGATAATCATAGTATTATCTAACGTTAACATATAAAATTAATGCAGTTTGTTAAGTTTTAGTTTTAAGCCACGTAGATAGATACAAGAAACACTTGTAGTAGTTACGATATATTTAAATAAAATTTCTTTTTAAAAAAAAAAAAAAAATATATTATGGCATTAAAATGTGCATTTTTATGGATCCCCTCATATTTCATGTTGAACTAGCGTTAGACCCCATGCCTTGTCTGGGATGTTCGGTCCTGGATTGAGGAGAGCACTATCACTCGAGAAGCTTGTTCTCAATTTTTGTTTTTTTTATTTTCATTGCGATTCAGTTGCACCAGACTTGAAATGTACGGAAAATTTCACTTTTTATTGACACCTTAAAGTCCTTAATCAGCCCACCCTATGCCCAAAAATGACCTACTCGTATTAAAGAGGCAGGCAGAGCGTCCTCTAAAATTTCTGTTACTTCAAAAATGCAAAAACTTGGAACGATGTCGATCTGTTCCCCCTTAAAAAATAAAAAAGGAATGGAAATTTTTAAACACCGCAAACTATATGTATGTATACGCGGTCGCGGACTTACACCGTCGATATATGGTTTTTAACGGTAGAAGATCGATTATTGGTGTTTCTCCATTCGAAGCTATGCATGGCAAAGAATCGATTATTAAGGTGTTCTTTGCATACACCCTGTTTATCGATCCTTTTCCATGGTTTATATGGCAGATCAATCTATTTGTATATATCGCAAAGCATGCCACGCCACTGGTTGTTAATGTGTCTATCCCTACTGAGGTGATCGTTTGTTTTTGAAGTTTTTCCAAAAACAAATTTGAAAAACTCATATTAAACTCGCGCTAGGCTGAATGAAGAAAATAAAATATATTAAACGTCTACCTTGGGGAAAGGAAGGAGGCTAGCAAGAAAAGGAAAAGTGATGGAGTAGAGATCTTGAGATTTTTTTAATATCCTTGAAGAAGTGAGCTAATCATTTGCGGTTGAATTCGATTCCAGAGTCTTGCTTCAAAGGCATCGGAGGCGGTACCCAATGAGGCGGGGTCAAACGAAAAGTAATAAATCACCGTGTAAAATCGCCGGCATCCCAAGTTTCCGCGGAATGCGAGTCTGGCCCGAGGTCAGGATCGGATACGAAACCTCTTAAAAGCTCCTATCTTCGATTTAAACTCCCCATGAGGCGTTATGCTATAGTATGAGACAGGGTGATTTATCTAAAGGAGAAGAAGGGTAATAAGGAAGGGAAAGAAGAATTAGAAAATAATACAAATAAGAAAAGAGGAAGAAAAGGAGAAAGAGAGGAACGACAAATAGAGGGAGGGGGAGAAGAAGGACAAAAAAGAGGGGAAATGAAGAAGCAAAAAAATAATGGTGATGTAAAGATGAGAGCAAGTAAAGGAGGTGAAGAAAGAGGAGGAGGAAGAATATAAATATGTAGGGAAGAGGAAGCAGACGATAATAAGTGAGGCAGAAGGACAGAGACAAGAGACCCTCCACTGGCCTCTTGGTGACAGGTGGAAGCTTTTACTTTCGGGGATTCAACAGTTCCTTATGGACAATTATAAGGGAGCAACAGTCATCACCCTAATTTCGGCTGTTGACCTAACTACATGGTAGATGATGAGCTTCGGGTGACGTCATGAGCCAAACAACTTTCCCAAACGTCGGCCATCTTCGGCTTGTTTGCAAAACGAAACTACCAACACGTTGTTGAACATTAACCATGTAGGTAAATCAACAGTAGAATGCTGAAGTCCCGAAAGTAAAAGCTTCCACCATGGCCAAGATACTAGTGGAGGGTCTCTTGTCTCTGCAGAAGGATAGAGTAGAAAGAGGTGGAAGAAAAGGATGAAAAACGAAGGAAAAAAGCAATCCAAAGGAAAGGCATCATGAAAACAGAAGGAAAAAGGAAAAATAGGGAGGGGAGAGAATAGAATGAGAAGATGAAATAGGAGGAGGAAGTCAAAACATTAGATACCTAAGGTAAAACAGTAGCAGAGGAAAGAGAGGAAGCTGACGAAGAGAGGAGAAAAGTGGGAACAAGAAGTGAGGAAGAACCGTGAAAGAAGTGAAAGAGAAAACGTAGAGGAAAACCGGAGAGGAAGAAAAGGAAGAATAAGAACACAAGGTAAGTATCCAACATGAAAGCTTTTAAAAGCTCCGATCTTCGATTGAGGCTCCTGACGCGACAATGGCTGTAGAGAGGGTAAACAATGGAGCCACCACTTATTGTTATTTTCTGATTACTTTCTCCACTTCGATCCTCTCCTCGCTTAATTTATGCGCTGAGCTGTGAACAGGTGCAAGCGCTGCCGCAGAGGGCTGAGGAAGATGCGTGCGCGGGGAAATGAAGAAGTTTAATCTACGCCTTGGACTGTTGGATTAGTCCCGGTTTTTCCATGAAGTTTCCCAGGATTCGGCTCAGAGGAGCACCTCATTTATCAATGTTGGCCACTCTCGAATTCGGGCGTCACCACCCACGGTTGCCATCGGTCGCGAGTTTCCCTTGCTTTTCTCCCTATTTTCCATCCGCTGTTCCCCTTGAATTTTTTCCCTCGTCCATCTCTCCCCACTCCTCCACCTCATCCTCATTGTTCTCCGCTTTCATCGCCATTATTTTCTTTTTACTTCATTTTTCTCAGTCTCCCTCTTATTTTCTTTCTCGCTGAAAACGAATTACGGGCTCCTGCTGAGCGCGTTGTAAACGAGCAAACTTTATCGTGTAGGAAACAACTTGAATCGCGAAAAAAAAAAAAAAACATTAGTTAAACGTAGGTTTGAGCTCATGTGGTCGTTTATTTTCGTCTGTAAACATTTACAGCCCAGAGAAACAACTAGTTTGTGGAAAAAGGGATTACAATTCAAGTATTACTTACGTTGAGTCTAGGATGAAATAACATTTGGAACTTTTTATTAAGCGCGCCATGCATATGGCGCGTTTATTGCGCGATCGCTGAGAGCTAAGCAACTCGATACGTGTATTTGAGCCCTATTGAATCTGTAGTTATTGTGGCGGGAACGTATTTGAATTTTCGCATCGTGATAAATAATGAATGAAACATTTAGATAGCTGGTAATTGTTTTATAATCAATGCCATTATTGATAGAGCCCAATAGATATTTTATTCTAATTTAGAACCAGAGAAAGTTGGAGACCTTAAAATATAGTATCCTGGCAACGAATGAAGAACTTTTACTTTTGCAGATCTAACATTTTTTTCAGGCCGTAAAAGACATTCTACTATCTTCTTTGGCTCTTGAGCTACGTGTTGAGCGGTAAGCCTGGTAAGTTTATTAAACAACGGCTTAGCTCCCAAACTTTCTGAATACGTCGCTCTACAGCAACCTAGAGGGTGATTATAAGAGTTGAGAGGTCGAGCCTCAAAATAATACTATTCCACCTCTTGTCTAATGTGCCTTTCACTTCCAATGTGTTTGAGGCTCATAATTGGTGGATGTTCCGAGCGATAACTGAATGTACAGGCTGAAATGGTGGTATTATTCGCTTGTGACACCGTATTTTTTCTCTTAAAGGACATAATGAGATGGCTTGAAATTGTGCAATTCGTTTGAATAAAATTCTTTTAAAATCGAAATTTTCAGTGGCGTCGTTGCCTTTGCGTATGACAGATAATTACTGACAAAAATTGACCAGAATTTTTCTCCCATGTAAAATTGGCGTCATTGGGTCCTGAATTTTTAATTTTTTGCCCTCATTAGAGTCCCATCATAACAAAGAAAGCGCAATGTAGAATCCATGTTGGATTGGCTCCCGATTTTAGGCTTCATGGATGTTAGAAACGGGCAGAAATATTTATTTTTCACCGGTTGCCGGTTGTGTGGAATTAACTTGGAGTGAATCAGGGTATTAAGAACACGACAAGGAACAAACAGAATGAATGAGAGAATGTATGAAATGGATCCGGAAATCAGCTGATTAAAAATTACGAAAAACTTTACTAGCTGTATAGGTAATCGTTCTGCCCGTTTGTGACATTTAGAACCTTGTAGCGCAACTCAGGGTATGAAAGAACTCTAGCGTCAATGAGATAAATGTAGTAGGATATCCATACTCTTTCTACTAAGGTTCTCTGCATTCGCCAATAAGTTGGTCTCTAAATGCCTCTGATTTCCATTCCATGAGGATTGGTTCTCTCCATCGGCGAGGCGTGCTTTGCGATGTATCGATTGATCTGTCATTTGAACCCATGGAAATGGATCGATAAGTAGGGTGTTTGCAACGAACACCTTAGGAATCGATTTTTTACCATAGCCGCAAATGAGAAAATATCGATAATCGACCATTCACATCTCGCCACTGGTTCTCTGCCGCTGAATTCGGTCAAGATATTAGTATTAGTTTTTGTCTTGCTGTGCGTTATGACAGAAAGCAACCGATGTTGACAGTCATGACGCAAATATCGATTGCTTTACTTCAGCCTCAAAGGTGGAATACGGGAGTCTAGAGAGCGTGGAGCCTTGAGCTAAGTTGGAACCACCTAACTTTAATTAAGAACCTTCATGGATAAGTGGTTTTTAGCGAAGTCCCGCGGATCAAAGACTCGAGATTATCTGGCATTGAAGGGTGATGTAGGTGAACCTGGGTGGTTGTCAAAGAGTCGAGTTAGAAGTCAGGTCTGTGTGTTTTGCTTTGAGCACGATCCTCCTCCAACAGAGTGGCCAGATTGCGTCATTGAAATTCATAATTTATCATGGTTTATATGGAAAATTTTTATATTTTTAGCACAATCTAGCAGCCACCTATTTAGCTTCGAATACTACTAGCCTTTGAATGACAGAGGTAAGCTTAAAACGGGTATCTTCCCCTGTTTTCCATTCAACTGTTACGCTGTTCTTACCGCCGCAGGCCCACAAAGAGCTTTGCAGCTACAAGGAAAGAGTGGACACGGATGCTCTAATTTCTTTCTCATTTTTTCGTATTCTTCCCCTTGAATCGGGAGCTATTGTCATCTTAAAAGTATAAAAATTTAAATTGTCGACGTTACATGCAAAGGAGAGGATTAAGATTCCATTTTTCTGAAAAAGAGCTAAGTCAGAAGGGAAAAACTACGTATAGAGAGAGCTGGGGAAAGATTGAAGAAGAAAATACCGAAGGCTGTTGAGAGAAGAAAGATGAGAGCATGGTAGGAAACAATGAAGAAACTGGTTTTAAGAAGAGAGAAAATAAGAAGTAGAAGAGAGAGGAAGAAAAAAGAGGAGAAAGGAAGTAATACGGAGGAGGAAGCGTAAAAAGAAAGTTAAAAAAACAGAGGTAAGTAAAAGTCAGGAAAGAAGGAAATAAGATGAGAGCAAAGAGCACATTGGCGCCTACAAACCTAACAGGGATACTTCACGCGTTGCGCAATGCGTGAAGTATCCCTGTTAGGTTTGTAGGCGCCCGTGCGTCGCCGCTCCGCTTTATGTTAGGCTCTAATATTTAATCTGGCGGAGTCAGCGTTATTCAACTCATGATTTTGAAATGTTTGCACATCCTGTATGGATTATTCTCATTTTAATTGATGAAAAAAAATATGTATTAAAGGAAAATATAATGTGTGTTTTGTAAATATTAAGGTGGTTCCGTATCAAACTTAATGATTTCCAAAGCACAAGAATTTCTACACAATTTCTTATATCCTTTTATAGCAGATGGCGATGAAGTTTATAGCCCGGCGATAGGAACTATAGTCCGGCTGCATAATTTTTTATCGCTTCGTATAGCCCGGCCGTATGATTTTCTCCGCATTCTACAGCCAGCTATATGATTTTCTGTAACCTTTTTAAGCCGGCTATAAGAATTCCTATGGTATTTTGAAACGTAGCTCTTATCGCCAATTTTACCAGGGTTTTAAAATATTGCCATCGGGATACGTGGTCTGGTAGTCTCACCGTCAAAATGGATAATGGAAAGAAGCAGCGTTAAAAAAGGAATGCGAAAAAAGAAAAAAAGGAAAATAAGAGTAAATATCAATGAAGAAAAAAAACGAGGGAAAAGCGAAATATCCCAGCTGCTTAAAAATAATCTCAAAAAACGCTCCGGTATTTGAGCAAAGTCTACAATGATTTAAATATATGAGTTTCCTCGCTGATTATTTGTATCATAAATTAAATGTGATCCGGAGAAGAACAAAGGAGAGTGCCGCCCACTACGCCTCGGGGAACGATTAATTAGCGGCTCATTGAAAATATTCAAAGCTGGAGAGGAGGATCTGTGGCTGGAAAAGACGGAATCCTACTCGGCTGGAGCGACTCCAAGCTCGGAGGGCCGATTGCGATTGTCTTGGCGAGCCGAACCGATACTCGGGATTCGGCGGCGAGCAATTTTAATAAAAGGAAAGCGGAGCGGAGTGATGGAAATGACACGTTGGAAACACTCGATCATAGGGAGAGGACACGGAATTTATGTGTTCCCGCGGCGCGAAAATAAAAGCACGGCATGGGCTCCTGTTAGCGTTGATTTGAGCAGGCACTTTTGGAAATTCCTCCTCCAAGGCTCGTCGCGTAACAAGTTCGCCGACTCGCTTTCCTTCCCTGCCGTGCTAAGGAAGAACGCCGTACAAACATTCGAGAGTTGCCAAATTTCCTTATATAATATGCTTATTATTGAGGAAAGTTGTAAATATTTTTCCGTGAAATTTTCAGAGACTTTAGGTGACATTGCGAACAAAATTATCTGAAAATTTGGAAGGAAAATATTCATAAGTTTACCAGGAATTTCGTCTTTTATCAAAGGAAATTTGGCAACGCCTGATGGTTCGTACGGCGTTTTTCCTTGGCACGGCAGTACGGCCCGGGCGGGGGAGGCGGTTATTGAGATGAGTCTCATCGCTCAAGCCGTCACGCAGGCGGCGCTGCGCCACAGACCAAAAACCCCCGGACCCCCGTCCACCAGCATCCTGGTTTCGGGTCCTCCAAGCTTTCTTATCTCGCCCGTCATCTTTTTCTCTGAATATATTTGTTCACAATGGGTCAGTGATGCGTGTCATAAGCGGCCGCCCCCCCCCCCCCACGCACCAAGTACGCACTAAAAAAAATCCGGCTGTGAAAGCCGTACTTACGTCTACGGGCTATATAGACATACCATCCGCGTTCCGGACTCAGAGGCCGAAAGTTCCGGCCGAGCGTAGCGTCCGGAGCAGGCAAAGCTACGGCTCCAGCACCCGGAACTTTCGGCTTCTGAGTCCGGAACGGACAGTATGACTATATGGCCCGTAACTTTTTTTTTAGTGCGGCTCTCAAACTACGTCATAATATTCTGAATTCTCTGCCAAGGTCTGTATACCATTCTTCCGGAATCAGATGTGTCCAAATCAACAATCAATAATTATTGATTTGGACATATCACAGTTTATTTTGAGCAAACGTAACCTTATTTTTTCTCATACTTCAGAAGTAGGTAACACTTCAACGCTAGTTGATGACAGGGCAGAGACACAACTATTCATGCTCGATGGATATCGTGTTGCATGTGCGAAATTGAAGGCGTGATGGCACAAGGCATGAACTCGCAATGATCCTACGCTGCCATTGAGATGTTGCTCCGAAAGAAAAGTTAAAAAAATTACGTCTCTCCTGTGTTCCGCTGTGTTACTCATGTAGCCCCTGCTGGCATCTCCACAACAAATCAAACAGAACCATCACAACATGGTAATAGATTACGGAGAAGGACGCGTGTAGATGACGGCGCAGAGATACAACTTTTCGTGCTTGATGAATGTCCGTGTGGCATCTTCAAAATTGAAGGCGCGATGGCGCGAGGCGTAAACTCCCAATGCTCCGCTCCATGCTGCTAAGAAGATTTTTCTCAGATTCGATAGAATTGTTAAAAAGACAATGTAAAATTCTTACATGGTCTAGTGGTCCCTGGTCCATTGGGCAAAAGAATTGACATAGCAATGTTCTTCCGCTGATTAGTATGTTCTGTCTTGTAATTTACACTCGCGCGTTGTAAGACCAGTAGAACTTGTTCCAACCCCTTCTTATTTTTTCTGGTGCATCGGGAGCTTCGGACAGCCAACTTCACGGTAGCATCGACGCGAACTCGGTGAGGTATAAAAAGTGAGGGGGTGCGACGTCGCGAAGGTCGTAAAGGAGATTTATCAGAGGGTTGGCGCGAGATACGGCGACGCTATTTAGCGGAGCAGCGTGGCATATTGCGAAAGCGGAGAGTGTGAAATAAAGGAGACAAATATGCTCCCGGTAGTGCCTTGATTTTCGTTAAGGAGCCATTAAGCTCGGCGAATGCGGAATCCGCTGCGAAGAGAGTGAGAAGAAGCCACGGCCCCAGATAAGAAGCATGAGGGATTATCAATTAAGCTGTCAAGCAGTGCAGGTATTTAAGCTGCAGTGTACGCTGTCATCTGGCCGCGCCCGGGATGAGGTGCCATGCTGACCTGCTGAGGCACAACCGCGCATGTCCAGCCGGACCCTAGTGCAGATATACGTCGTTTTTGCTGAGTAGGGTATGGTGTACTGCTAGCTCCCCGTAGCCTTGGTTACCGTTTCCTATCGCACCCTTGTAAGCTGTGTCAAATCCCATTGCTCTACGAAACGTTGCCACAGTCACATGGGAGTCGTTTGTGTTGTGAAATGGATTACATTTTGCAAAAAGGAACCAGATGTATTGTAATGATGCTAAGATTGTGCATTTTCATCCTTTGCAATAAAATTAATGAAATCATGAATAAATATGAAATTTTAGATGGTGATTTTTGTCTTAAATTTACAGTTTTTAGCGAGTAAAATAGAAACTGTCAATGGATAATCAGGTATTATTCCAAGTCAAAAGAAGTTGCACAATCTTAGCAACATTGCAATGCTCCTGGTTCATTTTTGCAAAATGCAATCCAAATTATGCGCCGCTAAACTGGAAAATATATTTAGTTAGTCACTTAATTTACGACGAGCAGCAACCAGGCTATTTACGTCGGGGACCAGGGAACCTTAGATTTTTAAATTTAATTGCTTGAAGAGTTTTAACATTTCGGTAACTACTATTGGATCATCTGAGCTTATGGGATGGATGTTACGATGGAGGGAATTTTGAATTTTGATGCGTGTACAAGATTCTTTTCAGTTGATAGTATAACAAGACATTTTTGAGTTGCTCTATGAAAAATTCTGCTGGGTTCATACACAATTGTATCAATCCGCACAGTTGGGACAAAGCCCGACCGTATTAGCTCTTCATGTCGTTTGATCTATTGGTAAAATTGGCCACACATTTTAAGCTACTTGTTGAGTTTTAACCCATCACTGGGAAAAAAAAAGAAAAAAAAAAAAAAAAAAAAAAAAAAACCCACATTGGATCTAGAGTCCAGACTCTTAAAAACATCGACAAGAAAAAATACTCTTGATTCAATCAGATTTAAGCTTAAATCAAGAACCAAGCCTCCTAATTTGAGCGGATTTCCTTTTGATTTAAGCTTATATCTGATTGAATTAAGAGTCCTTTTTTTTGTCAATGTTTTCAAGAGTCTGGACTCTAGATCCAATGTGTTTTTTTTTCCAGTGAAGGTTAAGATTTTTGGTTCAAAATGCCCCACGAGAGTTGAAAATGTCATTTAGACCTAACAGTATTGATCCTTAAACTTTTCTCCCTTTTTTTGAATAAGTAAATTACTAATAAGTAATGGTGATAACTTTGTCTTACTTGTCTAATGAGCTCAATGAAGATTCTGTCATTATATCGGTTGGCATTTTCTCCGTTAAATCATCCACGTGATAAAAAAAAACAAGCCGCACGTTCCCGTCGTTTATCATACTAATCTTATCAAGATAGAGGGAATACACCGAGTAGTGCCGACCCAAGTTAGGTTCGGACCGAGAATACAACTAAACCAGCTCCGGTGTAAAGCGTAGGGAGGCATCCCTAATTGAAGGCGCTCTGAGTTGAGAGCACAGAAACTAGTTTTACAGCTGGCACACTTGAAACGCGCTTGGGCCCCTACAAACCTACGAGGATACTTCACGCATTGCGCAATGCTTGAAGTATCCCCTTAGGTTTGTAGGGGCCAATGCGCGCTTCGCGCTAGCAGGATATCTACCGTTCTAAAGCTCCCATCAGTTGAATTTTGTGGGGAATCTATGAAGTATGTATAAAAGTCTGACTTTCCCAAACTTTCTAAAAAATCACAACGGCTTTACTAACCTTTCGTATTTTTGGTGCAAAACGACTGTCCATCTAGTCCTGAAGACTAAAAGATATAGAATGGAAAATACTCAACATTCATTTACGTACGTCCTGCCAACGATTTTCCAGAGCGCGACTCAAAATATAACACAAAATACCGCGGCGGGAACTTGACAGACGAACAATAGAAGTAAATCCCCAGTTTTTGTTTTAGTTGGTTATTAAAATGCGCTCAGTTTTCTTTTTCTTTTTTTGACGGGGGCCAGTAATTTGTTTCTCGGGCTATTGTGGCGTGTTGGTTTTAATCGTTCTCGCCTCTCTGCAAAGTGCAGAATAAGGAAACGCTTATAAAATGACCTATTTATGAACCGTAATGCTATTTTTATATACACGGGCCACGAAACCTTATCAGGGTTTTTATTCTAGTTATTTCTTTTTCATTTTGACGGAAAAAAGTGTTTCTTTTTTATATTTGCCAAGAAGAAAGGGTCTCCTTTCGCTAGATTACGTTCAAAATCTTGTTTTTCTTCTTCCTCATATCATATATATTGGAAAATCCAAGCCTAATTTTAGTATCGTGGTAGATGATGTCTTCCAGGGTGTTTTTCTACGTTGATATTTTTGCAAAATCGAACAAAAAAGGGGGCCTCATTTAGAGTGAAGGAGCCAACTTTTTTTTGGAAATTAGGGCTTACACGTCAACTAAGTATAAGAGCATTCTGTATTCATTCTTGTGGAGATTATTAAATTTATAAGTTCCATTTTCGTAATAAACCTTACTCATTCGGCCTCTTTTCTCTTATATTCAACTTAAAAAAAAAAAAAAAAAAAAAAAAAAAAAAAAAAAAACCTGAATATTGTTGACAAACGATTGTTTACAGTCCACATGGAAAAAGACCTTCGCCCACCAAAACGAAAATTGGATTTTTTAAAACCAGAGCATAGAGCGGCGTTTTGCGAATGTAGTGAGAGAGAAAAACACAGTTGATTACATTTGATTAAATAATTGACAACAATGACATTTGATTAAATTACGGGAGAAAGCATAACTTTGTCAAGGGAAATAAGTATAGTTGACTCTTTTGGAGTGTTTCAGGGAGTTTAATTTACAAGATGGGGCCAAGTGCATTTTTATCGACATTATATCTTTGGAGGATTTTGTATACTATCAAGCAAACATTTTCCTTTAACATTTCCTTAACATTTTAACTCTTTTCCTTGAATAGTGGCCTATCGATGTATGGATCTGATTATTATTCGCAAATCTACTTATAAGAATAAAACATCAAAGTGCAATTTTGTGACACGTACTTGTTGCGCGTCTTTGCTGAGCCGAACTAAGCGATAGACGGCACATAGTTGAAAATCCCCTTCGAATTCCAATGAGAGCACAAACATCGCGAGGAAGGGTTAATAAACAACATTAACATGTCTACTCCGGGGTTTGCGGCCACAATAAATAATTTCATTCACGTTTTAATATTCATGAGCCGGCGGAACATGCATAATTAATGTCTGTTCTGCCGAGAGCCTCAGCAATATATTTTGTCGACCCTAGATCATCGAGGTGAGCTGCGGGTAAGCCACCGATCCAGGGGCCTCTGCCACGATGGCACCGAAGAGCTGCCACCCACCCATCGCTCATCGTTTCAACAAACACCTTGCCGTCACATTTGTCGTAAAAATATCAATTTTTGACGCAACGGTCAACCATCCGAGCAGAGGAAGAAGAGAAAAGTGCCGTTTGAACGCTGCAGCGTTCAAATTCTTAAAAGGCACTAGCACTCTTAACTTTTAATTTTTGACGCAACGGTCAACCATCCAAGCAGGGGAAGAAGAGAAAAGTGCCGTTTAAGAATTTGAACGCTGCAGCGTTCAAATTCTTAAACGGCACTAGCATTCTTAAACTTAGCATGCTAAGTTTACTGTCGAGATGAACTGGCCTAATTTTGCAGTGAATTTCGCCCCGATTTAAAAAAAAACAACATATGTGCCATTAGTTTCCCTATGCACATACGTGTTTTTCAGATGGGTTAGAATTTATAGCTTCAAATTGTGAAATGCAGTCCAACTATTTATTTTACAGACAAGGTACGAATACTGTTCCTTAAAATATTCGTCGAAAAAATCGTCCATACGGTATTGGAAACGGTGTTGCTCAGACCATTCTTTGGGAGTCACGTGACTTCGGAGAAAATAATATGGCCCATTATGGCAGGCCAAAAATGTTGGCAACATGACGTGAAATAAATATCCGCTGCGGGTTGTACTCGTATAACTGAAAGACGGACACTTTACAACTGGACAGGCAAGATTGATTTATAGTCGAAATGCTCGATGTGAGTAAATTTTATTCGATATAATTATTTCCAAAAAGTCTCGTCAAGAGACGTACTTTTCACCTCTTTTATCTCAATGTTTGCTCGTAAACACATTTTTAAAGTATTATTATTTTGATTTGTTTCAGGTACAGAACCACTGTCACATGCTTCTTTTTTTTTTACAAAGCAGGAGTGCATAAGAAAGGTAATGTAAATTGATATTACACGAGGCGTACTTGACCTTTATTGTGGATTGGTAGAATTTGCGTATTTGTATATTTATATTTTGAAAGTCAGTTATTTATATACTCAATATTGAAAACTACGCGCTAACTCCAATTACACAATATTTACCCTTTTCAATCCCCATAATTAATAATTTTTGGAATCCAAACTTTAACGAAGTTTGCAGTACGCTAACTATCGCACTGCTAGTACACGGTAGTGGGTTTAACTCTTAAGCTATACTATTCGTGTTCCAGAGATGCGCGTGTTGCATGTTCAAAATTGAAGGCGGTTTTACCTTTCCCGCATTCGTAGCGGCCCGCAGCACGGTTTTTGTTGCTTGTCGATAACATAACCATGCAAGCAAGCAGCAGATAGCACATACTCCAATCACTGTCTTGCCTAACAGGATATAAATAAGGTCTTCTTTGCACAGCTGAGCTGAAATTTATCAATTCGTAACCAACTAAACAATTTCTAGGGATGTTTTGGATTAATATCGACAAGTTTACGAAGAACGGAGGATTCTTTCAACAACATTTTTCCCTCAGATGCTACCAAGCCTTTCTTTCTCCTCAAAACTTCATTTCGCATTTACTGCTCTCATAGGTAACACGGTAGCATAAACTAAACGTAGCGTAGCCTCCTCATCCCATCTGGTAGCCCAGTAAAAGCTTACAGGAAACCTTCGATGCGAAGCTTTCAAAATATTTTGTCTATGAAGATACTTCATCTTTTTTTCATTATGGTCTAAACGCTGCTAAAAAAAATCTTGGAGGTAGAAGGGGAGAGGGGGATAGAACCAGCTCTGATAAGTTTAGCAGTATTGAGCGGCCTCCTTCAGTCAACATTTTATGAAGAACGAGTTGCAGTTCTCCGCTATCTCCATTGATATTCCAATAGATAGAGGATGGGGGTGTAAAATTTTCCCTCTCGATTTTACGATGCACCAGAGTGCCTTTATCGAGAGAGTGTGGACAATTTACTCCATGGAAACTATTTATCATCCAAAGTGGTTGCGACTTTCGATGAATGAACAGGTTGTTGCCAATTTTTCTTACTTTTCACCAACTGCACTCGTTACCGACCTCGTCATATTAGAAGTTTTTGATGGAAAAGCAATTTACAGATATAAGCCATGCGTCCCCTCCTTGAATCTGCCTATGATTAGGACTCTGATTTTGCAGATCTTTTAACGACGCACATCAAGCGAACTAAAGCAAATTTGTTGTAATTTTAAATCACTTTTGCGGGCTGATTGTTGAAATTGATAGACAAAGCGATAGACAAAGAAGAGATACGGAGTATGAAGCGATCGTATTGGCTGAAATGGGTGGTTCTCATCGACTAAGGGGATATATAATGGACTAACTATAGGGTCTCTCGTCGGTTCCCGTTAGTTAGTATATTACCTAGCTCCTTTGTCTATTGCAACCACCCGCCTCCACAAATAGGATCCCTACATATCCCTCTTGCCTTCTTTGTCTATAGCTTTGTCCATCAGTTTCAACAATCAGCCCGCTGTTCGGAACGTGCGCCTTCGTACCGTGATAACTTTTTTTTTTTTTTTTTTTTTTTTTTTACTGCTTCAAATACCACACAAGTGGTAATCCTTGCGCTTCCAGTTAGAGCCCATCCCTCCTCCGTCCCTACCATGTACCAGCCCAAGGCGACCGTTGTTTGAGATCATCAAACTCGGGTCGCCTAGCCGGGAAACGAACCCGGGACCTCCTGATTGTAGAGCCAACGCTACAACCGCACTACACCACAGGAGGCCGACAACTTAAGATGGCTGAGTCGATTTGAAATGGATCTCCCGAAGTTCACACTCCCTCTGTAAAGGTATACTCTTCGGTGCACCTGTGAATCCTGCGACACCGGAATCGGCGCGGAAATGAAGTTGGCAAGATTGTCCGCCTCGGCGGTCCCGAGGGATACGGCTGCGTCGCTGCTCGCGGATCCAGTGGCTTATCTCGCCGCAAAAGCAGGACTCGATCAATCCCCTGGCGCCCCGACCGGGCCCTGGTCGTATTGTCACAGTCCCTCATCGAGTCTCGTCTTCACTTATCAATTGGATGTTCCCCCCGACATCGATTGCTCCACTCTCAATTCATCGCGACTTCCTTCGCACGTCTCAAGTAGCGTCTCCTGCCCCCGCCCTCGCTTCCGTTCCATTATGCAGGGCCTCGACGGCTCCCAAAAGGCCTCAAAACGGAGTTGAATGGTTAACTCATCAAGAGGCTCGAGCACGTGGCTTCTTGCGTCACCGACGAAAACTGCCTCCCAGCATTCGTTTGGAAAACGAATATTCTGATAAAGTGGGAGGTTTCTGATTAGGCAGTGAGCGCGCAGTGAGAAAAAAGCCGCGGTTTCAACGATACTTTTAATGGCGTGGCGTGCTTTGCAATATATCGATGGATCTGCCATTTAAACCTATGGAAAAGTATCGATAAACTGGGTGTTCGCAGCGAACACCTTTATAATCGATTCTTTAACATGGGTTTAAATGGCATTACAATCGATATATCGCAATTCACGCCTCGCCACTGCTTATTAATCGTTACTTACATTTGCTGACCTCGGATAGAATACCATCATAGAGTGAATAGACACTGGGTCAAATGGAGATTTTTATGATGAAAAAAGTGAAAAAAAAGTGAAAAAAGGTAAAGCAAAGGGGGGGGGGGCGGTAATTCTGAGTAGGAGGAGGCTGGAGGCTGGGAAACGTTGCCTAGAGTCAGAATTTTTTATTTTTGGATGAGCATGGTGTCAACAAAAACTTAGGAAAACCGTTTGTTGGCACCATGCTACGTAATTGGAGGCTGTTGCTGATCTTGGACATGTGTCACCCACTGCTCTTGTTACCAACCTTGCCATGGTGAAAGTTTAGGTTAATTAAATTGAAAACCTCATTCTCTGTCAATTTGAATCATCTGAATGTATAGTTCAACATTATCTTACATTCTAGGAAGCCTAAACTAGCTGAGCAAATTAGAAATGTGGCCGCTCTCTTCCCATACAAATACTCTACCCTCAGTACTAGCTCTGGTCCGCAGGTTGCGCCTGTCATTCATCCGTGTGAAGCCAGTCAGCGATCGATCACTGGATATACATACCCTCTCTATCAGGATAATCTACCATTGCGTATCTTTTGAACTTTAAGAATGAGTGAGAAAGAGAAGAGAGGATGGTAACGAACGCTCGTATGTAGAAGCCTCAAAACTTGCTTTTTACGACCCATAACATAAACGAAAGTTCGCGAGGACCATTCGCTCGATCCTACGCCTGGCAGTGGCGTGGCGTGCTTTGCAATACATCGATTGATCTGCCATTTAAACCTATGGAAAAGGATCGATAAACGGGGTGTTCGCAGCGAACACCTTAATAATCGATTCTTTACCATAGGTTTAAATGGCATAACAATCGATATATCGCAAAGCACGCCTCGCCACTGGCGCCTGATCGTGTGGTCTGTGTGGGTGAATATGGGCGGAGCTTAAGGTAGTTTAGAGCACAAATTAAGACGCATGTAAACATAAGCTGCTGCCATTAAATCCCAGTTAGAAGTATCCAGTTCTCGGTTGCCGTTGAAAATTTACGCATGTCGTTTATCTACGAGGTCGTTTGTGGACGGTCGTTCGGCAATTGGATTAGAATCGGTATCCGCACGATTCGGGAGCCGAAAAACAGAGTAATATGATACTATTCGTCCAAGCGACCGCGAAGCGGCCTCAAGCGGGCTGCGACAGTGCAACCACTTAACCCGCTCTATCATGACCTAATTGTTACCCATTTCCCGGTAGTTCCTTGGATCACACGCGAGAATGAACACGATCCGCGTCTAAACGTCGAGAGCAAGTCGTTCGAAATTTCAATTTCTATTGAATCTTATCTTCCAAAGGAAAATGAGCTATATTTGAATTGGTTTAAGCGATCCAGCGGGTCGATTATTGAAACTGATAGACAAAGCGATCGACAAAGAAGACATGGGGAGTATAGAGCGATCCTGTCGGTTAACATGGTTGGTTCTTACAGACTAAGGAAGAAAATGATGGACCAACTGTCGGGTCTTCGGTGGGTTGCCGTTGGTTAGTCCATCACCTACCTCCTATGTCCATTGCCACCACTCGCTTCCACCAATAGGATCCCTCTAAATCCCTTTCCCGCCCAACACGAAATATTGCAGAAATATTGCAGCAATATTGTCAATATTGAAACAATATTGTCATGTAAATATTTCCTTAAATACACTGCAGAAATATGTTGACAATATTGCTAAAATATTTCATGACAATATTGTAACAATATATTTATAAAAATGTTTTAAATATATTTACAAAATATATTCATTTAATTACTTTTAAAACAGTTTGTAAAATATATTTACAAAATATTTTAAAATTATTTTAGAAATATTAGTTTAAAAATATTTGTTTAATATTATGTTAAAAATATTTTATAAATATTTTTGTAATATTTAAAAATTAATTGCTAAAATGGCAAAAAATGGTTTGCGATTTCTGCAATTTGCTTTTTTTGCTAAAATGCCCACCCTCGTGGCGAGAACGACAAAACAATTTGCAAAAGTGGTAATTTTATTGTGCGAAAATGGCAAACTATACTTTTGCGAAATTAACATTACTAGTTTATGCTATTATGGCTAAAATTTTTGCTAGATTTTCAAAATGTTTGCCAAATTAGCGTATGGTTTTGCTCTGTTTACCAATTATTTTGCGGAACTTACTAAAATCAATCGCTAGAAAAAAGAAAGGGGGGGGGGGGAAGAAAAGACAAAAAAAAAGGGAAAAAAATAAATAACATAACATAAATACATCGACATAAATTAAAACTAGGAAAAAGCTCAAATAATTAAAACTGGAAAAAGACGCAATTATAAAAAACAGTAATTTGGTAAAGAAAAAAATGAGAGAGAGTTAAAAAAACGAAAATTTGTAATAGATGAATAGGAATATGTTGAGTACAATTAATGAAGAATTTGAAGCACAAATTACAGGATGAAATAAAAAATAATAAATAAATAATAAATAATAAATTCTGGTAAAATATTATAAGAATCCGTCAATAAACAAACATATTACGGACTCAGAGGCCTGCGATAGTTAAGAGATTGAATTTACGGGCCCATCTACATCAAGCCTGGCTGGTCTGGTGGTAAAGTACTGGACTTCGGATATCAACTCCACCCGAGGTGTGGGTTCTAATCCCGACTAGGACAGCGCGGATTTTAAGGTCAGTAACAACTCTACGATTCACAACCTGGACGCATGGGTACATTAGAAAGAAAATTAGTACCAAAGACGTCTCCTAGAGTGCGCGCACACGGATATGGAATATGATAACCTCATCGCAAGTAAATATTTTTAAAATATATTATCAATATTACCTTGACAATATTGCTGCAATATTGTCAGGGGGGCGGACAACAAACTATTGCAGCAATATTATTTCGATATTATTAAAATATTGTTAAAATGTTTTTGACAATATTTCAGCAATATTTTTAAAATATTTCCGTGTTGGGCGGGTTGTCGTCTTTGTCTATAGCTTTGTCCATCAGTTTCAATAATCGGCTTGCAGATCGACAGTGTAAGTCCACAACCACGTATCTCGTTTGCGGTGTTTGAAAATCCCCGCTCCTGTTTCATTTATTTAAAGAAGACCAATAAGCATAATTTCTTGAAGTTTTCGCAGAATTTCTTGAAGTTTTCGCAAAATTTCTTCGCACAGAGAAAAAAAATCACGGCCGCTTTTAAAAATTTCCGTTCAGTATAGATTTCCATTTCAAAAACGAAGTATACCAAGAAGTCTACAACATATTGCAAATCGAGATGCGTGGTCGCGGACTCACACCGACTATACGCAACTGGCGATCAATTGCCAGTAATTTATTACGACAAGTTAATATCAGTCCCACAGAATAATCCAATTGTTAAACGCGTATTTTAGATAGCTTTGGAAGTCGGTCAGCTTTCCACAGATCGAACTGCTCGGAGACCACTACAATGTAAATGGGGGAAATCTTCTTTTGCACAAACTTACAGTAGGCATAAGAATTTACAGGAGTAGCTTTTCGTGACGATTTTTCCAAGGAAGGGCTCAAAGTTTAAGCAAACAAGTGATTTTTTTTAGCAATTCTTCACAGAGGCGGATTCAGCAATTTGGCAACACCGGACTCCCTCCATTTAAACATATGTCAAGTAATCGACTCTTGTCGGAGTACCTGGCCCCTCCAAGAATCGATACATTTCCATAGGTTAAAATCGAGAAAAACAATGTTGCCAATTAATTGTTGGGTCCGCCAAAGTACTAAATTGTTGGACAACATTAGACTTCTCATCAAAAGCGTTAGGAAATGTGTGAAAAATAAATCTCTAGTTTTTTTCGTGACAGATGCCTAATTTGGTCCATTCTTCTTTTCCCCCTTCTGTTTTCATCGAGGGTGAAAAGTTTTAATTTACTGTTTATAATGTAGAGCTCGAACGATAATCTCTCATTAATGAGAGTTATCTCTTAATCTCGTACCCTCTCCAGTGGCCCATTGAAAATTGATAAGTAGTTCTCTATTTCCATTGGAATTACCTGAAGTTGTATATGTTTTTATATGCATAAGTATGGAGAATCATTTCGAAGGGCAGTGTAAGTTTTAACCAACCAAACACGAATCAATTATCGACACAACTGCGGGCGATTTGTTGAAATTCAGTGTACTTGAGTCGTGTGATTGGTCAGACTAACCAGTTTTCCTTTCAGCCATGCCTAAGTTGGGTGGAAATGACGGGAAGTATCGTCAACTAAAAATTTATGACGTCAATTCCACCCGACGGACACGATGATAAAGATAACTAACAGCGGTCGATCAATGACACATTGACACATCTCCGAACCACCTAGGGTCTTTCGTGTCCAGTTGACAAACCTAAAACTCCAACGATCGGCCCGATGACCCAGTTAACACGCGTTTGACGAGGAGGCCCCCAAAATAGTCCCGGACGTCGGTTTCTGTTAGACGAGCGTAAGTCAAAAAAACTCATGAGCCCTAGTGTCCTGCGCGATCAACGAAATCCAGGGCTCATGAGGTTTTGGACTTACGCCCGTCTAGCAGAGACCAATTCGAATAACATTCCGTGCGTGCTCACTCGTTAAGGAGTGAGGAACGAGGAGGAATGGAGCTCCATACATCGGCCTGTCATCTGAAGATAGGAATTGACTCGGTCGGGAGAGGGATGGAAGAGCCCCTCTGATTGCTGCTCTACAATCATCCATCGTGCGCGCCCCCGGGCTCACGAGATCTTATTTTTGCCGAGCACTCGAGCTGAAGAACTCGAGGAAATTGGGCAGACAGTCTAGGAAAAGCGCGCGAGCATAATTTATATTCATTTCCAGGCAAAGGAACATGTTCCGCGAAAATAGACGCCGAGACGGAAGGGGAACTCAAACAAAAAGTCTAATGAAGCTCCCACCGAAGAGAGCTGTCTTCTAACTCACGACATTCATCTTTGGGCTTATACATCTGCACTTCCGCTTCGTCAGTTTGAGGGGAGATTGGAAAATTAACGATGACGTATCGTGCACGGAGTACACAGGGTGTCTTAGGGTTACCGTCATTAGGATTGAGAGGTCATTTTTAGGTCGGAATATTTTTTTGTCCGTTGCATGAGGGTTTGAGGATCAAATCTTTTCGAGTTATAGCCGTGCAGAGTCATTGGCGGACCCAACAATTAATCGGCAACATTAGTTTTCTCGATTTTAACCTATGGAAATGTATCGATTCTTGGAGTGGCCAGGTGCTCCGACAAGAATCGATTATTTGACATATGTTTAAATGGAGGGAGTCCGGTGATGCCAAATTGCTGAATCCCCCTCTGTGGAGAGTTGCTAAAAAAATTACTTGTTTGCTTAAATTTTGTGCCCTTCCTTAGAAAAATCGCCACGAAAAGCTACTTCTGTAAATTCTTATGCCTACTGTAAGTTTGTGCAAAAAAAGATTTCCCCCATTTACATTTTAGTGGTCTCCGAGCAGTTTGATTTGTGGAGAGCTGACCGACTTCCAAAGCTATCTAAAATATTGATATGCTTGGATAGCCAACATAGAGGAGTTTTTGTTAACAATCATTTTGTCTCCAGAATCATTCTTGCACCAATGCACCACTATTTCATAATATTCGATGACAAACTGCACATTTGCTAGAATGATAGTCATTCTCTCATAAACCTTCCTCCGAAACGGAATGTCGTAGGGAAATAGGATTTGAAATGGGCGTGCAAATCTATTGCGCTGTGATATGACGACCCTCATGAGAGTCATACTCCACGCATACGAGATTTGGAGCATTGCGAGTGAACGGTGTGATACTCACCCGATGAAAAAGTCTCATTCTGCTGAGCACAATCGTGTTTGGTGATTGGTGCTGGCAATTTCAAAATGAAACACGGTAAATTCTGACCCTTTCAGAGGCTCTTGAATGACTTTATCCCATGATACCGATTTCGTTGCCGTTCGAACACTGCATGGATTCGGGCGGGATTTTTATCAGACAATGCGTCGCCCCTCTGGCGTAAGGGCGTATCTCTATTTCCACGTGGACCCTGTTGTCCATTTAACTCCATGCTTTCCAGGGTTCATGTCGAAATTGAGGTACGCCCTTACGTTAGAGAATGGAGGTGACTGCACACCGCGGCTCCGGGTGAATAATTTCCCTCTCGTTGCCAAGTTGGAACGACGCTAATATCTCGATGTTGCAAGGCTCTAGAAGTAGCGATAGAAATAGATATTCTATAGTCAAACAAGCAGTACTGTCCATGATTCCAAATAAAGGATGTGTCCCCTTAAGAAGGGGATATTGGACCTAACTTTGCACTGAAAAAAAAAAATCTCGGTGTATTTACTAAGAAAAAGGTAAAATTACCTACCAAGAATTCAGGGTTCTATTTGATCCCAGTTTTTTCTTGGTAAAATTATACCGTTTATGGAATTTATAATTTTACAGAGAAATCTCGGTAAAATTATTGACTTTCTCGGTAATTTTACTGATCCCCGGTAAAAACGACAATATTTTTTAGCGACTGTGGTAGAATTGCTGAGATAAAATGGCAAAGTTACCGGAAATTGATTACCAATAAAAGTAGTATTCTTACCTGAAAAACAGTAAAAATATCGGTTTTTAGGTAAGCTTACCAGTCTGTCTTGGTAAAATTACCAATAATTGATAAAAAAAAGTGAGATGGTAAAGGTACCAACGGACCTTGGTAAAAACGCCGAGAATTTTTTTTTCAGTGAACTTTGGTCGAAAATTGAAACAGCTTAGAATAATGCGCAAAGGAATACATCTTTCGTATCCGAATATGTTAATCTTTAATACACCCATTACAACATATTTAAAGGAGAAAGTGGTAGTCGACTGCGCTTATACATATTAAAAAATTTAGGACCAATAATGAGCAATTATTCGAGAAAACTGCAAAACTTCACTAATTTGTGCTGGTAAACCACGCAAAAACCTTCCAAAAACACCTCAAATAAGGACAAGTTCTCACAGGGTCGACGATTAAGAGTCGATTGGACCATACATTACATTATTCTAAACTGTTTCAATTTCAACCGAAATTAGGGCCAAAATAACCCTCCTTAATGGGACACATCTTTTATAATGATGGAGTTACGGAAAAGGAATTTCTCTTTGAACTATTTCTTGAGTATTTACAGAGCATGATTGATTTCGGTAATTTCGCTTGTAAATAATGCAGTAAAATAAAAAGGAGCATAAACAAAGGAGTAAGAGGAGAAACGTTTTGAGTTACATACTATACTATAGTAATAATTTCATAAATGTTAGTTTTTTATTTTTTAGTAAGTACTTTCTAGAGGTTGCTAAGAGGAGCCTTTTAATCTCATTAACTACTGCTTCTATTCCTTTATTTTCTTGGAGGTAAGTCGGTGTAATGGCAAATGCCAAAGCCTAGCTGGAGTAAGAAGTTGAGAGCTGCGTCCAGTACTACCGTCCATAGCCAAAAACGCCGTATCTTGATTCCATATTGTGCACATTTTTCTTGACAAAACGTTCCAACACAAGAAAAGTTGCGAACATCCATCATTTGTACTCTCAGGATAACGGTGTTATCACTGGTAAAAAAAATCCTCTTGGCTCAAGAGTGCAGTTTCTTGTCGCCGAATTATTGCTTGAAACAAGAGTCTAGACTCTTGTTTCGAGTGGATTTTGAATTGAATCAATGCAAAATCCGCTTGAAACAAGAGCTCAAGACTCTTGAATCCGGCGACAAGAAACTGCACTCTTAAGTCAATGCACCGCGGCATTGGTCCAAGAGGTTTTTTTTTCACCATTGGGAAGTTATAATGAAAATATGAAGCATGGAAGTGACTATAGAGTTTCTCGCAACATAGAGTTTTGTCTGAAAAAGAATTTAAAAATTTGGAGTGGAATTACGATGTTCTCGGTGTGGACGCAGAATATCTTTGGCATCGCGGGGGAGGGGCTTAGCACGGAAAAGTTGGCCATCTCTACTCGGAGTTTCCGGTGGAATTTATCCTTGAATAAATGCCCTCCGGACGGCTGATAAATTATCTCTTTTAAGTGCTGCTAAATTGGACACCGTGCTAGCCGCGGAGGAAAATTGAGCGAGAGCCAAATCGAGGCCCCGGCCATGGCTGGGCGGAATTTACTCCGACGGTCAGACGTGACGAAGTCAAAGCAAATATTAACATTTGAGCTTCTTTACCGACTTCAGCTTCATTACCTCTCTTTATCCCGTGGATCTACTCACGGCGCTCGAGACTACAGTCTTCTCTCACCCCTTAATCTCTTCGCCCACACAGTGCCAACTGCCGGGCCCAAGACGAATATTACGTCTCTCATCTCGGAAAATTCAAGAGAAAACAAGAAATTATCATTTGCTTATGAAAATAATGACTTGAAGCATGGTATAACTTCAGTGATGATTCGATGGCATCATACTGTCATGGTGAGGAAGAACGCATTATGAGACTTCAAACGTTGCCAAATTTACTTCGATGAAATACGCATTTTCAGAGGAAATTTTGATGGTATTCCTCACCTTTCTGAAAGAATGTTATTCAAAATGTTTTCTAAAGTATTCAAAAATTTGAAATTGAAATTTGAAATCCATACAGAGTGTGCAAATATTTCAAAAACATGAATTGAAAAACGCTGACTCCGCGAGATTAAATATTAGAGCCTAACACGAAGCGGAGCGGCGACGCATTGGCGCCTACAAACTTAACAGGGATACTTCACGCATTGCGCAATGCGTGAAGTATCCCTGTTAGGTTTGCAGGCGCCAATGCGCGTTTTGCGCTGGCTGCCCGCCCGCCGCGCCGCCGCAGCGTGCCACGGCGCCTGAAGCAACTATTTCACACTAGAGGTATTGCACAGTATCATACGAAATTGAAGACGCTCCAATATATTAAGAATGACAGGTATCCTTCAAAAGTACGGAGCTTTCCTCGCAAAATAAATCAAGATACTACGGCAAAAAAAGAGAGCGGCAGTCCAAAAACTGACGAAGTCCTCGTATCCGTATTTAGTAACGTTTAGCATACACTTTTTTACCTGGCTGTTGCATAATCGCCATCTGCTATAAAAGGCTATAAGAAATTGTATATCCGGCTACAGAAGCTATTGGAAATCTTACAGCCAGCTGTAGGTCTATGCGGTATTTTGGAACACAGATTCTACTGCCAATTTTTACCAGGGAGCTTCGCCGTCGTTATCCTTTCACCAGGATTTTTAAAGGTAAAAACGGTAACTCTTGCAAGGGATTTCTGAAGATAGGTGAGATGTTTGGGATTCGACGTAGGTTTGTGAGAACAGAGAGGGAACGTTGGTAGGAGAAGGGCAGATGAGGCCAATTTACAAGAATATTCGCGTGCATTGCTACCGTTTAGGGCAAGCATAATTTAAAAGACCTAATGGTGACGTCTTTAGCTACTCTTCAGCCCACGTTGTCATTTGCACGGAAAATTTACCAGTTTTACAATCCAGTTCAGTGCATATTGCAAGAGAAAGTTGGTGTGTTTGTATCGAAGTGAGTCATCGTATTTTTTCCTGTGCATCACAGCAGGTTTATTTTCTCTCTTTTCATATTTCTCTCTCCCTCTATCCGTTCGTGCCTTTGTTCTCCCACGTCTAAATTCGAACACTACCTCCGTTTGAAAATCGGAAAGACTTGATTGCCCAATTTTTCGTTGCTACCGAAGAAATTTGTTTTGTTAACTGCTGTAGTATATCGTTCATACCTCGTTTTATGTGTTACTCTTCCCAAGATCAAACATTTACACTATACTCTTTATGAATATAAATCGATATAGATAGAGTACCTGGCTCAGTATGCGCTGTTTGCAGTTGCCAGTAAGAATATCTTTCGATGAAGGAGTACCTGCTGTTTTTGATTCGTGATCGTGACAACTTTCATGATTTCTAATGTCCACCGATGATTTTTCTCGCTGCGGAGGTTTTTTCTTCATTTTTATTGAAGGTTTTTATTAGGTTGCGGTGGTCACCTTGGCCCAATTCTTAAAAACTCCCCCAGGGGTGGCTACTGCCTAACAAAAGAAGCGAGAGAAATCTCGATCAAGCTCGTCTGAGCGAGTTCCCGTCGATTTTTCGTGATATACCTTGATACCTCGGTTTGCTTATCTATTATACTTGTTCCCGAACAATTATTTTAATTATCAAACTTCCAAGAGTACGCATCTCAATTGTAACGTTTCAAAAATACTACGTATACTTCATTATCGGGAGATAAAATAAATCAACCATATCTAAAAATTTTATGACTGGACAAAACATTTAGCTTAGATGCGTGAAATTACAACATTTTATTAAATTAATCTAACATAACGATTAATTTCGGCAAACGCCATCATCAGGGTACAACTTATAAAACACATAAAATTGCAGTAAAAAGTAAAACTGTTTTTCATTGCTGCGTTTTTTTAACTTTATGTGCTTTGTATCTTGTGCCCTGATGATGCCGTTTGCCGAAATGTATCAGCATTTTAGATTAATTTAATAAAATGTTGTAATATCATGCATCTAGGCTAAATTTTTTGTCAAGTCATATTTAATAGATGCAATAACGCAGAAATTCAAGAAATTCAAAATTTTACCATGTGACGAGAAATTATCATCAAGAAGAATTGCAAATTGCAATAAATTAATCAATTTTCCTCAAGTATGCGTGTGACTTTTGGAACGTTGCAACTTTGTGCTAGGCCGTTTCCGGAATGAACCATAGATACCTATGTTTCACTCTCACGTGTTCTATCGAGTCAATTCGTTTCCAATGCTCCTATTCGAATCCGTGCACTTTAATTTCCCTTTAATGTATTCGTTTTTACTCCTCTTATAGCCGAGACTCGAGAAGAATGGGCAAGCAAGACGCTAAGAGGAATAGATGGAGGAACGAATGGCTCGAGGGACGCGGCGCACAATGGAGCACGTCGATGGGAAAAGTCGAACAAAATATGGAAATGTTAAAAAGTTATAACACCCATTATACAAAACGTTGAGCTTTTAGAAATGACGCTATTGGTTTCCTCGTTAAATTTTATGTACAAAGCATCCTTTAAAATTTAAAATTTGACGAAGTAAAGATTAAAATATCCGGTTTCAGTAAGACAAATTCATTTTCGACCTCGCGTATTGACTCGGTCCACTGCGCGGCGCTCGGCGAACGGAAACGAGAAGCGGAATAATCGAGAACGGGGCCACTTTAAAAATAAAAAAGGTGAATTAATGTGGGTTTGCGGTGATATACGTTTGATGGATGGAGCAATGAATTAAGCGCGGTGATAAATAAAATCGTGTCGATATAAGTGCCATCAAGGAACCAAGTGCCGTCACGGAGGTGCTTTTTCTTCCTGGACGCGGGGTGGGGGTGGGGGGCACCCCGCCTGGGGAGGGGGTGGGGGGCTCGGTCCAAGGACGGGGGACCGGAAACAGCACGTTTATCAATTATGCCGCCGCTGAGCCCAGTTCCTGAGTTCCCGTTGTTCCTGATGTTCCTTTCCCTGGACTGGACACTAATCCACTTGCGCTCACTAAAGCAATCAAGAGGGGATGGAAAACCCTCCCGTTAGCCGATTGCCCCCTCAATGAAATCCATTTTCTTCGACCATCTCAGGACTTTTACTTCTGTTTGATCTTCCGGTGGACTCGTGCCCTAATTTAAACGCCTCAATGTCATATCAAATCGATCAAAGTTACTTTGAATCGTAAATTTTTCTAACGTCATCACTTTGGCTGCGCTGATCTGATATTGGAAATTTTGCAGGTATCCTGCTAGTTTTTGGTGTCAAATTATTTGCGGTGATAAATGATTTTTAAGGAGTTATTAGGGGATATTGGGGGGAGTTCTCATCTTTAAGTAAACGTAAAAGTAAAAGTCAGTGCATTTTAAGTCGAGAGCTCCCCAAAAACACCATAAAAACTGGACCAGCATGATCGTCGCCGTTTTGAATTTAACACCGACGCTTACTCTTGAATACCATTTTTTAAAATTTGAAAGACTGTAGCTTCATGGGGTTTTACTTTAGGACGCATGTTCACGGAAACAAGCGTATTTTCACCTGAAGAGTTGTCCTTAGAAATCCTGCCGCTTAAAACTGGGACACCCTGTAGATCCTTTATCTGTTCTTTCCCGCGACTTATGTCTTTTCATCGTTGATTCCTCCCCTCGTGAAAACGACTCTAATGATCTATTTCAGTTTAGCTTTTAGCTTCCAAACAACGATCCTGAAATGGAATACGTATCATTTAAACAGGTTGGTTCATTCTCAAATCGCCAATGTAGATAGAATTTTTCTGCATAAACGCCATCTAATGAGGCTCGAAGAACGACTATTGATACGACCCAACCCTAAAGGTAAAAGGTAGGATGAAATAAAAAAAAACACTAGTAGGTTTGTCTCGCTGAGCGAATGCTATAGTGCCCGGTAAAACTCTGTGCGAGTATTCAAATGTTGCCAAACTTTCCAGAATTTACTTTATTTTTAAGAAATTCGTGACCATATTTCTTTTAATTTTCCGATGCACTTCATTGAACCTTAAATGCCCAAGACCGTTCATACGTTAAGTTTCAAGTCGGGTACTAGTGACCCGAATACATTGGTTTTAATTGTATCGCTAACATAGCTCTTAAAGCAAATCTGCAAATAAGATGAACGGAAGCAACACAATATGGAAATGGGGCAAGAGAAAGGATGCGCGTTGACGACGGCGCAGAGATACGACTATTCGTGCTTGGTGGATGTCCGTGTTGCGTCTGTAAAATTGAAGGCGCCATGGCGCGAGGCGTGAAGTCGCAATGCTCCGCTCTATGCTACCGATGATGTGTTCGTTAGATTCGAAAGAAAAGTTAAAAATGATGCCCAAATATACGTCTTTCCTATCCTCGGCTATGTTGACGCTCGATTATTATCTTTCTTTACAATTTGACGTTTGATTCTGTTTTGGCCTTGTCCTTGCGAGCGCCGTTCGAGGAACTAATTCGACGAACAGCTCAGACTTCCGAAACTTGTTCCTTGAAACGAGGGATGCTGTTCACACGAGTTCGTCCAAACCGGAGCCGGGATCCCGTATTTTTAATGTCGGGAAGTTTGAAGGTCATACGATTAAGCCGTTCTATTTATAAAACTACAACTTCAATTAAACTAAACAATTATTGCAGATAATAGATTACTAGGGCCGCAAGAGTAACAAAAACGAATGCCAAGACATAAAGAACGTAACATACAACAAAAAATGAATTCACAATAAAAGAGAAATAGAAGCTTGGAGTTTGGGGGAGGTTCCGGGGTTTGGAGGAATAGGATTTAGCTCAGCTGTAACTTGTTTGGGGAACAAGTTCGCCGAACTAAGTTCCGCGAACCGCGCTCGTGTGGACAAGGCCTAAGTTCACCAGGAAATTCGTGCTTTATCAAAGGAAATTTGTCTACGCCTGAAGTTTCATACGGCATTTTTCCTTAGGACGGCAGTAAAAGAGTGAGGCTGGACACCTGAATTGCCGCTGGCTTTGGGACGCGGGCGTTGCAGGTGGGGATAAAATTGCCTTAACGACTCAGCTGAGTAATTGAGCGTCGCAGAACGATTCGTTCAAGGCCGGGTCAGTCGGGCGGCCAGGCCACTTATTATGCCTCCCTAGAGATGGCGTTAATTTATTCGTGACTCCAACCCCCCACCCCCTTCCGTGCCGTAAGACCCGTTGCGTTACGCGCCTTAACTGTTGCTGCTCTGCGACACAGGGCGATAAATTATTCGGCCGCTCGTGGTAAAACAGAAATCTCCGCACTGAGATACATTAAACGCACAGCCGGTAACCCGCTGTTAAAGTCCTGAATTTCAGAGGCACTGTGCTCTCGAGATTTAAGTTTCGGTGGAATATTTTAATCAGCTCCCCGTTTTTAAGACGGGAAAATCTAAAGAGCCGTCCATTACTGACGTTATGGTCCGAGGGGGAGAGGGGCTTCAAGAGGAGTCTGATATGGAGATAAAAAGTGAAGCTAAATCTGCTGTCAGATTTCCAGTAACTACCCTGGCCAGGGCCTGAGAGGCTTAAAGATTGAAGAAGTTAAAGAGAGAAGAAATCAGGCCACTCCACAGGGGTTGATGTCAACACTTGCCGAAACAGCCACCATTTTAAAGCTCCACTTTGAACATGTGGCCAGGGTATTAAAATTATGGAGCTCGTAAAGGGTCCAAAAATGGCGGACATTCTATAGACAAATCAATAGACAGACAAGGCAAAGGGAGAATGGAACGATCTATTGGTTGAAATGGGTTGCTATAGACAAGTGGAAAATAATGGACTAAATATAGGGTTTCTCGTGGGTTGCCGGTATTCAGTCTACGACTTGAGCCTTCTGTCCATCACAACTAACTGCTTCCATTAATTAGATCTCTCCATTTTCTCTTTGTCTCTATTGTTCATAGCTTTGTCCATCGGTTTCAACAATCAGTCCGAGAATTTTGCGTGGAGAAGAGCCATCTCCATGGGACTCAGTGGCCATATTCCGCCGGAAAATGGACCGCGTTTGGCAGAAAAGAACCAAGCCACATCAACTATTGCCAAATTTAACCGAACAGTTAAATTTATTACAAGAGAACGTTTGCGCGGATTCCTTTGAAAGTTTTAAGGAATTCCTTCCTACTATGCAAAAATTCACTGAAATTTGCAACAAAACTCCGCCCGACTGTTTGCTTGTATAACATTAAATTGCCCGAATAAATTTGGCAATAGCTGATGCGGCTTGGTTTCTGATTAACGCGGTCCATTTGGACCGCTTTAGAAGCAGAAAGGAACCGAGCCACATCAGCTATGGGCTTTGTTCGGGCAATTTAATTTTTTACACGAAAACGGTTGTGCGGATTTATGTGCAAATTTCAGTGAATTTCCTGCATAGTACGCAGCAAATTCCTCAAAATTATCGAAGAAATCTGCACAAACGTTCTCTTGTAAAAAATTAAATTGCCCAGTTAATTTTGGCAATAGCTGATGTGGCTTGGTTCCTTTCTGTTAAACGTGGTCCGAATAGACGTATTCCTGTCACACGGAACTAAGCGCCATCGGGGTAGAAAGGTAGGGGCTTGGATTGTCGCACGGTGGATCGAGTCAATAGGAGAGATCGGACACAATTTGGAAACTTTAAACGCTTATAACTCCGTTAATACGAATTTTTGAGGTTTTGAAAGTAGTTCCACTGGTTTCCTCGTGAAATTTTCCTCTGGAGGCACCCCTTAAAAGTTAAAAGGAACCGAAATAAACACCAAAATTTGTAGTTTTGGTCAAAAATTTCATGTCCGACCTGTCTAATTGACTCGGTCCACTGTGTGGCGGCGGAACCGAGCGTCGGGCTCATTCGTTCCTATGCTCGCAATGCTTTTCCATGGCGCTTAGTTCCGCTTGACAGAATGCGCTATCCGGGATTCTAAATTCCTCAAAAGGAACTCAAATTGGCGCTTAGTTCCGTTTGATAGAAATACGTCCAAATGTACTCTCACCCGATTACATTTCATAGATTGTTAGGAATGTTAGGACTGGGATCTCTGAAATATATTGTATCTGGCAGAGTGTCACGGACCATGTCATAGGAGCGGTGCAGTGGCGTGGCGTGAATTGCGATATATCGATTGTTCTGCCATTTAAACCTATGATAAAGAATCGATTATTAAGGTGTACGCTGCGAACACTCTATTTATCGATCCTTTACCATAGGTTTAAATGGCAAAACAATCAATATATCGCAAAGCACGCCCCGCCACTGATAGCGGTGAAGCGGAGAGGAGAAGGGGTTCGGGGGCTGCTGTGTTGACTCCGGCTGAAAATCGTCTTTTGCGGTGGCGGCGACGGGGACGACTCATCAATTGTGAAATTTAATTAACCCCGTTTTAAAGGATATCACTCGCTTTGCGTTCCGATCATTGGGGGCCGAGCTACCTCGGCGGCGCGGCGCGGGGGCTCCGGGAGAATTTGTCATCCTCGCACAATTAACCACTCACCGCGCCGCGACGCCGACTCCCGGGCCCCGGGGGCTTCACTCTCCATTCATTCCAGGATTTTTAATTCCTCCCGCCATCAACTTCCCCTACACAATTACTCAAACCCGTCGTCCCCGATCAACCCGCGATCGGCGCGAAAAAAATTATTCCTTTATCGCCGCCCAGCTTCGCGGGGATTTTCCACGGACGCACAGTGGACACTGGAAAAAATAACACATTGGATCTAGAGTCCAGACTCTTAAAAACATCGACAAGAAAAAATACTCTTGATTCAATCAGATTTAAGCTTAAATCAAGAACCAAGCCTCTGAATTTGAGCGGATTTCCTTTTTATTTAAGCTTAAATCTGATTGAATCATGAGTCCTTTTTCTTGTCGATGTTTTCAAGAGTCTGGACTCTGGATCCAGTGTGTTTTTTTTTCCAGTGGACCGCGTCAATCAGAGAGGTCGGACGTGTCATTTTTTACTAAAGCTGCAAATTTTGATGTTTATATTATCACATTTTTAATTTTAAGGGGTGCTGATAGTAGACAATTTCACGATGAAACAAATGGAACCGCTTTTAGAACCTTAAAGTTTTGTATAAACGAAGTTATCAGCGTTTAAAGTTTCCTAATTTTGTCCGACCTCTCCAATTGACTCGATCCACTGTGCGACGGCTCAGAGGGAAAATCCGAGTCTGGTGAGTGCCGCAGAGTGAAACAAACACAAAATAACCAAAATTTTGTATTAACATAATTATTGATTAAAAGACATCGAGCTACAAGCGAAAAAAAATAATATAATATAGTATTTCAAACTATATGTAGATGGATTTTAATCAATAATTACGTCTATATAGCTTAGCCAGCCAAATTTGGCACTAAAATGTATTTTGTGCTAACTACGCCTCGTGACCGCTTCGCGCCTCAGGCGTTATGCGTTACGCGCTATTCCTATATACATTTGACCCTGAGGCCTCCATAAGAGCCTTTATTTACGAAGAAAAAATATTATAATTGAACATCATAAACAACGCTGTCCGGATATCGACCATTTTCTGCACAATAGTTTGATGGAAGAACCGTCTTTCTGCATGTGCAAAACCTCGATTCTCAACCTTTCTAGTCAAGACCAATCCACACAGGTCAGTCATTGCGCAGCTTTTTTGAAATCCACTCCCCCGCCCGGCCCTAACTCGCAGCACCCATTGTGACGTAGCATTGAGTGCTCCCATAAGAAATACATTGCAGGCACTCAATACTACGTCACTGCGCAGTAGAGCACCAAAACTTGTCCTCGGGAATGACTGACCTGTGTGGATTGGTCTTGTTTCTAGTGATATTCTCCGTGCTAACCGCTGTTTAGACATCGAAATGTTGCCATAATCCTTCCAATAAAATATTTACATTCAAAAGAGTCATTTCGAAATCTTTCGGATTTATTTGTTTGAACTTTAAGAGAATGCTCTAGAAAATCGAGGTAAATATTCATAATTTTCCCAAAATTCGTAATTTACGTAAGAAAATGTGGCAACATTGGAAGTTACATGCGTCGTTTTTCTTTACCGCGGTAGTATTCGTCCACCCCTTCATGTAATGAATCATATGAAATCTGAAGAGCGGCACGGTCACTATAGCGTGAGCCTCGAAGCGCATGACGGGGCACGCTACCCGGGACTCAAGAGAAACGATGCACTCAGCGCCCTCTCGCGGTGCACCACTTTATGAAAACTCGAGGAGAATGGAGGCGGACTCGACCGGGGACGGGAATATGTTCTCTTTCAAGTGCAGTTTAATTTGCAGTCGAGGAACTAAAATTCCTCCGGCGGACTCGCTTCGTATTGATTGGGGGGCGCTCGGGGTCCTTGAGGGCGGCGTGGGGTCAAGCGGTCAGGTCTGCCCTCCTGACTCCTCCGTTTGAAACCGCGTAACTCCCCCTCGGGACTCCCGGCTCTTGCGCGGTTTTGCAGGATCCAGGTCAGAGCTGCCGGGGCCCGAGCAGAAAAGAGGAACGTGCTCAGAAGCCCAACTCAGCACAATGAATGAAAAAGAAAAAGCTTCAGCATCCAACTCGAACCGGGTATCGCCCGCTTAACTTTATTCATTCCCTTCTCAAACTTTCACTCCCAAGTCTGCTTTCTGCACTCTAGTGCCTCTGTTTTATGCATTCCTCTACACCCCCCTGACCCCCCTTCAACCCCCCCTGCACCCCCGGCCATTTCCTCCAATTGAGATGGCAACGTGTGGTGGAAGGAAAATTAAACTACATTGATTCTCCTGCGCATCCTGTCTTCGCCGTTTTTGAAAATATTCAGCTGAGCAAGCAGCACTCGAGACTTCGATTCGAACGTTCCTGTTGATTGCTTCTCGGTAACTTTACGGATGCGAGAGTGAGAGGACGCGTATCTGCACGTGTGTGCGTATGTGTCGCACGAGATGGTTACATAATTTCCAAGAAAATAAACAAAATCCGTTGATGACGTTTCCCCGATCGACAAAATTGCCCAAGAAAGAATTCTCTCCTCGTTATGCTTTTATACATTTCACGTTTACCTGTGTCTATTTTGTTACTTTTATTCTTTTTATTCACTGGAAAAAAAAAACACATTGGATCTGGAGTCCAGACTCCTGAAAACATTGACGCAAGAAAAAGGACTCTTGATTCAGTCAGATTTAAGCTTAAATCAAAAGGGAATCCGCTCAAATGAAGAGGCTTGGTTCTTGATTTAAGCAGAAATCTGATTGAATCAAGAGTATTTTTTCTTGTCGATGTTTTTAAGAGTCTGGACTCTAGATCCAATGTGTTTTTTTCCAGTGTTGTTTATTCGCACCAAGTAATGACACTATCTATACACGAGTTTACCGATTTTAGATCAAGTCTTAGCAAAGTCACAGTACTTATATCTCCATTGTTAGTTTCGCAAAATCGCGTCTGATTACTCAAACCCGACTCCAATATCAGTGATTATTTACTATATTTCGACGGATATAATTGATGCTGACAATTAAGACTCAAAAATTGTAGTAGCATATTTTTAGAATGCGTAAAGCCGAAGACGAGATTTGAAATGTCAACAGTAAAAGCTACAAATTGACAACGGGTTTTTTCACAGGAACGAGAGAGATAGTGCAGCTGAGAGCAATCGCTTATGATTTGTCCTTGGGTAGGCGTTTAATTTAACTTTGCTTTTTTCGTTGTCAATTTTTAGAGTTGCAGACAGGATTATTCTCAATTTTCGCACTGCAAAACAAAAGGAGGAACAACTAGCTACAAGCCTTGATTAATAAACTTTCTAGGATCCCTCTAAAAATTTGTCAGTTTATCAAAGACCAACACGAGGCTGTGTGGACTCTAACAGCAGCATGACCAATAAATAAAAATACAACTCTAACGCTTTCGCTGTACGGATGAATTTTCTATCTACAAGTCGCTGAAATTATCGCACCTTAATGAACACCGAAAAAAATGAAGTTGATTTCACATTCTGGAAAAAGTGTGCGAGAACTTAAAAAATGATGAATTACCCGCTACAGCAGTTATTTTAGCAACGCCAAGATGTAACACCAACTGCTGTGGCGGATAATTCAGCATTTTATAAGTTCTCGCACACTTTTTCTTACATCCAGAATGTTAAATTAACTTCACTTTTTTTCGGTGAAGATTTCGACATAATTGACCGAATTTCCCTGGAACTTTCCCCCTCAGATTCGTGAATTTTTAATGGAACTCAAGAAAAACGATTCTCTAAATATCCTCGGCCTGCGGGCAATTTCCGATGAGCCTCATTCGAAACCTCCTCGATACAGATGGATTACCCCTCTCTTAATGACGTGAAATTTTCCTCAGCAATGGAATCTTTTACCGGGCCCGTTCATTTAGTGAACTTTTATAGAATGAAATCGGCTCGAATTAATTGATGGAGCAGCTCACGATCCGCTTTGATTCATGACCAATTTACCCGGGAGGAGGGTTCGCTTTGATGCCCTCGCCCTCTCTGCCGTGCCGAGGAAAAACGTCTTATGAACCTTCAGGCGCTGCCAAATTTCCTTTAAAAAACACGAATTTACTAGGAAAATTCTGAATATTTTTCATCTGATTTTTCAGACAATTCTGTTCAAAATTTCATTTATAGCATCTGAAAATTTCAAGGTAAAATGGACCGAGTGTATTAGAAAGGATCAAACCCACATTATCGAAAAAATTGAGTGAATAATGTTTCTGAGTTCCACTAGTTGTTTCATTTTCTCCTGCCAAAAATTGAAAGTCGAAAAAAAAAAATCAGTACGTGAAAAGAGGGATTTAAGTTTAATTTCTACATTGAGCCTCATGGAGAAATGAAACCCCAAACCTCTTTTTCTCAGTTTCAACTCCATGGGGGCCAGTTCTTCTCTAATGGCCTCGGTCCAAATACTCCGAAAAAGTAAACATTTTATCGAAGGAAATTTGGCAACTCTCGAATGTCCATACGACGTTATTCCTTAGCACGGCAGCTCTCCCAAGAGCGCTTTTTCTTTTTCTTGCCGGCGCCAAGTGCGGATGGTTTCACTGTGCGCCAGGGCAGAGCAAACAAGGAGCCGGCAAGTCGGAATCGTATTCCATTTGACAGGTGATTGCACGCTGTAAACCCAGTTTTTCATTTGCATTTCAATCTGAGCATTCATTTCACACCACCTCGGATTAATGCACGCTCTGAGTCCTCGTTAGGCTCCGGTTTTGAACTCTGCCCAAGCAACTTGCCAGAGTTACTCGCGGAAATTCCACCTCCTCGCTCCAACTGCAAGCAGAGCCGGATTAAGGGGGTGGCCACGTGGGCTGTGGTCCATGGCGGCAAATTTAGGGGGCGGCAAATTTTGAAATTTTTTTAAATGTAGGTATAAACAAAATGGGATTCAGAAAAAAAAATTATCAATGCGCAAAGGGGACAAAATCTCTCTTTCCTGAGAGTATAGTAATTTCTAATTTTGTCGTTTTTCGGTGATTCAATAGACAGCATCTTTAATTAGTCGAGCTAAGAGAGGAACTAAACACGCAACTTGGCCTGGAGCTTAGCGCAGAGAGGAATGATGACGAATACTTGAGATGAAAAGGACAACCCCTCGGCGCGCGGCAGTCGGCATGTAACACATATTAGCGCCTACAAGACTGCATGAATACTTCACCCATTGCGCCAAACACAGTGCGGTCAGGAGCGCAGCGGTTGGCGTGAAACGCATAGCGCCTACAAGACTGCAGGAATACTTCACGCATTGCGCCAAAGAGCGCGGCGCAGCGGCGGAAGTTAAAATTATTATACCCCAATTCCGTCCAATCGCAAAATTTTCGCAAACTTTTTTGCTCAACCGACATTGAGGCGCTCTTTTGAATACTGCCATTCTGAATCTTTTCCATAGATTACACGGTTACGTATATGGCATATCTTTGTCAGAATGCGGAAATATTTTACGAAACCATAAAATAGAGGGGCCATGCAGGCCGGCGATGGTGAAACTGGCGCGCGGAGCTATGCTTTTACCGCAACAGCCGATCTAACGCTCGCGTTAGTGCCCGTAGGCTGTCGAGGGTAATTTAATCAACGCCAACTCCACATCGCGCGCATGCATGGGCAATATGTGCATCGGCTCACAAAAAAACGAGGGAAAAAATTCAATCAACAGAGTAACAACTCCGGCCATGATGGCGGATTGAATCACTCGCTTGCGCATTGCACTTAACATAAATCGCATAATTTCCTGTGAATTTTATTAACATTTTTCCCGCTTTGCCGAGCTCGCATGACATGGAAACGTCCATTCAAATTTGTCCCGGATGAAAACGGGTCGAGTGAGACTGTTGCCGAATAGTCTCGCGTTCGGAGGGCCTTGTGCCCTAGTAGCAGAACCATATGAGGAAAAGATAAAGATTATGTACGAAAGTTAATTTTTTTTATATTACGCATGCATACAAAAGTGTTAAAAGTGAACATTTTTATGTAACCATTATATAAAAAAAGTCATAATTTTTGTGAGCTTTTCGCGAACATACTAAAAAATCTTCTAATTTGCGAAAAGCTCACGAAAATGATGACCTTCTTTTATATAATAGTTACATAAAAATGTTCACTTTTAACACTTCCGTATGCATGCGTTCTATAAAAAAATACAAAAATTGTCTATAAAAAAAATTACCTTATGTAGCTTTTATCATTTTTCATATTTCATGGTCAAATCTGAACTTTGATTTTTTTTTTTATATAAGCGTTACACGTTTTTTATATAAAACTTCCATTTAGATAACAGATATGTTTTTTTTTAATACATTTTTTAGAAAAACAAAAATTTGTTCTGCTACTAGGGTAGTCTTCAAAATCACGCTCCTATGCATCATACTGCTCACAGTTGGAGCTGTTTCCTTATTTCATTTTGGCGAATCAACACATAGCCCCCTTGTTTTGCTTTATTTGCCGTTGCAATTCGTTTATTTATTGTTCACGATTTGCAAAATATAAAAACGTCCGAATGAAGCCCGCGACACGCATAAAGACTTTATTTTATATCCTAACATCGTTAGAACTTATAAACCTCGTTATGAAACAGGTAGTCTGAAATTCACTCCTGAACACAATATTTGCGTTGTCCGTTGCACACTTTTTCAAATTCCGTTTGCTCGCGGGCATTTCTTTCTTTGCTATCGGTAACCAAGTTAGTTATTTATAGCCACATATCGGTGAAAGTGAAGAACCACGTATCTTCATTTGTGACTTTCGATACTTCCTGTCACACTTTATTTTTTCTTCAGAAACTAGTCTAATTTCTTGAAAACTTTTGATTTTTCTTCTTAATTAGTAGAATATCTTATGAACAATTCGCAAGCTACAGAGTACCTATTGGCTTATTCCTCTTCAACAAAATAAAGTAGGAGCGGAAATTTGGAGACACCGCTATGGAGATACGTGGTTTTGCGCATTGGCCATCAATTGGACGTATTTCTGGCAAACGGAACTATGTGCATTAAGATATGAGCCCTGAGACCCATAAGAATACATGCACTACAGGGCTCACATCATAATGCACATAGTTCCGTTTGACAGAAATACGTCCAATTCATTGAGAAGTATGATACATATAAGGCCCGAATACGGTATAAATAAATCAGAAAGGTAAAGTAGTTCTAGGTGCACACGGGAAGGCTCACAGGTCTACGGGAAACCAAAGCCGAAAAAACAAAATATTAGAGTTGGAGTTACAGTCGGCGAATTTTAGTGTATTTCTTGTAAGCAGCAGTCCCATTGTCTTCTCGCCCTTCTTTTTATCAGAATGAAGAGTCCGCTGGTCGCGTTTCATTCGGTATAAAATGAAGTCATATGGGTCGAGGATATGTTTAAAATTTGCGGAGATACCAACCGTGAACAACGATGTGTACTTATGTTTTAGTGTTGTTTTTTCACGTGTTGGCGCATAAATGATGCCATCAGGTTTTACACGTCATTTAATTCGAGCGCCAGGGACACCTGTTTGTTACAAGCCGCGAGCTGGAGCGCACGGGCGTGTTTTTGGTGTGACGCGGTCGATGATGCTATCCAATATTCCTTTATATTGAGAGTTGAAAAATATAAGATCTACATCTGATTATTGTATTGGAAGCTTTCACAGTGTCACAAATAGAGTACCTGTATAGGGAGAGTACCGACAGATCTGAAACTCCGAAAGTCCATCAGGCCTTCACCGATGCCTCCGCGAATAAAGTTAGGGCCCAAAAGGGCAGCCAACCTATGAATTTCAATTATCCAGAGCGATTTACTGATACTATTGTTACCAACCGTCCTTTATTAAGCACGTGTTTGACTCAGTTTTTGCATTTTACTCAATTTCGCGGAAGAACGCTCATTTCTGTACATTCTTGGCCATCTTGCTTAGAATTGGAATCTGCAGACTGGCAGTGAAATTTTGTGCGTTAGAAGTTGGTTAGAAGGGTGGCTGCACTTTTGGGCCCTAAGCCCTCCATGAACCGATCTGTCGGTACTCTCCCTATACAGGTACTCTAGTCACAAATGGGCAGAGAAATAACATTATCTGCGATTGCAAAGATTAGAAACTGGGATGGACCATGAAACTAAGTGTACGACAAGAGATTATCAAAATGAGAGACTAACTGATTAGGATGGGCGCACGGGTCGTAAGACAGTATGTTGGAGTTTTTTTAGCCAACGTGCGCTAATAATTCAGCATAAAGCTGAAAATCTCAATACAGAGGAAAAAAGCTTGTAGGAGCACAATTTTCCCTCAAAGGGATATCGACGGTGTAAGTCGGCAATCACATAACTCGGTTTGCGACGTTGCGTCGTCGCAGACTTCCTGCCATACTTTATTTTTCAAACGGAAAACTACTCCACGGCAATTCTTTAGAACTGCCGTGATTTTTCTACTCTGTGCGAAGAAAATTCTGAAAAAACTACAAGGAACGATGTCACTTTGTTGTCCTTAAAAAAAATAACATAGAGGCGGAAATTTCCAGACACCGCAAACGAGATATGTGATTGCGAACTTACGCCGTAGATATGAGCGCCTACAAGAGTGCAGGAATACTTCATGCATTGCGCCTGCATACGAGCGCCTACAAGAGTGCAGGAATACTTCACACATTGCGTCTAACACAGTGCGGTCGCCGTTGCGTTACCATTTCCCAATTTAAGTTCGGTGCAACACTAGTTACGACCATTCAAAAAGGTAACTGCAGACGCGTTTCGGCCTTGATGATTGGCCCAACAAGACTGAAAGGCGTCTGCAGTTGCTTTCCTGAATGGTCGTAGCTAGTGTCAAACCAAACTGGATATTTTTTTGAGGGAAAATTGTGTTCGTGTGTGATTTCTCCCTGCGTATTGAGATAGTCATTTTTATGCTGAATTTTTAACGCACGTTGGCAAAAAAAAAAGAAAGAAAGAAAAAAAAAAACTCCAACTTACGAAATGAGAGAGGTAATGCAGGAAAGGAACCTTGGAATGAGTTGGTTAAAGATCGCGGAAAACTTTATTGAATATATATTATTTCTGCCCGTTTGCGAAATTCAGGACCTGAGATGTCTTAATTTCCCCTCTAAAAGGACCCTTGTTTTGTTAGCAGCGATAGGTAGCGTTTTCATTCTTTATTTTCCTTTTTTGAATACATGATGTGAGAACTCAGCGTTCGGAGGGGCGTCGTCGGATTGCTGTCTGGATAGGGTCATCTTGGATCAGTGGTCATTCTTGCAAAAAAAATAACAACGTTTTCTCTCCATTTAAATCCAATAAAAAAAACAGTTCTAGGCGAGGAAACTTGCTGCGAAAGATCTAGATTGGTTTACATACATTTAAACTTAAACGGTTGGGAACCAGTGTTGTCAGGTTGTGAGAATCGCCATCGGGGTTGTGATGCTATTCAAAGAGTGATGAAACGTCCAAGACGCAGATTATTTCATTATTCACAACTCGAGAGAGAACAACACTGCTTCCTTTTCTCCCTCAATGAAGATGTTTGTGATGACGTCATTTTTGATGGTCTTTCTTCCTGGAATCCTGAGGCCCGCGAGGTATTCCGCGCTAGTAGTATGTCGCTAAATTTCTCGAATGTCGTGAGTGCGATTAGAATAAATTTTCCGATTTACTTTCATGCATGGGGACCCCTTGAGAGTTTCAATTTGATCATTCGTACCCAAAAAAAACCTTAGAAACAAGATGAAACCATAGTTTCTGTTTAAAACCCATCATCCAACCAAAGAAGCACCGTAGCTTCTTAAATATTCAATTTCATATGCTTATTAAGTAAAATGTGAAATAGACTGTATTGCATGCCATAAGGGAAAACCAGCCTCGTGATGGTTATTTTCTGAATCTGGATGGAAGATGGGTGATTTATAATGAAGTAATGCATTATTTTTTGTAACGAAAATTTACTTCTTCATCAGCCTACTTTTTGAGAATGTAGATAAACTCGAAATAACTGAAACGATTGATTTTAATCATGGGAATCGTTCCCATATCAAAGCTCAGTCCATATATCCCTGTGGCAGAGAGTATATTGGGCCTTTGATTAGAATAAGTTAGTGAGGATTTATACATCCTCCACTGACTCGTGGGGGGTTGTTACATTTAATTTGTTGAAAATGCCCGTTTCCGAATTAAGCGTGAAAAATTACAACTTCGGCAACATCGAGCGTATAATTTGTGGGCGTGCATGTGGACATACGGCAGAGAGACATAGAAACAAAAAGACCTGACGTCAAGGACTGTTTGCCATGAGCACAACCTGCCCTAAGTCTTTTGTGAATTTCCTGGAATTCAGCATATTTCTGCAACTGAGCCGAACTGAAATGGTCAGTCAAGGGATTTAACGGTCGATGAAAAAAGGGAAAACTTAAAGTTGCATAATCCTAGGCAGAAACGTGCGAAGATTTCGAATGCCATTATCTCGATTTGAATTTCATGGATCATACGACGTTCTCCTTTATAATGGCGGCAGTTACCTCAGTATTTACTCTCGAGAAAGCAGAGGGACCAGCCCAGGGCAATACGCATTGCGTAACGCTGTAATGTTTTATTAATGAATTTATACATTTTTTTCTGTGTAAAGAGAATAAACATGATTTCTTTCATTTTTCGGTCTCTTGCCTTGTTTACATTATGTTGTTTCACTGCTGTTATCACGTTCAGTAATTTCAAGACGGAAGCAATTCACCGAGCGGTGCCGACCAAAGTTAGGTTTGAACCTAAGATACAACTAAACTAACTCCTGGGTAAGGCGTGAGGTATCACACAGAATTGGAGGCGCGCTGAGTTCTGTTCACGCGTGCCGGTTTTACCATTTCGGTTAAGATCCCACGGTAGACATCTCCCGTTCCACGGGTGTTTCTGACCATTTAAAAATGGATAGCCATAAAAGGTTATTGTACCCCTACATACCGAATGAGGGTGTTGTATGTGATCTATCTTTCTATGATTAGCACAAAAATAAGCGCATATTTCATTCTGTATCCAATTAACATGGAAAACCGTGTAATGGGTTGTAATAGTTCCTACCGGTTAAAAAATCACAGGATTCCGTTGGAAGGGATAAAACACTTGTGATCTCGTGACATTAGATGACCTATTATGATTTGTTGATTGTAGATGACCTATTATGAGTTCGATAGAAAAAAAACATTGAACATCCAATCGTTTCATCAGGCGCTATGCCACAAAAGACGACACCTTAATCACCCCCCACACCGATTGGGTCCAATTTAATTTATATACCTATCAATTATACAAACATATAAAAATAACGCTGCGTAAACATTTGGAGGCTGCCTTCCCACTGAAAATATAATTGTTCATCCTCAAGAGTTTCATGAATATTTTTCTTTGAGATTTTCAGGCATTTAAAATTCTGTGAAAGTTTTATACATGTTGTACACATAGTATCCCTAGTAGCAAGATTCACTTTCCCTTTCCTAACAAACGTATAAGGAATTAATAACGGTTATATAAGCACCATTTTAACTAAAGTTTATATATCGTGTATATAAGTTTTATATAAAATGCCCATGAAAATAATTATTCATATTTTCAGAAGATAACGTTTATATAAAATTTATATAATTGAGGAAGGGTTTTTATAAATTTTCTTTATACGCATAGTATCCTTTTGCTTAATTTGCTTAATATAACTGTTATATAAATGACCTGAATGACCTTAACGTAAACCTATCTCATTTTCATGAATGATGATGATGATGATCTCATTTCAATGAACACCCTCGACTCTCAGACTGCGTGGGATAGGTATTATCAGAGGTATTAGTGGCTCCGAGACGAGTTAAAAGGGGATAATTCGGCACAAAATCCGAGGAGCCCTGTTGCCTCAGTTGGTAGCGTGTCTGGCTCATAACCCTGCCCAGTTAGACAGCAATATTTTAAAAATATTTTTAAAAAATATTTATTTTTTATATTTTTAATATATTTTTAAAATGTTTTTAATGTATTTTTAAAATATTTTTAAAACATTTTAAAAATATATTAAAAATATAAACAATTAAAATTTTTAAAATAATATTTTATAATATTTTTAAAGTATATCATAATTATTTTTGTTAATATTTTAAAAATATTATTAAATATTATTTTAAAAATTTTAATTTTTTTTAATGTTTAAATTAATATTATAAAAATTTAAAAGAAAAAAAAAGGAAATGATAATAATAATAAATAACATAAATACATCGACATAAATTCAAACTAGAAAAAGGCCCAAATAATTAAAACTGGAAAAAGACGCAATTATAAAAAACATTAATTTCGTTTAAAAAAGAGAGAGAGGGGGGGAGGGAGAGAGAGAGAGTTAAAAAAAAATAGAGAGAGAGAGAGTTAAAAAAATGAGAGTTAAAAAACATGATAGTTAAAAAAAAGAGAGAGCTAAAAAAATGAGAGAGAGTTAAAAAAATGAAAATGAAAAAATTACATCATGAAACAAAAAACAATAAATAAATAATAAATAATAAAGTCTGGTAAAATATCATAAGAATCCGTCAATAAACAAACATATTACGGACTCAGAGGCTTGCGATAGTTAAGAGATTGAATTTAGGGGCCCGCCTATATCAAGCCTGGCTGGTCCGGTGGTAAAGTACTGGACTTCGGATTGCAGCTCCATCCCGAGGCGTGGGTTCTAATCCCGACTAGGACGGCGCGGATTTAAGGTAAGTCACAACTCTACGATGATCCACCACCTGGTAGTAACGCATATGAAAACTTGCACACTTCATAACTAGAGTGCGCTACCAGCCAGGAAGAATAATGCAAATTCATTTTATACACTGTTTGAATTTGGTTATATAACTTTTATACTAAGGGTTACATAAAAAGCTTATTAATAATGTAAACTTTTAACTAAAAAACTTTACATCCATTACATAAACAATGAATTTTCTTTAGCTTGTGGTTATTTACGGTTTATACTTTTAAAAACAAATTTTTTATGTAACTCTGCTACTAGGGATAAAGAAAATCCAGAGTTTATCACGGAAAGTTTTGCGATAATTTCCTGGATGTGCACTTGGCTCTCTTTCTTGGCACTGTAGTATGACTTCGAACTAGTGTATTTTCCGATAGAAAAAAAAAACTTCCTTTTTTTTGGAAACAACTTTACCGGTGCTAATTTTGATTCAAAGGCTAGTGAGGCCCGGCTCCAAGCTGCAGTATTCGGCAGTGGCGAGGCTTGAATGATTGATAATCGATTTCCCGCATTTGAATAAGCTGTGGTAAAGAATCGATTATTAAGGTGTTTTTGCGAACATCTTGTGCATCGATTATTTTCCATGGGAATGACAGATCAAGCAATATATCGCAAAGTACGCCACGACGCTGGTAATACACTGAAAAAAAAATCTCGGTGTATTTACTAAGAAAAGGGTAAAATTGCCAAGAATTCAGGGTTCTATTTGATCCCAGTTTTTTCTTGATAAAATTACCATTTATGGAATTGGTAATTTTACCGAGAAATCTCGGTAAAATTATTGAACTTTCTCGGTAATTTTACTGGACCTTGGTAAAAACGCCAATATTTTTTATCGACTGTGGTAGAATTACCGAGATTAAGTGGCATAGTTACCGGGAATTGATTACCAATAAAAGTGGTATTCTTACCTGAAAAAAAAATAGTAAAAATACCGGTTTTTAGGTAAGCTTACCAGTCTGTCTTAGTAAAATTACCAATAATTGGTAAAAAAAAAGTGAGATGGTAAAGGTACCAACGGACCTTGGTAAAAACGCCGAGCATTTTTTTTCAGTGTGGTAATAGGTATGCTACGGAGGGAGCATTGGCAAAAAAAAGAGGGGAAGAGGGACAGAGTATAAGAGAGGAAGAGAGGAGAGGGGTAAGAGGCGTTGGTAAATACGACAGCTATGGCACTGCAAGGGCAACTTCAAACGCAGAACAGTCGTTGATGAGACATGGAGTACCAACAAAGTTTCAAAAATGTCGTCATCAAAGTAACTTTCGGGACGGGAAATGGGCTCCGAGATCGGGGGGGGGGGGGGGGGGGGGGATTAGGGAACTCGCCGTTTCATCACGTGTTATTTGAAACACAAACTGTGTTGTAACGCGTTGCGAAGTTTCCGCCCAACTTTTCTGAGGTCCTGTCAGGAAAGAGACCATTCGTTCACGTCCAGCCTCTCTTCGACTCCATAACACCTCCTCGACTCTCTCGCAGAGGCTAAGGCCAGTTCTACCGTTCCGGTCACCTACATGTTTTTTTTTTTTTTTTTTTTTTTTTTTATAAAGTCCTGTCCCTTTCACACTTTTTAGGGCTCTAACTGATACGTGATTAAGCATGTGCGCAACGACGCGACGCCCTTTGAAGTTATGTATTACGGAGAAAAAGGGAGGCTGAAATTGATCAGAGAGAGAAAGAACCACTTAAAATCTCCACGTATTCACTTAAGTTTACCGGGAGTGTATTTGAAAAGAGTCAAAGGAGGAGTGCCGTCGAGGCCGAAATTGGCTCCATCCTACTTTACCGAAATTAAATTGCCATTTTTTTTTTTTTAATTTTTTAAAATTAACAGGTCTTTATTCAACAAAATAATTGTTTATAGCCAGTCATATAATTCTCGCGATAAGATATATTGCCGTAATGACAAGTTTCGAAGTCAACAATATCAGTTTTTTGTACGCCAATTTAATGTTGTTTTTTGACCATGGCGTACGGCGCAAGCCTGTACGCACCATTTGGATGTGGTTTCTAGAGTTTGAGAGGTCATTCGACGTAAAACTCATTCAGTCTCTCCGTTGAACGTCTGTGCGTTTCAACATCTACGAGCGTCATATTCCAAGAACAACATTATAACTGAAAAAATCAATTAAAAATGACCATTTTTGACATTCAGACCCATGTTTACGGCAACAAGTTGTCCCAAAAGATTTTGATGACTAGCTGTAATTACTGTCGTATAACCTTCAAGTGTAAGATGATGGATTCACAAAGATCCAACTAAGGGCTGATTTCGACTTGGAACAACACCCCTCTTTTTTGTTCCATTAAATTTTCTACCGCCCATTTCATTGTTCAGATTTTGAATTTTTAGCCAAGAAAAGGACGATAGCCTCTGCGCATAAACCTATAGAATCATTCTGAATCAATAAATCGGCAAAACTCAGAGAATCAAAAGCAAAATCCTGTTTGGAAAAAAACCTGGTATTCCATAAAGCTATCCATTTCTGCATCGAATGCGAGGTTTTTTCCAAAAAGGATTCTGCATATATCTCTCTGAATTTTGCCAATTCGTTGGTTTAGAATAATATCGTAGATTTATGCGCAAAGGCTATCGTCCTTTTTGGCTAAAAATTCAAAATCTGCCAACATTTTTGACATAATCAATGCGATCACGTTCCAGTTCGACCACGTCAGAGGCCTTGACGAATCACCTCAAAGACATCAAAAGGTGCGGTTCTGAAGAAAGAGGGGGTGGCCGAACAGAGGGAGGAGCAGGGGGGGGGGGGGGGGCAGTGCTCCCCATTGAGATTCCTGGGCGGCCACGATATAGACGTGAGGGTCACGTGACTGGGCACGATAGCGATTGTTTGACAGGCAGTTACACGGGTCGGCCGGAACTTTACGATCAAAGTCTGACACTGAATGAAGCCAACAGGGGGACGCGGGAGAGGGAAGAGGGGGGGAGGGTCTCACGCTCGGCGGGGCCAGGAGCATCCCAACGGACGCTAATCACAGGCTGGAGTCTCCTCCAGTTTATTCGACACGCAATAAGACAATAAATAGGGATGTTACCCCACCCCCTCCCCTTTCCCGCCCCACGCAGTCGGATCTCGCAATTTTACACGAGCGCCAACATTCACACTTCTCCTCCTGCCCTTCCTGCACTAATCCCCGCGAGAACCGCTCCTGCTACTCTTTTCCTCATCGCTTTTTCCTTATCTGTTCCGGGCTTTCGAATAGGAGAATCCTCCGTTTAGCGAACGACAAAAGCGCTGATAAGAGACAGGCCCTAAAATCAGTGGTTGTTGTATCAGTTCTGGATTCGAAAAGACGCGTCTTGAGAAATACGCCCTCAATTTTCACCTTGAGCTTGCCCGGAAAAAAAATTAGGTTATTAAGGTCAAAGCCGTTCCTCGATTTGAGGTCGTCCATAAATTACGCAGCGCATGATATGAATCGACAGGACTTCCTTTTACACCTTTGGTTGTTGGTTTTGTTTATTTATTTATTTATTTTTTGAGTTTATAGATCGATTGCGTTCCATATGGCGAAAAGAAACCAGCACTACTACGGTGTTTGAAAAATGGTGCAACTTCTTCTTTTCTTTTAAAAATACTTGATATATTTACAGTATAAAATTTACGATCATTTTCCTTTAAATTAACAATATTTTGGTGGGAAGAAAAAACTGCTCGCTATTTTGGGAATTTTTTTTAGGAAATTATGAAGGCATAACATTTTTACAACACTGTAATCGTGCTGGTCCCTTTTTGTTACATGCGATTCGATTGATCCATTTTGAATTTTCGGGCATTTTTCAAGAATCTCTGCAAGTCAAATCACGCTGAAATGCACCAGGTATATATTTAAAAAATTTGACAATAAAATTGTTGAAAATAAACAAAATAACGATTCCGAAGAGAGTGAAACATTTCTGATATCATGCGGATCCAGGCTGTGCTTTCGGAATTATTTGAATGAATTTCTTCAACAAAATTTGAACATTTATACGAGCGACACCACACAATTATTTGACTTTCAGGGATTTCAAAAAAAATTCTTGAATTACAGGTGAACTTGATTTGATCGATAAACCAGCAAATCGTTTTTCTTGTGCACCAAAGGGCAAAGAGAGATTGACCCACCCGGAGATCCACCATGAAGTGAATCTCCGGCGACTCGTATTTAACAGTGGCGTGGCGTGAATTGCGATATATCGATTTTTATGCCGTTCAAACCTATGGTAAAGAATCGATTATTAAGGTGTTCGCTGCGAACACCCTGTTTATCGATCCTTTTCCATAGGTTTAAATGGCATAACGATCGATCTATCGCAAAGCACGCCACGCTACTGGTATTTATGAGGTTTTTTGCTCAGAAAGTGCGCGCCTTGGCGGTGTTTTGATTTCTGTAATTATGCCGTCAGAGTTGGCACATCCTGCTTGTTTGGTTTTGCCGCGCCACCAAAATTCTAAAACTTCCACGGAAAGTTTTTAACCAAGGGTTGTGGCTTCCAGTTTCCTCTCCTAATGAATGGGTCCGTTGCAAACTTTCGCAAGCGGAAAGAGGAGTTGTTCCTCACTGAACTCGTCTAAAAAATTTGTAAGATTTCAGCTGCGCGATCGGACGCGAATGTTTTTCCCCTGCACTGATCCTGGAGATTCACGTAAATATACCGCGTGAACATGATGGAACAGAGAAACTAGGTTATTAATTTTACAGCTTGAGGTCGTACGTAAATTACGAGATTTACGTAATTTGTAAAATTTTAGCTGTGCGATGCGACGTGATGTTTTTCCCCCCACACTGACCACGGAGATTCACCTAAATATACCGTTTGAACTCGATGGAACAGAGAAACTAGGTCATTAATTCTTCAGTTTGAGGTCGTACATAAATTACATACCGCAACAGAGGGTAGAGAGTATTTCCGTTTAGTTATGCATCGTTACAGAGGCGGGGAATGTTACGCGAAGTGTTATCTGTAGTAAATCCATCAGTTCTAGGAAACGAAGAAAGTAATATATACTACGAGACAGACCTCATCCGTGAACAGTAATGATCAAAAAGAGTATGTAAACCCACCTCGTAGCATTTAATTTTCCTCTCATTTTTTTTAGTATCATATTTTACTGCAACTATAACTACGTAACGTTTTTTTTTAAATGAAGTACAAGTTTAGATTTTTTTGAAATTTAAAGTTACGAAATTTTTCCACTTTTTAAAACTCATCTCGTGATTTTCTTAAATTCCTTCCAAGTAAGCTGTGGCACAAAGAAACATCTAATTTTAGAAACATTAATTTCCGGGCGCACTCTTCATTAAAATATGCGTTGCTCGAAAAAACTATGGATCTAAGGAAGATCAACCTACCGCTAAAACCCTATTTTCAAATCAAATCCATCATTGAAGCTTCTTCAAAACTTCCCAAAAAGTGAGCTGAGCTCGTCGTGATTTTAAGCCGTCCAGATAGAACACATAAATAATCGTAAGAACAAACGCGAAATAACGATCGCTCAATCCTGGCCACACACCACGATTAACCTAAAAACTTTCAAGATGTAAATTAATAATTATAGAGTGGCTTGCATGAGTATCTCTAGTCACGGCATTAACAGCAAATCCCACCTGTCCTGACCACACCTTATCTCATTCCTCATGAAAAAAATCATAATAATTGATGCAATCAGTGAGAAAATAACAAGGTGAAATGCAAGTAGACAAAGCTTCCTCCATTCATTTTTTCTTGAATTTCTTTCCTTTTTTCTTCAATTATGCCAATACACAACTTGTCAGGACGAAGCAGAGCGTTGTGTAACTCAGGTTTTTTTTTTTTTTTTTTTTTTTTTTTTTTTTTTTTTTTTTTTTTTTTTTTTTTAAAAAGAAGTTTTCTCCGCCTAAAAATTTTTCCAGGCAAGGCTGCTTTTTTCATGATTGGCTTCTTCAAACCCTTGTGTCTGACAGGGACTTCAGTCTCTTTGATCAAAGGAACTAGCGCTTAAAGACTCAGCCCCCAAACTCAATGGAAAGGCTTGTTGTCTTAGTAGAAAAATGAACTTTTTGTTGAGGTAGCACAGAAGTACTTAGAGATTCTTTGTATCCGCTTAAAACAGAAAAAAGTGACAGTTACTGCAAAGTTTGTTAAGGGGACGATACGTCTTGCACTTCGTCTCCTAAATGAAGGTATGCAAAAATATACTATTCAAGAGGCCCGGAAAATAAATGATTTACCGCTATTGCTTTTCCGTTAAAAGTAATAGAGTCTGATACATTTGAGTTGTTCTTCCGGGGGCAATTGAACTTCGCTGAGTTAGTGAATCTCGGAAGTAGGCCAAAAGTAGTCTTAGAGGAGCACTTGAAAACTTATTAATGATTAATTTATTGGAACTAGCCTCGTGATTACCTTCAAATTTTCATGAGACTCATAATTAATTTACAACTCGCCTATGATGAGTCTATACTCAGGGTTGAGCGGTTAAATTCAAAATGTCTCGCTCATAGTATTTCCTATCCAACAGGCACATGCTGAGCTGCTGCATTCAAAGATTTAATAGATTTGTTGTTGAACGGACTACTGAATGAAGATTTTGCAGATGGCTGAAATTTAATGAATTTCACATTAAACTGAAAACTACTTAGAGAGCTGAACACGAGGATATTCTTGGTTTATAAATTGAACAATCATTGGAGGAGGTATGGCAGAATTATCTACTCTGCTAAAATGCATGTTTGAATGGGAGATTCCGACGGATGAGGTCATAAGACGGTCAATTTTCTCACTTTTAAAATCTATTTTTATACTTTATCTCATATCAGAAATAAAGTTTACAAACTACTGCCATTTCAGCTCTTCAAGTACTTTTAGATGAAGCATTGAAAAATGTTTGTGCGAATTCTCCAATGGAGATCAGCCTTTACAGCTTTCCGGCTAAGCGTTAAAATCTAATTTTACGCACAGTTCACTAAATTTTCCTCTATTCTTCGACGTTAATAATAATTATCGTGAATAAATATGACATAACATCAATTCCATCTTTCAATGATTCCCTCACCATTATTCTAACATTTAATACAGATTTTTCCATCATAAGAAATTGAATGTTTTTTATACATCATGACACAATTTCTATAGATAATAGATGTGTGCACAACTCGGTTGTTATGTTCAATAGCAGCGAGACGGAGGCGAGTTACAGAGTAGTGCCGACCCAAGTTAGGTTCGAACCTAAGATACAACTAAACTAACTCCTGGGTAAGGCGTGAGGTATCCCGCAGAACTGGAGGCGCGCTGAGTTGAGTTCACTGCTGGTTTCACCATTTCGGTCATGATGGACATTGTTCGTTCCACGGGTGTTTTTGACCGGTAAACATGGATGGTAAATCTCTTTAGTGACAGTATAAGAGGAATCAGGGGGTGCCCCCTCCGACCATTATGTGTTCCAACCCACAATAAGCGCTTCGCGCCCCGCGCCTCGATGTCTCCAATGATATATAATTGTTCAAGAGATGAAGGAGAACATACAAATTGACCAAGCGAATTCCCAGTTATGAATTAAAAAAGCAATTTTAAGAGATTATAATATGGAGCAAAAATTAATGACAATACTTTGACCGGGTCCGTGCCGGAAACATATAAGCGTTGAGATATCAAATTTTGATAAAAAGAAACGGATTTATTAAGCTTTAAACATTGTTTCGCAAACGATTTTCCCCGAACCTGAAAAAAACTACTCGACCCGAAATTTGCAATCAAAGTTGGCTCAATAAAGGTGCAATATTTTGCTTTTAGTAACGGTTTAAGAGGGAGGTCCTCTAGGAACACGTAACTGAGATATTTCTCTAGATGTGTCGGATCCGCCCTTTGCTAAAAAGTGAGAAAAAAACAGTATTTACTAAAAGTTACTTACAAGTACTATGAGAGCCATTTTTTTGGGAGGGGAGGGTTAAGCTTGGCTAACGCGGTATTGTACGATGGAGGGGGGGGGGGGGGTGGTTAGATCCAGTCTGAAGCAAGCATCTCTAAAATAAAATAAAAAATCCTATTACAATAACTATTTTTAGGCTTCCATCTTCATGTTCTGGAAAAATTTGGGGAGTTCAAGTCAATTTCACGTAATTCAAAGAGAAGGGTTGAGAGGTTGGCTTTTGGGTGGCTTACTGATAAAGGGATAAAAGACGGAGAAAGTGGTTTACCTAGTACTTGATCAGTGTGGATTCACCCCAAAAAATCTGGGTGGGAATGAAACGAAAACTTTCAATACCAGCGGGCGGGCCCTTCCTTTTTTAAACGAAAAACCGTCTGAATCCATGGACTACGAGAATTGACTTTGTATTGTAGGAGAGAACTTTCCTCTGTGTGAAAAATGCACAGATTCCGTTCAGCAATAAAATAGTGGCGCTCAAAGAGGTATCTCCTGGTTACGAGTTTCGGGTGAGGTTTTCTAAGCCTCAAGAAATGAAAACGGAGTTATGGCTTTTGATAAAAACTCGACAAAATTAGGAGGGCGCGACTTCAGGCGGGCGAGAAAGGGGGATCCGTTGGCTCAATTCAGCCGTGTGTGATTCAAGCGACACATCTGTGTGTGGAATCGCTGCTCGAGACCCAGGCTGCCGCCTTTTGCAGGAATTGTTTTTAAAGTGAAGACGATTGTATATTGGATACTAGATTCTAATTTGCAGATTTATGAGCCTAGTAAGCTGTATTGCGCTGAAAAAAGCACAAACCATTCAAAATTCGCAAAAATGTCCATGATTTTTCTTTTCCTGATTTCTATAATAATGTAGTTTTTTATTATTATCTGAAAATACATCAATAGTTTTCTTGAATAATAAATAATGAAAAATAAGGAGAAGAAAAAACGAAAATATGAAACGCTCCAACGGAGTGTGGGTTTCCTTTTTTTAATTAGAGTCTGCGCCAATCAAGTTTACACACTTTAGACTGCGACAAAAGGTCCGCCATCTTGGTTCTTGCATTTACTTTCCATGCGAACGTATCGTTAGACAATCTTCCGTCGCAGTCTAAAAGTGTGTAAACTTATTTGACGTGGACAAGAATTGATATCATGCAGTTAATCCGATTAAACGATCATAATCTGCGTGAAAAATTTAAATACTGATTTTTGTCAGGATCTCACGGCAGAGCTCCTTACTTGGTATTCTTTAATAATTTTTTACAACTACTGATTATCTTTTGTAAACAAGTTTTTAAATTTCACACATCCCTTCACGGAAAAAATTAAATTTCTGATTTAAGGATTCAATCGCTAAAAAAAGTGACTGCAACGTTTCAACGTAGATTTTACAACAAAAAAATGCTACTTTAACCACTATTGTAAGCTAATTCAACCACGGGATGATTAAAGTAGCATTTTTTTTTGTTGTAAAATCTACATTGAAACATTGCAGTCACGTTTTTTAGCAATTGAATTGTTAAATCAGCAATTTAATTTTTTCTGTGGGTCGGCGTGAAACGCATAGCGCCTACAAGACTGTAGGGATACTTCACACATTGCGCAAAACACAGTGCGGTTGGCACGGTGGCGGATTCCCAAATATACTACATGGAGAGACCAGAGAGTACTGCACGTTTTTCTTTTTTTTTTTCGGGCGAGCGGTAGCAGATATCAAAATGCGGTTTGTACAGACTTAAAGTCCGAGTAATTACCGATAAAACGAAACAAATCCGAGTCTCTGAGTCAAAGAACGACTAGGTTACAGTGTTTTGAAAATGACATGTCGAGGTGACCCCTCTAGGATTTAAGGTTAATCTTCAGCTGTAGTTCCGAAAAAATCCACCACGTCGCGCTGCTAAAATCCGACTCCGAAATCAGTGATTATTTAAATATCACAAAAGGTATCTTAAATTCTAAGACTCATAAGTTCTAGCAGCATACGTCTGGAATCCTTAGAAACAAACGCGAGCTTTGAAAGTCTAATAATAAAAGCTGTAAATTGATCCCAGTTTCTCTTACGGGATATCTGTAAGTGCGAGAGAGACAGCTCACGGTGGGAGAGAGATATCTGCCAACTGCTGAGAGCGATCAAGCGCGATTGGTTGCATCAAGGTCATCATGCTTAACCCTACTTTTTTCTGGGATCAAATTGCAGAGCTTCAGAAATGACTTTTCACGTTGTTTTTAGGGTCAATAGGAAGAAGAATGTTATAGCTAGAACTTATTTATCTTCGATTTAAACAGAAATTCCTTCAACTTTTATAAAAGCTCAAGGACTCACGTGGTGCTGTACGGACTCTAAAACACAGCGGTGGCGCCCCCTGCGCGGAGAAATTTCTTACTTCACGCAGCTGTAGATACACCTTAAGCACTATATGCAGCTCTGTAAGACGTGGCATCTCAAATCACTGTCTAAGATCGTGATACCCGGAGTTGCCGACAGAGTTGCGGTTCCTCGAAAAAACTCTTTCACATTGCGTTGCGTTGCCTACAAGGAAAAAAAAATCCGAGAGTTTCGAGCGGAACCGACGGCACTGACTGTTGGAGAGCGAATTGGATTTCTCTAAATCCTCCGATGAATCAGCGTGTGACACTTTCATTTCGACCCCTTCTCCAGCTCGGATATCAGCCGATGTTCGAACTTCTAAGTTTGGACTCGAGTCTCCGATACCGAACAGCGGCGCGGCGTGCTTTGCGATGTATCGATTGATCTGCCATTTAAACCTATGGAAAAGGCTCGATAAACAGGGTGTCCGCAAATAATCGATTCTTTACCATAGCTGCAAACGAAGGAATATCGATAGTCGATCCTTCACGCCACGCCGCTGATACCGAAAGTCAGGGCCGTTGTATTTGTCAGATTGGCACCGAAATCCCTCGTTTCCAATACGAACGGAGGCCAAGTTAATTTACTGGTCCCAGAGAGGATTTTTCCACCCGAACTCCTCGGTGATGCCAACTTGTGCGTGAAAATCGTATTCTGCTCCGCTGCTTTTTCCAGGTCAACGGACGGCCATCCACCAGCCGGGTGAGATAATGATATCCACCGGCGCACCAAAGAGAGCAAAATGTTCCGATATGAAGTTTCGGGAAAATTTGTTTTTTTGTGTTCGAGTAAAAATCAATATTGAATAAATCCTCCGTTTTTCACGAATTTATCACCAGTCATCGATTGGTTTTTGAAGATCGCTGGATTCTAAAAATTTAATAAAGTTATTAAGGCCTTGTCTCCACGGGACGTTTTCATGGGATTTGTCCCAAGTTCGAATCGCAGGAATGAAACTTCTGGGATTTTTCCCAGTTACCGTCTCCACGGGACGAGGCTCATACTGTCCTGCGACTAGTTTGCGCGGGAAGATAAATTAGATGAAGTCGAGTATTTAACCGGGATTAAAATAATACCTAATTGCACTCAACTGACAATTAGACACATTATTTTAACTAAACAAACATGAACAATGGAGTATTCAACAAAATATCGCACGGTTCTTTTACACTTCTTCCTCTCTCAGTGGGTCCTAGGAGTAAAAGGACCATACTTGGTACTAACTTCGTAAGTGGGATTTTTCCTTGGGACAAATCTCGTGAAACAGCCCGTGGAGACAAGGCCTAAAAAAGAATGAACGCTGAAAAATTCAATTAACTTTGATGAGGAGATTTACCACACAGCGGTTTTTTTTCTTGATGTTAGATGCTACAGTGAGATCTCGAAGCCACATTCTCGTCATCGAAGAATAGAAAAAAACCTTTAAACTTTTTTTTGTTTGTTTTTTTTTAACCTAAATTTTAGCAATGGAGAGAGAAAAAAATCAGATGAACTTAGATCAAGATAGGATAAGAGGAAATGGTTGCTTCAAATATGTTTGGACTTTGCGGGTTTATAAAGAGATGTTTAACACGCGCAACAAATTTTCTTTTCAATAAAAGAGTTGAAAGATTTTTAAAAAAACATTGAAAATTACTAATTTTGAGCGTAACAAATCTTAAAAACTAGGAAAGAATTTGTTTTTAAGGAAGAACATTACGAAATTTAGAGAGATACGAAGGTTAAGCAGAATGAGGTCGTTTACCAAAGACCAATTGGTTTTCATTTTGCAATCGTGAAACACAATTTCCGGCCCAGTGACAAACTGAGATTATACCGCTCAGATGTTGCAAAGCATTGCTCGGAGTTATCATGTTTATTCTTACAAAATATAATTGCTCCATTGTCTTGCTAACTGTCTTCAGACACTCTCATCTGTATTCTCACGTGAAATCTCACTCAGTATGTGCTCAGCACTGAGAAAGAATCATGAAACTCGCAAAGACAAGCTGTCGGAATAAAAATGCCGTCTCTCTCGAAATCCTCACGGCTTTATATTTCCCGTTCCTGCCACTCTCCTGGACGCAAACTATTACTACTCAATATGTGCAGGACTTCACGTTTCTATTAACATAATGGAACTCGGGCATAAGCAGACTCTATCTAACAGGACGAGCCAATTGCACCAAAGTTTTGTAGATGGTTCATTGGTTTTCATGCGTTACAAAAACTGAATACTTGGAAAAAAGTGAGGTTTTTAGGGTTTCTTTTGCACTGCCGATTGAATGCAATGGTTCTAGTCGGTAATTATAACATTCAATTCCTTCCTCATTTTTTTTCCTTCCTCCAGGAAAATACAAGTGTGGTCGGTAATTATTGACGTTGCAAATCGAGAAACGTGTTTTTTTACTCTTGTGTCGCACGACAAAACCGTTGCTACTATCAATATATCAGGGTCAGTAGCCTGATTGTTGAAATTTCTGTTGGCACGACAAGAATCGAAAATCGATACATTACACGGCGCAGATAGGGCTATGTCTTGTCTTGCCGATAGCCAGTTAAAGTTTGAACAATCAGGCTGCTGGTGTTGTGATTAGTCCCAGTCATCGAGTAAGCTAATCACAACTCTTTACCTTGATATCGCAGTACCCCAGAGCTGAAGAGTACCGGGTAACCAACTCACATTTTTGGAAGAATCGAGTTTGTGGCTTTTTAAAAATCTATTAACGGTTCCGCGTGTGTGAAAAATTTGGTAGCCCTAAGCTCTATCTTACGCCGATTATGTGATACGGGTTTTCAAATATTGCGATTTACATTGAAATCAATGGGGCCGACAAGCGGTTTTCCCCGGATAATCAGGTACCTTTTGGATCTGGGGTACTGATATATTGATATCACAATTAGATCGTGTGACAATAGCTGGCCTGTGGCCTGATTGTTGAAAATGTCAGCACAAGAGGACATTGCAAAATCGATGTAATACACGGCTCAGCAGATAAGGCTATGTCTTGTCTTATCTCGCTGACACGGCCAGAAAAATTTTCAACAATTAGGCTGCAGTAAAGACAAATACATTCACTTATAGAAATGGACCGCGTTTAGCAAAAAGGAACCAAGCCACTATAGCGATTGCCAAATTTAGCTGGGCAATTAGATTTTTTTAAAGAGAACATTTGTGCGGATACCTTTGAAAATTTTAAGGTATTGCCTCGTATTATGCAGAAAATTCACTGATATTTGCACATAATTCGGCACAACCGTTTTCATGTAGAAAACTACACTGCTGAGTTAAATTTGGCAAAAGCTGATGTGGCTTGGTTCCTTTCTGCTTAACGCGGTCCAAATATGATTGATTTTTACTTATCCTTTTATACGAAGAAGGCGCGATGAAATTACAACCCTGGTAAAAATTGGCAGTAAAATGTGTGTTCCAAAATACTATAGACCTAAAGCCGGCTGTAAGATTTCCAATAGCTTCTGTAGCCGGCTGTACAATTTCTTATAGCCTTTTATAGCCGATGGCTATCAAGCAACAGCCAGACGATAAAGTTTATGCTAAACGTTACTAAATACGGATACTAGGACTTAGTTAGTTTTTGGACTACCGCTCTCTTTTTGTGCCGTAGTATCTTGATTTATTTTGCGAGGAAAGCTCCGTACTTTTGAGGGATACCTGTCATTCTTAATATGTTGGAGCGCTTTTATTTTCTTATGATACTGTGCAATACATCTGGTGTTAAATAGTTGCTTCAGACGCCGCGCCGTGCCGTGGCACGCTGCGGCGCGGCGGGCGGGCAGAGAGCGCGAGACACGCATTGGCGCCTGCAATGCGTGAAGTATCCCAGTTACGTTTGTAGGCGCCAGTGCGTCGCCGTCAGTGCGTCGCCGCTCCGCTTTGTGTTAGGCTCTAATATTTAATCTCGCGGAGTCAGCGTTTTTCAACTCATGATTTTGAAATGTTTGCACACTCTGTATGGATTATTCTCATTTTAATTGATGAAAAAAAATATGTTTTAAAGGAAAATATAATGTGTGTTTTGTAAACATTAAGGTATTTCCGTATCAAACTTAATGATTTCCAAATCACACGAATTTCTACACAATTTCTTATACCCTCTTACAGCCAATGGCGATAAAGTGTAAAGCCCGGCGATAGGAACTATAGCCCGACTGTATACTTTTTTATAGCTTCGTATAGCCCGGCTATATGATTTTCTCCGCATTCTACAGCCAGCTACGCAGCTCCTATCGTCAATTTTTACCAGGGGATGACCCTTTTGAATGACTGCAATGCTCAGCATATTTTCGATGAGCTACTGCCAATACTGCATCCAGTTTTACCCAGAAAAGCGAGTAAATCGATACATCGGGGTTCAGGCCGGAGGGCCACGGTTTCGTTTGATTGTTAAGCGAGCCTTTGTTTGTTTGTTTGTCGGTGCAGGATGAGCGAGGACCAAGAGGCAGCCAGAGCGGCGGCGAAGCGGATCAACTTGCAGGAGAAAGCAAACAACTTCATGCGCCAGTATCGAGACCCCAACAGTCGCGAGCTCAAAAAACTCTCGGCCAATCAGTTCATGGAAGTTTGGAGCCACTACGATAAAGACGGTATGCACTCATTGCACTCGCTTGATTTCTCATCGTGTGCCTTTATAGTGAGATTATGGTTACTGCGGGCAAATTCTTGAAATTTATAGACAAAGTGATAGACAGAGAAGACATAGGGAGTACGGATGAGCGATGTTATTGGTTGGAATTGGTGGTTCCTATGGACTACCTAAGGGAGAAAATTATAGACAAACTATGGGGTCGCTCGTGGGCTGCCGTTAGTTAGTCTATTACCTTCTTCCTTTGTCCAGGATGGCTTCATATCTCTTTTGTCCTCTTTGTCTATCGCTTTGTCTATAAATTTCAACAATCAGACCGCTGCAGGATCCACCTCTGATTAGCTCATTAGCTCAGTCTTCTTAGGCCTTAGGGAGCTCTTAGGATCCAAAAAAGACCAACATTGCTTGTAGAAGATTTAAAATCACAGTAATTGAGGTTGCATGTGCCTGTGTTACTGAACTTCGCCATAATCAAATAATTCGGTGTATTTACCAAATTTTTTAACTAATTTTGTATTCCATTCCTTGTAAATTCGATCAGTATATTATCGTCACCTTTCGGCCAAAGTATCACAAGCTCCATGCGACGTTTCAAAATTTCCGCCGCCTTATATTTTCTTACGGAGAAATTGCTCAATAAAGCAGTCCGAAAATTTCACTGAATTTTCTTGGCGCTGCTGATGAAATTCAGTGACATTTTCGGACAGCTTTATTGAACAATTTCGCTGTAAAAAAATAAAATGGCGGCGGAAATTTTGAAACATCGCATGGCGCTTGTGATACTTCAGCCGGAGGGTAACGATATCATCTACCGTGATACGTCGAATTAGTATGATACCATCCTAGGCCAGTTTAATATAACTTACTGGTGTGGAAAACCAGCATCATATCATACTGATGTCATACCAATATTACCTTGCAATAACAGAAACCCCCAGTCAGTGATAGAGCTTGAATAAAATTTGAGAGAATAAGAATGGAATTCAAAGTGACGATGTCATTTAATTTCTACTTTATTATACTGATACCGTCCTAAAGTTGAGATCATATTCAGCCAAAGATATTTTTACATTTTACAGGTTACTGCAGTCTTTTTGCAAAAATTTTCTTCTATAAATTCATCTTGCACTTTTGTTGTTAACTCGGTCAAATAAATTTGCCACGTTTCGTTTACGAGGACTTCCACATTTAAATGCAACTATAATCTTAAAACGGGTCAAAAAAATGCAATAAACTTTTTCTCCCAAATATCAGGAATGTCCTTTGTCTATTTAAGTTTCAGTCCATACGATGCTTGTTGCTTTGAAAACCCATAAATTTAGCTGTCTTGCGATCTCTAATTCAGTCTCTTTATGCACAGGAAATGGATACATCGAAGGTACAGAACTCGACGGATTTCTCAGGGAGTTTGTATCCAGTGCCATATCTTCAGAGGTCAGCCCGGAGGTGAGTCTTTAACTAATTTTCGCATCGAAAAATTGAGAATTTTTGGCATGATGGTTAAATTTCGAAACCATACATTTTCATTTGCTACGTCGCTAACCACCCGTCGTACTTCATGTCTCAATTGGGAGACTCCTGTAAACAAGTTTTGGAAATTTCCATGATTTTTTCTCATCTGTTTGAGGAATTTCTGTTGAAAATTTCGTATCATAAAACTGGCTTGTCTTTCTTGAGAAAAAAAGGGGGATAAAGGATAAAGGAAAGGAGTAGAGAAGAAATGAAATAGGCACTCTAAAACTGTAAAATCGAGAAGTGTGGTGAGTCTGACGATCAATGTGCTACTTTATAGCCTCCCAGGATTGGAGCCCCCGATAGAGTTTGAATTTGAGAAAAAAAGTCTGGAGTTCAAAAAGGCGAACGTATTTAATTTAACGTAGTGAAATTATATTGTAATCTAAGATTTAGCGCTTACACGGTATGCAATACCAATAATTACTTGCTTGAATGATGTGAGAGTAATACATCAAAATATTGAATTGTCCTCTAACCCTAGAGTGCGTACACATAGTTGTTTTCTCTTTTTATCTCTGCACAGAAGAGTGTTTAAATATGTTATATTTCAGCAAAAATAAACGCTTTAACGAAAATAACCGCCGTGAACACTCTGAATATATAGCACACATGCTGTATATATGATATAATAAAGCCCAAATAATATACTGTCATAAATCTCAATTCCTCAGGGCTTAAGCGGCTCTTTCTGCGGAAACTTTTGCCTTTATTAGGCTGTTATCTCAGGTGGTAATAAATAAAGGCTATAGAGGGTGTCCCGGTGTCCCCTCACCCTCTCATATTACTTTCTAACATTTTTACCCCTTATTTGGAGTTTTCGAAGCAAAAATACATTGATCAAGAACCCTGTTATCCTTATGAATTCTCGTAACCCTTTCGCCTCTTTGAAAATCAGCGGTTTTTCTCAAAATTAAAAAAAAAAAAATTAAAAAATTAGAGACATCTCAAGACGAGTTGATGACGCGCGTTACAAGAGAAGCGCGAGCTACAATTATTCGTGCTTAATGGATGTCCGTGTCGCATCTGCCAAATTGAAGGCGCGATTGTGCGAGGCGTGACCTTATAGGGTCTCATTCTATGCTGCCAATTAGGTCTCGCTTATTCAATCCGAAAGAGAAGTTTAAAAACGAGGCCTTGAATGCGTCCCTCCTATATTCGGCTGGTTCGTCACGTATATCCCTTTGCAAGAAGACAAATGGTCACAAACACATTACAGAAAAGAACAAGAGAATGGTCGCGCGTTGATGGCGGCGCAGAGATACAACTATACGTGCTCGATGGATGGCCGTGTTGCATCCGCAAAATTGAAGGCGCGATGGCGGCACAAGGCGTGAACTCGCTACGCTTCGCGGAATGCTGCAAAGAATTGTCGCTCATGAGCGATGGAGAAAATGAAAAAAGAGACCCGAATACGTCTCTCATATCTTCGGCCGTGTTGGAACTCTATTTTTTTCTTAAATTTGATATTTGATTCTCTTTACCGATGCATTTGTATAGACGTATATCTGAAGCTCGTATAAGGACCGGCTCCATACAATCCACGGGCCAAGTGTTTTTATCAAGTACCGGGTCAAGTTGACTCGACTTGTGCATTTAAGGGTTACGATAAACGAATTCCAAAAATTCGATTCCGTGGAATGAATGGTTTGTTTGAGCAAACAACATAACTTAGTTGTGAGTACCTGTCGTGTATGTTAAATATTGCTCGAACAGTTCGGGTTTATTGAACTTTTTTTTCAGAGTTAGAACCCGATTATGAAGCACGTAACGCTCTTGGGGTAAGGTGGTTGATGAGTGCGTTACGCCATTTTGTTCTTATGTATTAAAAGATAGATACTACTTCAAGAAATTTGTTACAAGGGGGAGGGGGAGACATAAAATCCCAAATTTAGCCCTACGTATTCGACGAACGGCCCCTAAAAAAAGTAGATGAAAACAATCTCAAGCTGTTTTCAGATGTCTCATCACCATCAACTGAAAATCGCTTAAGTATCTTTAACCGTGAAGTTGATCTGTTTTCATCCCAACAAATTATTTATTTATTTATTTTTTGGCGTGTGTCGCATTAGGTGGTTTTAAAATTTGCAAGGAAACACCCAGATCCGTAGTGACGTTTTGATGACGTTAAAATTTGGGAACGTTGCCGTTGAGATACGTTGTTTCAGAGTTTTTTTTCGTAATTTATTTGGTTTCTATCTCTTTGTTTACTTAGTAGTTAGGAATCTACAGATATCTATAGACGTATGCTTTTTTATCAGAGAGACAGGCTCTTCAACTTTTCAGGGATTAAGTCCGAGTGGAATCTGTTTCTACAGATCCACTCGTCAGTTCCGTGAAAATTTGACGCCAATATCGGGATTCGAACCCGGGACCCATTGACTTGTTTCGGAGTTGAGTCATGGTATTCTTGCCTCGTATGAGGAGTGGAAATGGTGAGATTTATATCGATAAAAGCTACAAAACTGAACGGGCGGTAACACGCGGTGGCTCGGATTTGGGTCAAGTCTTGTTTGAGTTGAGACGTTCCTCAGTCTCAGGCTGCTCGCAAAGGGAGGCTCATTGTTATTCCGCGGCGCAGCTACCAATCCAATTCTGCCTTGCGTGGAGCACAAAAACATCTCACCGATGGTCGCGTGAATGTTTGTAATTGTCCCTGGTGAACATAAAATTCGAGGGCCACATAATTTACCCGTGAATGTAGGTTCCGGCGGTGGGCGTCGATTCGGCTCTACATGTTTCCTGGCCGTGCACGCTTGAAAAGGGGCGGCGCCAACAGCTAGAGATCGAAATCAAAATTGAGGACATCTTTTGTAAAAGGGCCATTGACGGATCCAGCAAATCGGCAACATTGTTTTTCTCAATTTAAACCTATGGAAATGTATCGATTCTTAGAGGGGCCAGGTGCTTCTACAAGAATCGATTATTTAACATAGGTTTAAATGGAGGGAATCCAGCGTTGCCGAATTCCTGGATTCGCCACTGAAAAGGGCCTGTATAAGGCGCACAATATACTACCTAGTGAGTTCTGCCCGTTGATTTTCACATTATACATGCTGGAAAATGAAATCTTTCACAGCCAAAGTGTGTTCACGGATGAACTAGAAAAAGTTCAGAGTAAATTTGGTCAGTTTTATCTGCAATATTTGTACTCACTGTCAGTTGGCTCAATCATTCGTGTGTGGCAAACCCTTAACGAGTTTTCTGCTTCCTCTTCTTTATTATATAATATTATATATTTAGATTAGATACCTATTTTAATTCCATAACCACGGACAGTGTCAGAAAATCCGATTTTTTAGGATACTTGACAAATATCCACGTTCCTTTCGGTCTGACGTCTCTATCGGTTCCATGTATTTGCCAGTGTTCAAAGCTCTCTGCGCAAGATAGGCCAATTAATTGGAACTCGCAAAGCAGCGCAAGGGCCGCATTGTGCGGTGTAGCTGGGATCTTTCAAGTTTTGCGGCTACTAGGTTGCCGAATTGTGCTAAAAATCGGCAGTTTCCCCATATCACTCAATATACGGTTAAGGAATTTTATCACACAATATGACAACTGTACTGCCACAAAGTCCGGGACTTTGGAGCCGGCCCGCAATTTTTTTGCCATCGAGTTGTTCGATTCTCGTTAACAGAGGAACAAAAGGGAAAGGTGCTCTGTGGAGTCACCCTCCCTCCCCCTTCGCCCCCTTCATCACACCAGTCGCTAATGAGTCTCCCTTAATGATCTGAAACCCGTTTAAACCGGCGCTACAATTGGATTGCAGAATTACGCCGCTTTTCCGCCTGCATGGGATTCAGAATAGGTGTGGTTTATGCGAAGAGGAACAACGTCACAGACTAAACTTTAAAAATACGCCTTTTTAAATGCAGCGTTTGAAAATCTCTGTGATTGTTCAATCATTTTATCGACTCCTGGTCGATGGAGGGTACCTTCATTCCAAGGCTGCAAAATTGACACAACCAATTCAATTTTTTGCAAGGATATGACTGCAAAATTTACATCCGAATTTTACGTAATTAGAAGAGGATAAACAAGAAAAATTATAAGTAAAAAATGGTGCATGGTTTTCTGAAAAACGTACAATATTTGAGTGGAAATTTCGCAGCGTTCATTTATCGTTACTTTCTTTCGTCAGAAGAGCGACAATCTGTGACTGTCCACAAGAGAGTCCGCCCCAGTGCCGAAAAGCTCGATAGTTCAATTTTAATACCACTCTCTCTCAAATCAAAAAAATAGGTTTTTATCAAGAAGAAAGTTCCTCACACCAAACAGAAACCTGCTTCACTCGAGCGATTATGCTTCATTTGAGAGGAAATTTTCTCAACATTAAATTCGAGTCAATTTTTTACAGTGTCCACGTCCAGGACTCTAAAGAATAGAAGACGGTTACTGGATAGAAAAAAGGTCGGAAAGCTGTATTTTTGAGGGTAAACTGAGGGGTTCGGAGGACAAGGCGTATAAGTGCAGTTTTTGAAAAAATTGAGGTATTAATTATTTCGAGCAAAACTAGTCTTAGTGCATATCTTGTGAAACATTTGCTCCTAAATTCCAATTTTTAAGCATCAAAAAGTCAATTTGAACTTTTTTTCCGCCATAAGGATTTCGCCATGTAATTTTAAAACTTCAAACACATATTTCTCGAAATAGCAGAAATTTCTCTTGTGCGCCTTGTCCTCCAAGCCCCTGAACTGTTACAGAAATTCTCTGGCCCTTTACAAAAGTCAATTTTTAGCGTGAAAAATTGATCCCGGAAATCTTTGAATTAATGCCGAATCGCCATTCATATCCTTAAAATTTGAATGGTAGGTCATCAAAGATATATATTTCTTTTAAATTTTAAAGAACACGTCAAGAGTACTTATTGTGCGTTCAAGAAACTAAGTTCGGAGATGGAAAACCAGATTCACCTCGTGACTTGTTCGAAGTATGCACCAATGTTGACTTATAACTGAAAATTAAATTACATTACTTCATTTCTTTGGACAACAGTTTCGTTATTTTTTGACTGACACCACTTGAACTGATCATAACGCCATTTCTACAAAAATGTCACTTGGTATTCTGCCATACTAAGGAGGAACGCCATAAGAACATTCGAGAGTTGCCAAATTTCCCTTGATATAACATGTCTTTTTTTACAACATTCATGCATATTTTTCCTTGAAATTTTCAGATATTTTAGATTGAATTGCGTGCGAAATTGTCTGAAAATTTTGGAAAATATCCGCAATTTTCCCAGTAAATCGGTTTTTATCGGAGGAAACTTGGCAACGTCTGAAGGCTCATACGACGTTCTTCCTTAGCACGGCAGTATTATACTCCGACGCTTTCGATCTATAAACAAAAACGCAATTTATTCTTCGTGGACTTCATCTCTCCTTGTTTTTGTTCTGTTTTATAGGCAGTTTCGGACGCCATGCTAGTAGAACTAATGAAGTGCTTCATGGAAGCATACGATGACAATGAGGATGGGAAAATTGACATCAGAGAGGTAAGAATCACTCAATCTTTTACCTTTCAAATTACAGTTTTCAATGTAGAAGGAAGAAATGAAGATTTCAATGTACGCTTAAGTGGTCATATAATCGTCTTTTTAGAGCTCATTACAGTTTTCCTGAATCGTAAATGCCTCTCATCTCCTTTAATAAAAATTGAGAGAAAATCTTATTTAAAAATAATTATAATTAACTTTAGCATCGGACTTATTAAGCTATTTTTCCTGATTGGAGACGTTATCTCTTCTTAGGGGCGCCTTAACAAGAAAGATAAATTAATGCTTTAATATTTGTCTTTTCAGCTGGCACATTTGCTACCGATGGAGGAAAATTTCCTTTTGCTCTTCAGATTTGACAACCCTCTCGAATCAAGCGTAGAATTCATGAAGGTGAGTTCCTTTTTCTCAGCTGTCTTATGTACTCACAAACACAAATAATAGATTTTTTCGAGGTCCTTCCTGATGAAGAATTACTGCTGCCAAATCACACAACTTAGCATCCTTCAAATAACTGACTCTCTTTTCCACTGAAACCACCTCTTTTCTTGGAGAGAATGGTTCGTGTCACAGAATGGCATTTCAATGATTAAATTGTACCTATGAATCATGCATAACAAGATATTACTAAAATCCAAGTGTTTACATTCAATACAAAGTGCGTCAATGCTTCTCGGTAAACACTTTAAATGTCGTCATCCACCCTGTTAGCGTGGACCATGATCTTTTTCACTTTTTTTTTTTTTTTTCTTTCTTTCTTTCTTTTTGTCAATTTGATCCCTGTACGTTTTTCTTCCTTCCCCGAGCGGAAACTCTGCATCATATAATTTTAATGTGAAGTAAACGCCTATGGATAAACGCTGTCAGCGAATGAATGAGTTCTTTACTGAAGTCCATTTAAAATGGCCACTTGGATCCTAGTCCGTTTTCACTGAACTCAAATTTTACCCATAACAAAATTTATTTTATTCACTTCGTTTCCCATAAAAACAGTAGACTAAAAAATTTAAAACAAAATCAAATATAATTTAATCTAAATATTTTCAACTTAATTATTGATTTTATTTAAGTTAAAAATCTTAAAACAACTACATGATAAATATGAATATATATCGACGGTGTAAGTCGGCAATCACATAACTCGGTAGGCGACGTCGCAGACTTCCTGTCATACTTTATTTTTTAAACGGAAAACTACTCAACGGCAATTCTTTAAAACTGCAGCGATTTTTCTTCTCTGCGCGAAGAAAATTCTGCATAAATTTCAAGGAATGATGTCAATTTGTTCTCATTTAAAGAAATAAAAAAAAAAACATAGAGGCGGAGATTTTCAGACAGCGCAAACGAGTTATGTGATTGCCAACTTACATCGTCGATATATAAAAAAAGAAGAAGACACTAACTGCTCCGTTGAATAAAATGGGTATTCGACCTGATTCGCACCAATCCATATGAGTGATATAATAGTAACCACAAAAAAGAAGTACATAAAATTCATACCAGGATAGATCCATCTCTTGGGGATATTTTAGTTTATCTAACTTTATCGTAAACTAAACGCTTTTCTTTTGAATGTGTTTTGTCTTTGAAAATATTCAATTGATTTGCCGTGTTCAACATAAAACATCCATGAGGAGACGAGACGTGTTCTATGATGCTCAAATTCTAATCCCGCCCCAAATGGGCCGATACTATTGATCCTAACCGAAACCTGTTCGCAGCATTCATAACAAGACTCGACAGTATTCAGCCCTCGGAACTTTCTCGGGCCAAAATTGTGAAGTAGAATAGGGAGAGAGAGACCTCCGGGGGAGGAGGGGGGTGATCCGCAAAAATGAAGGACCTCGTTACGTGTGTAAACCTTGCAACTTACCGAATCGGATTCTCCTTGTGCCTTGTGCCTCGTAAAGATGTCGCTAAAAGTAGGTCACCCAATTTTCAGCCTCTGCAGCGCTGCAGCGCTGCAGAGAGACCCCAGCCCCAGAGTTCAGCTGATGTACCCCCCCTCCCCTCTCCGCCACCCTCCCGTACCTTTCAGTGCTCAAAGCCCTCACCGCGTGCATATCTGTTGCAACCCCTTGCCTAGCCTGCTGAAACGGTGCCTTTGTCAAACGTTATCAGATACATCGCATATATCCAAATTGCATCTACTGCTCTGCTGCTCGGTATTTTGAGCTGTTTCAGGGGCGTATTTTTTTACGTTTATTCAATGTAAACCTCCCTGAGAAATTATATATACTATTCTTTTACACAAATATGAAAAGAGAGATGAGATAACAGGGTGATTTCACTCATACCTAAAATAGGTTGGAGGGGGTATGGTCGGACGACTAGGAACCATGCTAACATTTTATATAAGACTAAAAGACCATAAAGTCAGATCTGCCCTACGAGTGGTCAGCTACCATGGCTTGCGACGCCTAAGGGAGTATGAAATAATTTTATCGAAAACACGATGATATTCATAGATACAAGACAAATACAACTTACATAAATTTAGGCAAAAATGCGTAAAATGTGTGGGATATTTTTAAAACGGGCAAGTTTTAAGTCCTGATAATCCCGCTGTCGATCAGAAAAAACAAAAATAAATACAAAAAATTAACAAGGTAACAAAAGCTTAAAACCTACACCGGCGTGTCAAATGAAAACGCTTCTTGAACATTCGAATGTTTCCAAATTTCTGCTGATAATAACCAAATTCTCATGAGGATTCGTGTATATTTTCTACAAAATTTTTCACCGAATTTTGGTCAGATTTAACGTCACTTTTCTTAACAGCTCCTAGAGATGTATTCATGACTCTTTTCGGAAATAAATATTTTATCAATTATGTCTAAATGTTAATAAGACGTTTATCCTCAGTATAGTGCGTATCTTATTCCCATGGTAGAAAAATATTAAAGCATCGAAAACCAATGTTTTAGACCGGCACGCTGCTGACCTAAACGGTTAGAACTTCGAACTGATTTTAAGTTCTTGCAATTTTTTATTTTTATGCTCAGAATCATCGTAAGAGTTTATTGGAAAGATCCAAAATGCTTCTTATATAGTTCAAGGTTGATTTTTTTTTTTTTTTAAGTTTCTCGAAACTGAATATTTTGAAGTCGTTGATCTATTCATCGTCACATAATAAACTAATGCTTCTCTTTCATTTAAATTTTTTGCAAAAACTGATTTTCGTTCTTCGCACAAATTGCAGATATGGCGCGAGTATGATACAGATGGCAGTGGATACATCGAAGCAGATGAATTAAAGGTAAGGTCAAGATAATTATTGACAGATATTCAAATAAGTAATCTTGGGTTTTTTTTATATCAGCACCCGAGAGTTAAAAGGTACTTAACTCCATTTTATAAGTCACTCCGAGCAATAGGGGAAAAGCCGTGCGTCGGTCCCATTGATTCCAATTTAAATCACAATTTTTGAAATTCCGTATCTATCAGAACCGGCGGAAGATAGGACTACCACAATTCCCACACACGGAAGCATTATTGGAGATTTCTAAAACGACACTAACTAGATTTTCTAAAAAATATGAGTTAGGTACCTTCTGGCTCTGGGGCACTGATATATAGAACTCATGAATATTCACTACCCTGGTAAAAATTGGCAGTAGAATCTGTGTTCCAAAATACCTTAGACCTAAAGCCGGCTGTGAGATTTCAAATAGCTTCTGTAGCCGGCTGTATAATTTCTTATAGCCTTTTATAGCTGATGGCGATTAAGCAACAGCCAGACGATAAAGTGTATGCTAAGCGTTACTAATTACGGATGCTATAGGACGTCGTTAGTTTTTGGACTGCCGCTCTCTCTTTGTGCCGTAGTATCTTGATTTATTTTGCGAGGAAAGCTCCGTACTTTTGAGAGATGCCTGTCATTCTTAATATGTTGGAGAGCCTTCAATTTCTTATGATACTGTGCAACACATCTGGTGTGAAATAGTTGCTTCAGACGCCGTGGCACGCTGCGGCGCGGCGGGCGGGCAGAGAGCGCGAGACACGCATTGGTGCCTACAAACCTAACAGGGATACTTCACGCATTGCGCAATGCGTGAAGTATCCCTGTTAGGTTTGTAGGCGCCAGTGCGTCGCCGCGCCGCGCCGCTCCGCTTTGTGTTAGGCTCTAATATTTAATCTCGCGGAGTCAGCATTTTTCAACTCATGATTTTGCAATGTTTGCACACTCTGTACGGATTTTTCTCATTTTAATTGATGAAAAAAAAAAATGTTTTAAAGGAAAATATAATGTGTGTTTTGTAAATATTAAGGTAGTTCTACACAATTTCTTGTAGCCTTTTATAGCCAATGGCGATGAAGTGTAAAGCCCGGCAATAGGAACGGTAGCTCGACTGTAAACTTTTTTATAGCTTCAAATAGCCCGGCTATATGATTTGCTCCGCTTTCTACAGCCAGCGATATGATTTTCAATAGCCTTCTTTTGTCGGCTATAAGAACTCCTATGGTATTTTGAAACGCAGCTCCTATCGCCAATTTTTACCAGAGTACACTAAGTTAAGACCTCTAATAGCTATTTCTGCTCCTCCGAAACTAAACCTATAATCACCAGAAAATCTCTACTGCTCGCTACGTGACCCAACCATCATGGATGCGTACATCTGCGGGGCGATTATTGGAATCGGGCGACAAAGCTCAATCGACTCTATGTCTTGTCGATTCGGTTAGTGGAGAGCGATTTTTGAACTTCTCGGACCCGATACGACAAGACCTCGAGGGAATAAGACTAAGCAGCAGCGTTGCCGTCGTCGGTTGCGTCGTCATTGAATTTTTCAATGTCTTTCCACCAATCAAAACGCAGTACGGCCAAGCAAATGACGTCAGTCCGCCATTTTTACTCATCCGCTTATTGATGACGTAGATTTGGTTGTAAACAACCCGTTGACTGCTGACTTGGCTAACACATGGTTGGTCATCGGAATCGAACGATCGGATACTCAGCGCTGCGCGGTGTGGACAACACAAACGCGTTTGATTTCGTTGGGATTAATCTAAAATAAAAATTTGCACTTTTTCACTCCATAAATTCATTTTTTACTGAATCGTGCGAAAATAATTTGAGGTTATTCATCAACTAAGCCTTTGTCGGGTGCTCCGGAGATCCCTTTAGCTTGTCACCTCTTAGTCCATGAACCGATAAGATACACTGAAAAAAAACTCTCGGCGTTTTTACCACGGTCCGTTGGTACCTTTACCATCTCACTTTTTTACCTATTATTGGTAATTTTACCAAGACAGACTAGTAAGCTTGCCTAAAAACCGGTATTTTTACTGTTTTTTTTTCAGGTAAGAATACCACTTTTATTGGTAATCTATTCCCGGTAAATTTGCCATTTTATCTCGGTAATTCTACTATAGTCGATAAAATATACTGGCGTTTCTGCCTAAGGTCCAGTAAAATTACCGAGAAAGTTCAATAATTTTACCGAGATTTCTCGGTAAAATCACCAATTCCATGAATGTTAATTTTACCAAGAAAAAACTGGGATCAAATAGAACCCTGAATTCTTGGTAATTTACCCTTTTCTTAGTAAATACACCGAGATTTTTTTTTCAGTGCATAGATTTCAAAAATCGCGCTTACCACTCAGTCGATGGCGCGACACGACAAAGCGGCGACATTATAGAGTCGATATCATTTCAAAAATCGCCCCGCAGTTCGGTTAATATGTTCAATACCATCATAACAGTAGTAATATGCCGAGTAGTGTGGTCTTAAGTTAGGTTCGGCGCAATGATGCTACTAAAATAACTCTGGGGCAAGGCTGAGAGTATCCATCACACTTGAAGGCGCGCTGAGTCTCATGTAGCTCATAAGTTGTACCACAACAGTTGGAACAAATGTGTGCCGTTTTTTGGCTCTTTTATCAATGAAGACTTATCTCTGAAGGAACGACATGTACGTGAAACTAGTCGTTGCAAGGGTCGACTTTGAAACGCGGACTGAACCCTGAGAGGGCCCCTTCGTGATGATGATGGAAAAAAAATATCCCAGAGAACCAGCTGTGTACAATGAGCAAAGTTTGTCATGTTTTGCCCCGAGTATTGAAAGTAAACGCGCCAGAGTCGCGCGAAGAGCGAAGTACATGCAATTTTAGTAGGGTGACGGTATGATAGAAATGCATTGCGACCGAACTCGCCGAAAGTTACCCGCATAAAAAACCATTCGTCCCACTTCGAACACTGCTCGAGCTCGATAGGGAACACAGGGTATGGAAGATGAGGCACTCCTTACGGTTAAGATATTTTAGTCTCTGAGGTATCGAATGGGCCAGTTGCACTGATGACAGAATCGTGTTTTGATGATTGATTCTTATAAATTAGCTAAAAATAATAAGATCTGTCCGAACAGCAACTTTCTATGTCCAGTATTAGTCGAGATATCGCCTTTGAAAAGTTGGGTTTTTGACGTCATCCACCGCGGTAGTATTATCTTATTATTTTTATCAAACAAGAATCATGCATCCAAACACGATTCCGTGACCAAAGCAACTGACCCACTGTATGGATTGGTTCATCCAATAATTTTATTTTCAGTTGCGTGGCGTGCTTTGCGATATATCGATTGTTCTGCCATTTAAACCTATAGCAAGAATTGATTATTAAGGTGTTCGCTGCGAACACCCTGTCTATCGATCCTTTTCCACCGGTTTAAATGGCAGAGCAATCGATACATCGCAAAGCACGCCACGCCACTGTTTATTTTAGGGATTTTTAACTTTCGTGCGACACAAATAAAACAGGAGACGAAAGGACGAAAACTACGTTTTACTCATGTACTGCTATGATGTCTGTTGCGTCGATGTCTCGGTGCCTTGAGGGTTCATTCCCGGTCAACACGGAGTCTAGGGAGGTTTTTTCGGGACATGGGAGAGGATAAGGCGATTCAAATCAAATTATCCGCGATAATAAAGCCGTAATTGAAGGACTCTGGCGAGGAGAAAAACCCCGGGGTGGGGGGCGGGGAGGGGGAACGACAGAGGGCCGTTATATTTACGGTTGAAGTTGGCTGAAATGGAGCAATAAAAGCATTGCCGTCGTGAGCGATAAGATGACAAGTTTTAATAACAATGACATTAAAAACGAGTCATTATTATGTGCTCCTGCTTTACGACAAAATGGCGATGAGCTGTGCCCCCCACCCCCTGCCCGGATTTTATCCGCAATATATGCCGGGATCCCTGATCCTACGTGGCGGCCGTCAGGACGAATCGCGTCGCAGTGCCTGTTGCCTGGTCGACCGACGCGACACCGGAAAAGCCGCTACTTGGCGAACCCGCGTTCCCGGCTCGAGCGGAGCTGTGGCAAAGTTCCGGCACGGCGGCGCGGCGGCACTACTCGGCTTCCGGAAAAGCCTCGTCAAGCACAGCGCCGCGCCGCACGCTGGGCCGATTCCGTCACATTCCGGCCAAAGTATCACGAGCGCCATGCGACGTTTCCGAATTTCCATGATTCGCTATGATGAATCGCACGCTAGTTCAAAGACGCTTGAGCTTAAGTTATCATTCTCAAAACAAAAAACTACAAAATTCTGGAAAATAAGGACAAAGAATCTTTTGGAAAAAACCTAGCATTTGATACAAAGGTCCATTATTGTCCCGAATACAAAATTTTTCCAAAAAGAATCCTGCCTCTATATGTTTGAATTTTGTAAATTTGTTTATTTAAGAATGATTCTTGAGGATCAAGCGTACGAAGTATCTTCCTTTTTCTCTGACTAAAAAATTCAAAATCTGCCAAGAGTTTGATCAAATTGCTGTGATACATCGCACGCTAGTTCAAATACGCCACAATCCAGGATAAATCACCTCGAAGCACTTTCTGCCTAATTTCTTGTCAAACTCCCACCGAGAGTAAATTCAATAAAATTTACCATCTCCGTCAGTGAAAGAAACTGCTACTTGGGAACCCGCGACATGTGGATATTGTCACCTTCCGGCCAAAATATGACAGGCGCCATGCGACGTTTCCGAATTTCCATGCTTTGCTATGATACATCGCACGCTATTTCAAAGTCGCGACAATCCGGGATGAAGCACCTTGAGGCACTTTCTGCCTAATTTCTTGTCAAACTTCCACCGAGAGTAAATTCAATAAAACTTACCATCTCCGTTAATGAAAGAGACTCATACTTGGGAACCCGCGACAAGATGAAATTGTCACCTTCCGGCCAAAGTATCACAAGCACCATGCGACGTTTCAAAATTTCCGCCGCAAATTTATTTTCTTACAGAGACATTGTCGGTTGAATCTGTTTGAAAAGTTCACTGAATTTTAGCGGCAGCACAAAGGAAATTCAGTGAAATTCTCGGACAGCTTCGTTGAACGACTTCTCTGTGAAAAAATAAAATGGCGGCGGAAATATTGAAACGCCGCATGGCGCTCGTGATACTTTGGCCGGAAGGTGACGGTTTCATCATGTTGCTGGTATTCCCAATTATCAGTCTCTTTCACTAACGGAGATGGTAAATTTTATTGAATTTACTCTCGGTGAGAGTTTGACAAGAAATTAGGCAGAAAGTGCCTTAATGTGATTTATCCCGGATTGTGGCGTCGTTGAATTGTTCTAATATTGATAGTTTATCCCATTTCTAAAACTCAAATTGTAAATAATTTAATTTCTAAGTATTGAATGTAGGTATCTCTATCATAATTATTATTTTAACATTCTAATTCACTAAAATGGACGTATTTCTATCAAACGGAACTATGTGCATTATGACGTGAGCCCTGTTATGCACATATTCTTATGGGTCTCAGGGCTCATGTATTAATGCACATAGTTCCATTTGGCAGAAATACGTCCAAATAATACACAAGGCTTCACAGCTCAGAGAGGTTGATCTTGCATCATTTGGCGCAGAGGACAGGCAGCTTTCCCAAAGATTGATCCTTTGACAGCAATGCAAAGTTTGAGGACGAAAAACGGGAAATTCGAAAGAGACCCGCTTTAAAGTTTGCCGGCGCGTTGCCAATCTTGAGAACGATCGATTCACCTCAAACGCTCATAACATCATTAATAATGCAAATTATGGCTTGGAACTTCGACCAAAAGTTTTTGAGAGTATAAGGAAGTGTTTGGCATTGAAAACTCAAAATCGATATTTCGAGACCCCAAACCGGTGTTTTCACTGTATCCAGTGAACACTTGAACAGTCTGCGTTTCTGGAAAAAGTCACACTTTATCTACGCTTGTCACATTTAGGGACATTTTCAGTCTCATAAGCTGAATCCATGAGTGAATGATGGAAGTACTACTATACAGTACAATATGTATAGATGGAAGTTCAACTTTATAGAATCTCCTAAACTTCCATCTCGCAACGTCACATTGAATCGGGTTTCGATTGTTAAATTAGATAGATGGTAAAGTGGTAATATGGTGGACAATGTGGAGTAAAAATAGTTAACAGGAAAATTGCACGGGTTTGAAAGATTGACAGGAAACGATAAGATTCGTTCAAACACTAAATACGTCCGTCCGTCGTCCAACATCAACGGAGATAACCGCTTGGACAACAAATATGAAGACGCCAGCCATTGTGTCAATGTATCATGCGGTTTCTCCGCACCGTTGTCCCATTAATGATGAACATAGACCGACCACAATCGTTTGCATCACAAATCAATTGATTTTTTTTTTTTCAGGAAACGCTCGACACGGAAACACCAGATCATGTGACATCAGCGGCAGCTCAAAACTTGAAAACACTAGCGCCTCTGATTGTGAGTCTGCATGAATATTCTGATCGAAAGCTTGAAACAATAATCACTTGTTGTTTCTTCTGAAACTATTGTTCCGACTTTCGATCGGAATATTCAGAATCGGAGGCGCTGGTGTTTTCAAGTTTAAAGCTGACGTCGATTTCACATGATCTGGTGTTTTCATGTTCGGGCGTTTCCTGAAAAATAACACGGTTTCTTCGATTTTTAATAATGCCTTTTGATAAGCTCTATATTACGGTATGCTTGATATGTGGAGGGGAATTATTGCATTTTAGAGATTTCGAGAAAAGAGAGTTGAATGTTGAGAATTCCCTTGAGGCTTCACTGGAAAGAAAATCCTTGCTGTGAACCATACATTCGGTTTGTGTTACTGAGAGCTCTATTTTCAGTCCAATTTTTGTAAGTTACATCAAATGAATCGAAAATTCAGTTAGATGACCCAAAAGATCAGTCTGACCAGCCGTATACCTCGATCGATATCGAACATCAAACTTTTGGTATCATTTATAACTTTTTCTTATTGTGTTCAAATCTCCAAAAAAATTGATTCTTCGTTGAGAAGCTAAAATTTGACTTTAAACGGTCAAATTTTTACGGCAACAGTTTAGCAATTGAGAAATTATTTTTTTTAAAAATCACTCATACTTCGATATTCCCCCCCCCCCAAAAAAAAAAAATATCGCTTTTCTACTCCTTCATCGAGGGCCCCGGTAATAATGATCGGAAATATTTCTTGCTAGTCTTCATGCCGACGAAACATTTTCGGCGACAGTAAGCTCAATAAAGCCTCAAAGTGCTGTATGGAATAAGGGCGTATACAACGATCCACGATATCCTGTGGGAGTCGCAAGGGAATGTAGCCACAATGTTCAATTTTAGCAAATATACTCTCAAAGACCTGTTTTTCCAAACTAATCAAAGTTCGTGCAAAAATATCGGCTAGAACCAGCGTCATGCACATTTGAACTTTCGAATGCAATTGCCTGGAAACTACTTTTTCGGGCACACGCCCTTGTTCCAAAGAACTCCTCGAATGATTTCGAGAGAGTAGTTTTATCCGGCTGCATCCACCAATTGTATCACTGTGCCTCGACGCTTTACGACTTTCGAGCGAACTTCAGGAGGTATGTTGGGTAAATAATCAAAGAGTAAATAAACTCCGAGCTCGCTGGGACATTTTATTTACGACGCTCCTCCGTTTTTTAACATTCATTCCAATCTCGAAAAAACTCCTGTCCTATCTTATATTTCACAAAAGAAGAAATTCGTGTCACGTTTATTGATCTACAAAACTACGCGAGCATGATAAAATGCATACTCAGCGGTGGAGGATAGAAAGAACAAAGAACAAAACACAGAAAAAATGGGTTACCGAAGCTAAAGATTAGACCGTTTTGAAAGGCTGGAACATTTCGGGATCCTAACAACCCCTTTCAACAGGAGAAAATCAGGAATCCAACTTACCCTATTTATTCTGTTGAGACCGAGGTTGTTAGGACTTCAGATCATCCCAGCTTTTTGAAAAGACTAATTTGCCTAGATTTTTCTGCCCTTAATTGTTTTCATTTACATCCGGGTCAAATTTCGAGTTATTGCGTCGTTTCTATTTCAGCAGTAGATTTGGACCAGTTTATCAGAGGTGAACCGTACCCACATTTTAAAAGAAATTTGAGTTAAGAATGTTTTTGAGTCTCACTAGTCGTTTATTTTCTCATGGCAAAATCTGAAAGTCGAACTAAAAAGATCAGTTTGTGGAAATAAGGGGTTAAAGTTTATTTTCTACATTTAGCCTTTCGCAGGAATAAAACTTCAAACCTCATTTTCTCAGTTTCAAATTAATGTGGGTTGGTTCCTTCCTGATGAACTCTATCCATTTACCTTACATTTTCTGTAGTTTCGTAGACAAAAGTATAATGGAGCGTCAAAAATTTGACAATTTACCGCCTGCAATATTTTCATTTTCTTCTTTCGTGTATGAGAACTTTCTTGCTCACTATGCCCATACGTCCAAATCTGGACCTCTGTAAAAGTATGGATGGATGTAAAATTTGGTGTACTCATTCGGATGTTATACCCACTAGCATAGAACGGAAGCAACGTACCAAGAAGCACCAAGTTAGGTCGGGTTTGAATCGATGATACAACTTAACTAACCCCAGAGTAAAGCGTGAAGTATCACACAGAAATGAAGGCAACCGGATTTGAAAGCGAGTGCACCGGTTCCGTTTCGGATGAATATTTTTCCGTGCCTGTTTATATGTGTGGAAATTGATGAGGCATCCATTAAGTGACGTTATGAGTGAAACTAGGGGGAACCTTTAGCTGTTACGCATTACAACCCCCGACACACGACCTGCCACTTCGGAGCAACGCCTCAAGACATTATATTTGTAGAACCCAGACCCTAAATCCAAAATTCGAAGACGGGAAATTGATTTGAACCAGTTGTCTCTAAAAGAGAATAAGTCCATTTTCAGATAAGCTTAGGCTCCGTGATAGTATTATATTTTTGGGGCTAATCTAAAAATGGGCATACACCTATAAAGAAACCACTTGTTCATTTCGAGTTATTGCCTGCCGACAGCTAAAAGATCTTGGAAATGTTGAATTGTTGACCTAATTAACAGATATTGAAATGTAGGTAGCCAAGTGCTAGAAATAATGTAAAATTTTTGATAGGAAAAACTTACATTTTATTGCATGAATTAGGAGGCCTGTTATTCTAATTTATACAAGAAAATACAAGTTTTTCCTATCAAAACTTTTACATTATTTCCAGCACTTGGCTACCTACATTTCAATATACATAAAATCAGTGCCACTCCCTTTTGGACATTGTTTTTAAAATGTTTGCTGAACTCGCTACTAATAAATAGATATCATCTGCCAAGAATTAATTATTTGGTGAGCTAAAGGACTAATTTAGGTCCCGATTTTGGCAATTTCAGAGTCACGGACAAAAAAAAGAAAATCTCAGAACTGAGGATTTTCGATAGATTTAAATCAGAAAATGTGTGCTGATGTTAGATCTTACGTACCCGGAATGCCTAATCAAATTTCGTAAAGGGTACCTTTTGCTCACTTTCATTTAATTTTATATTTCCTTTTGCTGTTATTCTTTCCTAATAATTTCCACAAGCCAAACACGGCGCTTTTCCAATTAATTCCCTCTCTTTCTTTATTGCAGAACTTTCTACGTGATTTGCTGAAGGAAGCAAAGAAAATGAACGACGTCTCTGAGGATAAATTAATTGAATACACAGACACAATGGTAAGCCTCCGTTTCTTTTTTTTAACCTTTCACCCGACGTACAGTGGATCGAGTCAATAGTAGAGGTCGGACAAAATTTGGAAACTTTAAACGCTCATAACTCCATGCGTGGCGCAGAGAGCAATGATGATGAGGACTTGAGATGAAAAGGCGAAGCCCTCGCCGTGCCGGTCAGCACGAAACACATTAGCGCCTACAAGACTCCATACATACTTCACGCATTGCGTCAATCACAGTGCGGTCAGCGGCGGTTGGTGTGAAACGCACAGCGCCTACAAGACTGCATGAATACTGCACGCATTGCGGTCAGCGGTCGGCGTGAAACGCATAGCGCCTACAACACTGCATGGATACTTCACGCATTGCGCCAAACACACTGCCGTCGGATCGAGTCAATGGAAGAGGTCGGACAAAATTTGGAACCTTTAAACGCCTATAACTTCGTTTATACAAAACTTTGAGGGTCCAAAAGTGATTCCATTGGTTTCTTCGTGACATTTTTTTTTAGTAGCACCCCTTGAACTTTAAAATGTGACGAAATAAACATCGAAAGTCGCAGTTTCTGTCAAACATTTCATGTCCGACCTCTTTAATGGGCCTGTTGCAAACTTTTGGTAGAGCAAAAATAAGAGTTGTTACTCACAGAAAGTGTCTCAAAATTCACCATGAGCGCATCGGCAAAGTCTGAAATGCACTCTTTAATTCACAAATTGCATAAGAAATTTGCGTTTTTTCGAGCTTCCTGCTTCAAAAATGATACCACGACACAGGTGAATATTTCATCAGAGGAGTCATTCCATCCAACCCCTGCTCACAAGGATACTACGCAATGTTCAACATAGCCGACGCCAATCCGCCAAAACACATGTAACGGTACGATGATCCTAACCACCTGATAACAATCGGCGTGTTTACATTCACATGTTTCGCGCGTTGATAGATATCCGCCTTGATTGACGAAGCGGGAAGCTTTAAAAAATGGAAATTTCTTACGCATATTGTGAAGTTAGGAGTACATTGCAGACTTTACCGATGCACTCATTGTGAGTTTTGAGACATTATCTATAAGGGGCAACTCTCATTTGGACCGCGTTAAACAGAAAGGAACCAAGTCACATCAGCTATTGCCAAATTTAATCGGGCAATTTAATTTTTTACATGAAAACAGTTGTACGGATTTTTGTGCAAATTTCTATGAATTTTCTCCATAATACAAAGTAAATTTCTTAAAATTTTTAAAGGAATCTGCACAAACTTTCTCTCGTAAAAAATCGAATTCCCCTGTTAAATTTGGCAATAGCTGATTTGGCTTGGTTCCTTTCTGTTTAACGCGGTCCATTTTTGCTCTAGCAAAAGTTTGCAAGGCCCATTGACTCGATCCACTGTGCGATGTGGTTTCAGAGGTTTTAGGGGAGATAAGAGCCTCCTTTATCCCATCGGGCCGTCCTGCGAATTATCTCCTCGAAAGGTTATATCTAATTTCTTTCCGCGCAAGCATAAAAAAGCAAGGTACCCTCGCTTCCCCGGCGTGGATTTAATATTCAAACATTTTATCTCTATGCTACCCAAAGGTGCCTTCATTGCGGTCCTACTCGACCAACAACGGAGATCTCCATAATGGTTAAAATTCTTTCCGAGGCCTTTTGATTGCTCCGGAAGGTATTGTGGTTTCGTGGGCTTTTATTTGCTCTAATTCCATACCATTTTATTAACCCTTCGAAAAGGCGTACTCCGTGCTCGGAACAAAATATAGCACAAAGTATTATTAATAGTAAAAAATATTTCGAACGTGAAAAGAGTCATTAACTTTTTCCTTGACATCGAGTCTTATGCTGTCGTGCCAAGGAAAAACGCCGTATACGCTTTCAGACGTTGCCAAATTTTCTTCCAAGAATCTCAACTTTGCGGGAATGTTTATGAATATTTCTCTTTGGATTTTTCGGAAGATTACGCTCGAAATTTGATCGAAGGTGTCTGAAAATTTAAAAAAAAAATCAAAACTATCTTTATAAATAAATATTTTCCGATCGGAAATTTGGCAACATTCGAATGCTCATACGGCGTTTTTCCTTAGCATCGTGCTCATTTCTGTTAAACTCGGTTCTCATGAAAATATAGCCGTAGTTTAAAATTTTCAAATTTTTTTCAAACTGACTGTTGATTTCTTTGTGAGTGGGTGGCAAATCCATATTTTCTGGAAATAGGACCGTTTTCTATCACTTTTGTGAACTAAAAATGTGAGCAATCGACACTCACACTCACAGAATTAATAAACACTTTTGTTGCATTGAACATTTTAAAAATATGTATTGGCTAATTTAGCGGCTATTTTTCGTGCATTCCAGAATTGTACATTTTGACTCTTTTGGATAGTTTTTACAATCCAAATTTTTCCGCGTTTTTACCGCGCGTGAAATCAGAGATTTCCTTTTCAAGAGCTTTTCTGACGAATATCCCCATTCTAGGATGCACGTAAAAGCGCAAACGGCGGATTAAGCTTTTTAAGGGATTATGACATTCGTTCTGAGTGAATCCCGAGATTCTTATTTCATGTTTTTGTTTTTTTGCAGCTTCAGGTTTTCGATTCCAATCACGATGGGAAACTACAACTATCAGAAATGGCGAAGTAAGAATTTATTATTTCTCTTCATTTTGCGTAGGATTAATGATCACTTTGATAAAACGCACTAAATAGTCTCTGTAGTCTCTCGACAACGGTGTAAACGTTTCTCAGACCGTAAGACCGAGGTTTGCTTTGAAATTTCAAGCCGTTTTTTTCCAAATCAAAAACAATCGTATGACTTATCTTTGTACTGGTCCATTAATGGAGAAATTCCACGCAAATTTTTCATTGCTTCTTCTGAAATTCCTTAAAGAGCTGATTTCACAGTATTTTTTATGATTTTTTTCTGGTATGGGAAATAGTATAAAAATAGATTTAAAAGTGAGAAAATGCACCGCCTAGTGACGTCATCTGGCGGAATTTCCCATTCAAACACATATATTTTAGCAGATTAGATCATTTTGTCATATCTTCTCCAATAATTGTTCAATTCATGAACCGAGGGTATCCTCGTGTTCAGTTCACTCAGTGGTGTCCACTTAAACACGAAATTTATCAAATTTCAGACACCTGCAAATTCTCTATTAAGCTAATTTTCTGATGTCATTCCTAATTTTTTTTTTTTTTTTTTTAAGCTGTTCGTCATCTTAATATTTAATTTGAAAAATAGAATGAAATTGTGAATCAACCACTGTACTAATTGCGAGGGGCGTTGGTTCATTTGAAAGGTGTTGTTCTCAATGCTTCGGGAAAACTATAAATTATTTTCTGGGGTTCGTCCCCGATTTTTAAATCCCTAAAAACTCATAAATTGGATGAGGGGAAGTGGGGGTTTTTTGTTTTTTGTTTTTCGGAAAAGTTTTGTTGCTACGCATCTTACTTTACTGTTTGCTGTCTTTTTATCAGCTGTTTTCATTCAACAATCATCATTAAGTGAGGTTACTTCCAACACTCAACTGCCATCAACTTACATTTTTCTTTTCCCGCGTTTTTTTTTTTTTTTTTTTTTTTTTTTTTTTTTACGGTTTTTCATGATTGGTTCCATATTTTTCCTATTGCCAATTTTTCCTCATTAAGGCAATAACCTCCAAGTTTTTTTTCTCATTTCCGATCAGATCTTTTCACGCTGTTTCTTTTCAATGTGTATAAATATGTTTATTATTAATTTCCATTTTCATTTCATCCTTTTTCTTCTGATTTATTTTTTTTAATTTAAAAATTGAACTTTTCAGTTATGATTTTGTTAAAATAATAATAATTTTTACTAATTTTAATTTTAAATTTAACAGTTGTTATGAGTGAAATTTTCAATGACCGAGGCGGTCGTCCTCCAAAACGTGGTCGCGTTTTCCAGAATTCTTCGCATGTTCGTTTAGTGAAGCAAGAACTTAACTCTGTTATTAGTATAGAAAATCAAAGTTTCATTTCTTCATTTCGGAAGTCTAAAATTGATGATCAGAACTTTGATGAAAATTTTGTTACCAAATTTTCAGTCGGTTCAATGAATATAATTTGTCATCATTGTGATGCTCGCCATTTTCAGGGTGAAATGTCCAATGGTCATTTTAATAACTGCTGCCAAAATGGCTTAATTTCTTTAACGAGTATTCGGACAAATACCGATTTGAAATCATTATTTTTATATTCTCCAAATTTCATAAAGCATATCAGAAATTATAATAGTGCTGTTGCTTTTGCCTCTTTCTCTGTAAATCGAATTGATATTCGGGTGATGGACCTTATTGCTTTAAATTTCAAGGATCCATATATATGTAAGTTTATTTAATATTTACCGTTACGTAACGTACTTTTTTCAGTTTCTCAGTCCGTCCCTCCCTCCTTCCCACCCCTTAACGCATCCGGAATGCAGCTGCATTCCGGATGCATTTAAAAAATAAAAAAAGATCTTCTTTAAAATTAGTTTGAAAACAAATGTAAAACCTAAAAAATAATTTTGTATGAAGATTAAAACAAAATTTTAGTTTAAAGTTTACTAAATAAAATTACAATTTTTGAAAACATTTGTTATATTTATTCTCTCAAAGAAATAATTAGACCCGATTCAAAGACAAAACAGAAAATTAAATGAAAATAAATAATAAAAAAAAAAAAATGTGAAAGTGAAAAGTGTACAGGAAAAATAAGGGGCTGCAAAGCAGCCCCATAAGCCCCTAGTAATTTTATAAACGCGTAATCTAACGATTTGGCATTAAATTAAATCACCTATCTGTGCACAAACTAAACAGAAAAAACTAAAGTATTTTTATTAATTACAAATTTGTGTTTCCTCTACAGGCTCCTTCCCGTGAAAGAAAATTTCCTATGTCGGCAAGTTTTCAAAGTGAGTATCTAATTTTATAAAATATCTGGTTTTCAACCACAAACCTTAGATTGCTCCTGTTACACGATGTTTTCAAATTCCCTTCATTTTTGTGTTCAGTAAAAAAAAATGCTTCATATAATCATAGAGAGTGGTAAAACAATAACTCGAAACTGTCCCTAATAGGTCAAAAATAGTTTTTCAAGACATGTTACAGACATACAATTTAGACCCCCACTGGAATGAAAAACTTAAACAATAATTAGTGAAAATATATGTTTCGATTGGTTTCTTGCGCGATTGTGAGAAAATGAAGTTTCAATTGTTTAGTTGCGAGTGGGACGGAATGAATTTAGCAAAAAATACTACGATTCGTTCAGAAGCCGCATTTCTAAGTCTTTATTTTCACAAAAGTATCACTCTTTGAAAAAAAAAATTGAAATTTTTTCAAAAAATAGGAGATAACGTCAATCGGCACGGAGCACACTGGACCGAGTCGATAGAGGAAGTCGGACAAAATCTGAAAACTTTGAAAGCTTATATTTTCGAAAATATGAAATGAGGAATCTCATTGGTTTTTTCGTAAAATTTCCTTTCAGAAACACCCTTGGAAATTGAATTTGTGACGAAATTAACATGAGCATTTGAAAATTTAGTAAAAAATATCATGTTCGACCTCTTCTATTAGTTCGTTCTACTATGCGGCGTGTGTGTGAGTAGTTGCCACAAAGTGTTATGAGGGTGGATACTACTTTTCAATGCTGGCGTGCTAAGGAAAAACGCCGTGTGAACCTTCAGACGTTGCCAAATTTCCTTTGATAAAACACACATTTCCTAGTAAACATATGAATATTTTCCTTCTAATTTTTCATGTAATTTAGATCGCAATTTTACCTAAAGTTCCTGAAAATTCAAAGGAAAAATACTCATACCTTGCCGCAAAAATAAACATTTTATCGATGGAAATTTGGCAACTCTCGAATGTTCATACGGCGTTCTTCCTTTGCACGGCAGCATGGACATTGCACTGACGCAGTAGGTGACGTCATTTATCAATTGAAAAAGCGATGTCTTTGGAATATCAGCTACAGAAATCCGGCGTTTGAATATTCAGCTTCATTACATACTGATTTTATTTTTTTCTCACGTGAAGTATGAGTTGATTCACAAAACAAAATTCCTCGGCCCTTACCCTTCGGCTGATTGTACACTGTCCAACACTTTTCCTATTCAATCCATTCTTTCGATAACACTCGATTCAACGACGTTATGTACATTAGATCGATGTACATTTTTATTAATCTGTTGAGACACCACCTGGTGTCGAAGTTTAACTTTAAGACTACCATCATGTTATTTACAATGTTGCATCTCTCTTGATTGAATTATTGTGTGTTTGCCAGTATGGAGATGAGGTAAGTCATCGATTTTTAAAGGATCGCCATGCGAAGGTATAAGTAGTTTTATATGTATAATCGCTTGCTGCTGAAGAAACAAATTTATTAGCTGCGATAATGAATGATAATTGCTATTTTGCCTCGTTATTTTATCCACTGTATAGAAATTATAGAAACCTGCTGGCAAGTTACTTCAAAAGGGGACATTTCAATAATAATTTTATAATTTTACGGATCCGGCATTGAAAACCGAAAATCACCTATAAAGATATAATATGATACCTCATTAGATTTGACAATTTGTATTATATTTTCAAAATCATGATGTATATTTTCAGATGTTCATTAATTATAAAGAGAGATCCTCTTAAAATGTAGAGAATTCTAGAAATCAGGAACTGTTGTACGAGTAGTTTTAATCTGCGATTTGAATACAAAAAATTAAACTATATATTTCAAGATAATTATGATAGTATTCGAGCAGAAACAAGTCGGACGAGGAAACTTTGTTTTCGTTTCAATCATTGGTTTGAATTTTACTGAAAGATCGAGTCATTTATTGTTCAGTAAATCACGTAAAATAAAATATATTTACATGCACAACAGTCACCTTTACAGCGTTCTATAGCGCTCTGCCCCGCCTTACCGTCCTAGACCTCTATCCTCCGGAAGTCCTCCTGAAGACAGTTAAAGACAGTTAAAGACAATAAAAGACATTTAAATACATCAAAATATTTAAGATATTATATTATTACTACCCACCAGATCTGACATTTTAATAGTTTTGACTGTATTCAGTAGCATTGTTTCATAACAAGAGCATGCCGGCTGCATTGCAGTTCTCATTATTCATCATTTTGTAAACATTTCATCAGTGCGAATTTTTTTCGATATCAATTTTTTAGTGACGTAAATAAATTGTTTAAGTTGTGATTAGTAACGTTGACAAATAGATGGACGTTTGGCATTATTTAGTTTAATTAATAAATTTCATTTAATTTACAAGCGGCTGTCAAAATGCATGACGCTTTGGCGTTCTTGAACCTGTTTTTTAATAGTTTTGTAACATATTTTTAAAATCAGAACTTGTAATGCAAGCGACACACTGACATACTTTAACGCATTTTTTTATTATTGTTTTAAGAAATTGTATTCCATAGGCAAATTTTCATTAATTTTCTTTCCAATTGTTCTCCACATCGCTCTCCAATTATGTGCGAAGTTATAGATGTTGGTTTATTAATAATTTTCAGTAGACGACTGTTTCAACTTTACGCACTATGCAAAAAAAAAAAAAAAAAAAAAAAAAAAGTATACTAAATATTTTTCATCGCATGAAAAATGTTTAACTTGTATAAGCGTCCAAATTAGATACATTTAAAATGATACTAAAACTTGCCTAATTTTGGGAGTTTGTATGTATATAAAATACTGTAAAAATGCTGTTAATTTGACTGCTTAAACGCGTTTGCCTTGTAAATTCATGAAGCCTGTGAGTGTTGAGCCGTTTTTAAGACACGCCTTTTAACAACACCATCATTTACCCAGTCATGTTATAGATGATGGGTGTCATTGCCAAAACGTATTGCTAAAAGTCGTATGATTGCTCCCAAAGAATTTAGACAATATTCAAAGACGGATTTTTTTTCGGAGCTTCGCACATTTCTGCAAAGACTAAATAACTTTTTTGCAAAAAGTATCTACGACTTGATTCAAGAAAACACTCGCTGAGTGAAAGCCTTATTCAACAGGTGCATTATTCTGTATATACGCATATTTGCAAGAAGCATGTGAGTCATGTGAGACTAACCGTGGGAAAAAACGTGGAGTCTCACATAATAATGAAATACCCAAACTAGAGTCCCTTTTATACCCAGAGTTACAACAACTCACTTTTGGTCGGGCTGTAAGTGGCCTAAAAAAATCCAATTCTGATTGGTTCTCGCTCATGGAGTCACAAACGAGTTGGGTGCACTCGTTTGTGCCTCCATGGCCAACCAAGGCCGGCTGCCGGTCAGCTGATAATCGAGTTGTCTTAACTCTGGGTATAAAGGGACTCTACCCCAAACTGAGTGGAGGGACCCATGGTATAAACATACGACGTGGTTTTAATCAGTTTATGGTTCATTTTCTATTCAGTATCTTAATCGACAAAGTTATTTTGGGGTATCATTATTGAATCAACGAAAACAGACACCAATTTTAGATAAATGTGGTCTTATTAAAGCTTTGTATTTTCATAGTAGGGCCAAACAGAGGCTCAGGAGCTCGGACGAGATTGGAGACCAATCTAGGGCCATATGACGTCTGTTGCAAATCGATCCGTCAAAAGGCCCAACGAAATGTTGCGGCAATCGTAATTTATTTATCCTATTAATCTTTCGTTAAAATAAACAGCGGCCACCCTCCCCCCCCCCCAGCCCGTGTCCCGTGTTGTGGAAATATAGTTCGTTTTCCGCCTGAGCCCATGTGGCATGGGCAGGTTATTCGACGAATTGTGTCAGCCCTGAACAAAATTATGGCGCATGTTTGATTTAAGTCGACCACATACCTCATTTCAATTTGAAAATGACAACGATTTTCGAGAGCGAAGAATTGAGCTGCCGCAAGGCCTTGACTTCAGAGACAGCTTATGGGAAATTTTGTGAGAGGCACAATGTTGTACCTGTATCACTAGTTTTGTTCTGAGTCCACGTCCAAACTTCCAAAAGTGATCAGATTCTCAGTGAAATGTTGGACTCGCTAAAAGAGAGGGGTTCCGGAGTCCATGAGCCGCATAAAAATGCTTGAGATTCGAATACGGTTAGAGAACCTGTATAGATAGATCATGGGTATACTGGGTTTCATGGAGATTCTTAGGGTGAAAAAAATGTAGGCAACTCTGGGTGAGAATAGGTGAAAGCGAGTGATATTTAACCCAGGTACGATGATTGCGATTTTCTTGGTGAGCGGGGATTGTGAATTTACGATTTACAATGTTAACCACTATCGTTAAAACTTTATACTCATGAATTCACCGTAAAAGGGTTCATGTGTTCTGCGTGAAATTGTAATGGGAAGATAGGCCTTTTAGACGTTTAATGCTCAACCCTGTCTTGTGGACCAATACACTGTTGATATCTATGAAGACTGAACACCCGTTGAACTGCTATAACTTATGAATATTCGTCTCATTTTACAGGGCGCAACGCGACTGACGAAAGAAGATATTGAACGAGTCTTCGCATTGTACGATAGGGTAAGTTCCCGAAAATTCTCATTAGCACAATCTGACCGTTCATCTTAATCATACCTACTAAGTAATGCATAATGAAGTGGTAAGAGGATTTTTGCAAGCTAGATAACATAATAAGAGATTAAGATTTTCATAAGAGGATTTGTGAGGAATAGAATGAAAACATTCCGCCTCGGTTCAAGCATCCCCCGCTGAGTCCTTTACATCCCTCAACAGTATTGCAAGAGGGGATTGGATATGAAAACTTTTGCCCCAACAAGCACGGAAGTCATTTAAAGTTGATAAGTTGAGTTAGATAAGCTTTAATTTTATCATTTCATCAAATTCCCACCAATTTCTGAGTGAAAACTGGAGACTCAACTTGTGCAACTAAAGCGTTCTTATGTACCCCGTTGCATCCCAAAATTCTACGTAATTACCTTAAAATAAACCAAAATCCCAAGGCATTTTAAAAGTTTCGAAACTTTTAAACTTCAGCAAACGGTCACGAATCGAGTTTAAGTTCATCGCATAAAGACTTTTTTAGCATTCTGTTTGATGTGACTATTTTTCTCTTTCCTGAATCTAATTCCGAATGTAAAAGCTCTTTAAATTTTCAGACACTTTAAAAATTTCCGGTATTTTGGTCGTCCACAAATGTTGAATTCCTATTAAATTATCCCTCAAAACTTTGGGTAGAGGTCCAATAGCTTTTCTCAAAATTTCAAAATAATTCAGACATACGACCAGATTGTACGACCGCTTTCGACTTTCTGCTAATGAAAGAAATTTAACCATTAAAGAACAATTGAAGTGAAGGGTACAGAGAGGGCATTTTTTGGTTGCAGTGACTCAGGATCTTCGTCAACGTTTCATCCACTATAATTACAGCAAATACGATGGAGTTCGTTACAAATTTTACTGAATTTTCTTCATAATTTTACAATGCTAAAAAGTAAAAAGTTCAGAGAATTCTTCCAATAGTTTCCTCTCTAAAATATAAATTAGCAGTGAAGATTCTGAAACATCGCAACCAAGAAATGACCTTTCTGCATCCAACGCTCAATTTTGCAAACGACCCAAGGGACGCCTAGTTTGCGTGCCTACTCTGTAGTGTAGTAGTTCCACCGATTTTTTAAGTTTCTTTTCACACCTCAGTAAGTTTTACATCCTAAAGGATGTTCTGGCAAGTTTAGAATTTAGCAAGACTTCATAGCGCGCGTTCAGTATATACTTTGAATTTCCTATTTTCAAATACTGATCAATCGTTTTGTGGTGGCATTCTTTCTATCCTAATGTGAAAAGTCTGATCGACTTTGCCACTTGAGACTTTGCTCTTTCATTGTCCGCGACCCAAGTTCCGAAACGTCACAGAAAAAAAGGTCCTCCCTCCATTCTCTCCGGCGACGCGACGCGACGGTGACAGAAGAAAAGCATTTCCAGGGACACAAAACAGACCCCGACCCCTGAGGAAAACCGCAAGTTCCTAAGAATTCCCATTCTCGGCGACTGAACAATGAACTTAAACTTTTCGCGCACTTATTCTATCCCATCTCATTTTAGCTTTTTCTAAGCAATCCCCAGGGAGCTGGCCTAGAGCTTAGTATCCCTGTCCTTTCCTTCCTTTGGGTCAAGCATCCCGACGCTGTGGTGTCGCGACGACCGACATTGGACACATTCAAATCAAAATGAACTATCTCCATTGTGACCTGAGCTCTGAGATCCATAAGGATACATGCATTACGAGGCTCATGTTAAAATAGAGATAGTCCTTTTTGATTTAAGTACGCCCATATTTGTTAAGGAAATGTCAGTGGCGGGCTTTCAAGATCTTTTCCGCTCCTTCGGGTTATTACTTATTTACACAGGGCGCCTGCAATTTGGCAAGCTCATTGCCATGGCGGAGCGCCTATTGTGCTCGAATTGCGCTCAGCCAGGCTTCGAGCCTCAACCTTTAACGGAATTTCCCTGTTAACCTCTCCCAGAGTTCCTCAAAATATTTATTCTGCCGGATAAATAGCCCCCCTTCGCAATCGATTTCCGAGCGCGCTATGAAGGAGAGCTATGCGCCGTTTTCGTGGACAAATCTATGAACCCGAATATATCTCCTCCAGCCGTCTCCCGCAGAAATGCGCACGGGAAAAAGGATATATGGTTATTAAACTGTAAAAACATGTATTTTAGTCCGCGACCTCGTGAATTCCCTGTCATCTTTCATTTTTTTAATAACGCCTGATGATCGTTATTGCATGCTTTTCGCGAATGTTTTCGGCTTTTCAGAAAATATTCCGAGAAATTCTGACGCAGTTCCGTTAGATATTCTCGCGATAAATAAAATGTAAGCACTAGTAGAGAGCTAACCAAAATAAGTGCATAAATCGTTGGAGACAATTAATTTTGAATTGGAACGAATAAACGTCTTCTTTTGTACGGGAGGAGAACGCGGGGGAGCATTTCAACTCCAGGGGGTATTTCTGGAGGGTGCCCAAAAACGACAAATGAGCAACAAGTTGCGCCAATCACTAAATCGTGCCCAGATGGTTCAAGCTGATGCATTAGTCAAACACAGTGAGATGAGTCCAGACGCCAGGTTCTCTCGTTTAACATTCAGAAATACAGCGCCTATTGAGAGGAAATTACATGAAATGAAACTCAATGTAAACTTATTAATCGGTCAGTGTGTGAGTTTAATTATAATTCGTTTTAATCTTTTCCAGGATAATAACGGAACCATAGAAAATGAAGAACTAAGAGGATTTTTAAAAGACCTTCTGGAGCTAGTCAAAAAGGTAAGCCTCAACACCACTAATCTACAAAGTTTGAACAATTTTCTCTCGCTTAATGCACAAATAGATGGGAGTATTTTCCTGCATTTGGTGTACAAGCGGGTTTATTTTGTCGCTATGTAATAAAGTTTCTCATGACCCGTCATACGATAAACTGCTCCCGTGGACCACATAAGATCAGTGGCGTGGCGTGAATTGCGATTTATCGATTTTCATGCCATTTAAACCTATGGTAAAGAATCGATTATTAAGGTGTTCGTTGCGAGCACCCTGTTTATCGATCCTTTTCTATGAGTTTAAATGACATAACAATCGATATATCGCAAAGCACGCCAAGCCGCTGCATAAGGTGGTCCGAGCAAGAACTCCTCGTAAAGAAAGCCTTTCTCCTCATTGATATCGCTCCTTCTCCGCCCACGTTATTTTAGCATATAGCCAATCGGAGAAATTTGCGAATGCCACCAGCCAATCAGCGGTTCCCTCTTCGTGGGACACCCTGGTAAAAATTGGCGATAGGAACTGCGTTTCAAAATACCATAGGAGTTCTTATAGCCGACTGAAGAAGGCGATAGAAAATCATATAGCTGGCTGTAGAAAGTGGAAAAAATCATACGGCCGGGCTACACGAAGCGATAAAAAATTATACAGCCGGGCTATAGTTTCTATCGCAGGGCTTTACACTTCATCGCCTGGCTGTTGCTTTTTCGCCATCGGCTATAAAAGGCTATAAGAAATTGTGTAGAAATTCGTGTGCTTTGTAAATACTTAAGATTGTACGGACTCACCTTAATATTTACAAAACGCACATTATACTTTCCTTTACTACATATTTTTTTTGCAACAATTAAAGTGAGAATAATCCATACAGAGTGTGTAAACATTTCAAAGTCATGAGTTGAAAAACGCTGACTCCATGAGATTAAACATTAGAGCCTAACACAAAGCGGAGCGGCGGCGCACTGGCGCCTACAAACCTAACAGGAATACTTCACGCATTGCGCAATGCGTGAAGTATTCCTGTTAGGTTTTTAGGCGCCAATGCGCGTTCCGCGCTGGTTGCCCGCCCGCCGCAGCGCACCTCGGCGCTTGAAGCAACTATTTCACACCAGATGTATTGCACAGCATCATACGAAATTGAAGACGCTCCAACATATTAAGAATGATAGGCATCCTTCAAAAGTACGGGGCTTTCCTCGCAAAATAAATCAAGATGCTACGGCCCAAAAAGAGAGCGGTAGTCCAAAAACTCACTAAGTCCTGGCATCCGTAATTAGTAACGTTTAGCATACACTTTATCGCCAGGCTGTTGCTTCATCGCCATCGGCTACAAAAGGCTATAAGAAATTGTGTTGCCGGCTGTAGAAGCTATTGGAAATCTTACAGCCGGCTGTAGGTCTATGGTATTTTGGAACACAGATTCTACTGCCAGTTTTCACCAGGGGAACTAGGAACTTTTTGTGGGGAAGAAGTGAAGAGTAATTCTGAGGGACTCCCCAGCTCCAGAGAGTCGACTGTGCGTCGCTGGGGCTGAAGAGTTGCAGCTCCTGTTTACCTTTTTGCGAATGAATCGATAATCAATGATAAATTATTCGGACAGGACTACGACGCTCAAGACTTGCACGATTTCGAGGAGACGATTATGCGCGGGGTGGACTACAACGAAGACGGGAAGATCAACAAAAAAGAGTTGACGATGATCCTCCTGGCGTTGGCCAAACACAACACTGACGAGGCATAGACAGCACCGCGCTTCAACAAACCAACTTCCATTTTTAATAGGTTAAGTTTAATGAGTTACTCGTTGCCAACGCAGCGGATTGCATCCATTTTCAACGTCCAATTCACCGCCGTCCCTCAGTACTTATTTCAAAGGCTTATTTTTCTATCGTGAGGCCCGAATTTAGCTTTAATGTTCAATTCAAACTACTTTCAAGGATTCTAGCCAAAATAGACAGATCACTCCCAGAGTCCTCTTCGATGAACAAATAATTTCAAATTTTTAACTCAGGGTACTTCTCTCTCCGAGGCCGCACCACAGTAGCGACCATGGCAAGTTGGCAACAGCGCTTTCTCGTATTATAATTCCATTTAAAATATCGATTTTAGGTGAGTCACAATTGTTTTCAATACAGTTAAGTAGAGAAAAATTAATGTTGCCGACGTACGAGAATCGCCATTAGGCCAGCTTTCTATTGGCCCTCTCGTGATGTAAAGAAAAATATTCAATTTTCTCGGTGGCTCAAAAGCAATGACAATTGCAAAATCCTTGACAGATATGTGCGGGGCACTGATTTCAAATTCTAATCCCAAAACACTCTATATAAACATGAATGAATAAATAGGTGAAAAATAAATAGAGCTCATTCGTTTAACAAATACCGACCTGTGGGTATTCTGAAAAAATGGGATTCTCCAATCCGGAAGTAGGTCTTGTATTAATTTTGAGCGGAGCAAATCACATGAGCTGTCGGAATCTCGGAATAATCGAATTTTAGGTGCGGACTAAACGGTTGCTGGATTATTGCCAGATGTGGATCCAGCAATTTGGCACCACCGAATTTCCCCCATTTAAACCTACGCTAAATAATCGATCCTTGTCGGAGCACCTGGCTCCTCCAAGAATCGATTTATTTCCAAAGGTTTAAATGGGGGAAATCCGGTGTTGCCAAATTGCTGAATCCACCAATGATTATTGTCGGAGAGTCGCTAAGTCTGCCTTTGTATTTAATGAGTCGTATTCATGTTTATTTAAGCTATAGGTACCAACGTTGTTCTTATCTTAATTGTTTTCCTCCAGCATCAATCTACGTGACCTAACGTCAGTTCCAAAATAATTTAAAGCCTGATACTTACTTTACCCATCGTCGTCAAAGTGCATCTTTCTAATGCTAAGGGATAAATATGGATTGCATTTTGCAATTTGGAACTATAAATTCTGGCTCTTCTGGAAAAACACTCATGTGCATAGGGAAACTAATGGCACATACGCTGTTTTAAACCGGGTTAGTATCCATAGGTCCAAATTGCAAAATGTATAGTCCAAATTGATAAAAGAGTATAATGTCTTCATTGCTGAACTTGCGTCTCAGAAAAAATGAGCGCCATTCGTTGAGAAAGCACTTACAAGAACATCAGGGGTAATATTTTTTTCACAAAAAAAAAAATAAAAAAAAATAAAATAAAAATGAAAGGAAATTGACATGAAATTCAATATATCTGACGTTGTTACAAGTATATTTCTCGTGAATCTATAGTTTTTGTCACGACAGGAAGTTTATAAAAACATATTCCAACAACATTTGGATAACAATGGGGGGGGGGGGGGAGGGGACACAACCCCTGCTTTTACCGGTGCCTCCTAATAAATGCGCGCCTCGAATTGAAGATGACAAAATACAAAGGTGGATTACGCTGCAGTCGCGCATTAAACAGAGCTTGGATTTTGAACGTTATCTGATAATTTTTTCAAGCGAACTCGGACACGATCAACTGGATTAATGCGGCTGCCGCGAGTTTGCACAAAGTCGCAAACGCCGTGAAAAGCGACGCTCATTGTGAATGCTCCATTTTAAATGGTTGAACTTCAAAGCATCGGGGACCTCTCATCAGATAAATTATGGATGCAATTTCCTCATTCTAGTTTTAAGGCATAAGTTGAATTATGTTTCCCGAGTTCAAATACATCACAAGCTGGAAGTTTGCCAAGAGTGTACATTAAAGTAATACGTGTATTTGTAAATACATATATAATTTATACTATTACTTTTGCAAATACTTATAAAACTGTTATTTCATTATGCAAATTTTTAAGCAATGTTAAAATATTCATTTGTTGATTTTACTGAATCACATCAATTTTGTGCAGAACGTAGGAAACCAGGCCCATCGTAATTTCACTCGTTTTATTTTCGATGCGATGATATGCATTGGCTGCTCCCATGGCCAATCGCCGAGTAATAATATGCCTGGATGGTTAAAATATCAAGAAATTTTCCATTTTGTAACGCAAAATCGCTCTTCTCTCATGTCAGTCGGTGGCAACTAAACATGTCCTTTCAAGCTAAGATAAACGATGCGTTAAAGCCGAAAACTCGTATCAGTATTTGCAATATTCCAAATTTTCTCTCTTTTCGTGTCATTGTGGGCCGTCAGTAAATGTGCACTTGTCAATAATGCTCAATTCCTTCCCTATGTTTGAACTACACGCCATTTTCGAATTAAAAATGTGGGCTTGGCCGAAATTTTAATAGAAGCAATTCAACGGCTGATGCGTTAATAATAAAAAAAACAGCGCTCATAGTAATTTGTCTTGGAAGAAGTTTTTTAATTGCCATATAAATATTATACACATGTTACCGTCAATGTAAACATGGGAGGGGGGTATTTAAAGAAAATTATTTTTCGTGATTCGTAAGATTCGTGATAAAAAATACGGGCCAATTTGAAGAGTCACGTATGTTCCCTACCCATGTAGGTAATAGCTAAAAATTAATGCCGGGGTATTTTGATGTGAGGAAGAACCCAAATGCAATGCTATTCGAATAATGTCTCAAGAACAGCAGTAACCTGTTGTTGTTCGACAAAATGAAATTTATCTCAGTACATTTTTTGAATCTCAGTGCCAAAACAATCAAACTGTATCATCATCATTATCATTTGTTCATTTCTTGATTCGATTTAACACTTGACTATTTCCAATGTCCTCGATAGACGCAACACTTTGTTCTGCTAGTTTAATTTGAATCTGTACCTACCATTGTGAACATTAAATCTTAGTTCCTTGTTTACAAACATGAGGAGATTCATGATTTACATATTTCAGTCTCTTAGTCAGTGAGATTGTCTGAGAGAAAATGTTGCCATTCGCAACCACGCCTGAAGTGCTATCATTAACTTAAATCACTACCTATCATTAACTGCCGGTGAAAGAGAAAAATTATTTACGTAAAATAAAACCACCGAGCCTTAAAATTCATAATTCAAAATAATTGACTATAGTTGGCACATTTTTCATGAACGTATTGATCCGGTACCTATAGTAATGTTCGCTTTAAACCTGACACCAGCTTTTACTTAGGATACATCTTACCTACTCGCTTCTCTTCTTAATCACAATTATATCTCATACTGTTGATATTTTTTTTATCATTGTTAATGAGAACATATCTTGTACTTTACCTTTTTACTGTTTCTTTTAATTTCGCTTCATTTTGAAAATGTAAAGTTATCGGTAATTGTGGTTATAGGTCTTCGATCGATTGTGGTTAGTTACAAGACCGCAGGATAATCTACACTTATTTTCAACTTAAGTTAAGAAAATTGGAGCTCCTCTTTATGCAAGGAAGTGTGCAAATAATTTAAATGTTTGGATTAAGTTAAAATCATGTACAAAAGAAAAATCGTTTTAAAACAACTTCTTCAAAGGGTGTGGTTCAATAAAAATACAATATTAGATAAGGAACATGCAATTTAGACGAGAAAAAATTGAGAAAATTCATATTGAAACTTTGAAATTTTCCCTTTAATTTTGTAGGTATAATCTTATCCGGAGACGGTGCACCTTAAATTTTCCATAGAAAAGGTTGATGGTTGTACCAGCTAGAGATATGGATTATTCAACTATATTTTTGGCTAACTCAGCGATACACTGGCTGGTGCAACAGCACCTTCTGGTTCGCGTAAACACCAGGAGAGATTCAGAAGGGTTTCATACTTACTTCTGTGAGATGGTGGAAATTCAGCTCCTTGAGTCCTTCTGAGTTCTTCAAAATGAGCCTTTAAAGTTACTAAAGTCTTCAGAATTCTAAACAAGGTGTATCGTTTGCTGGATCTTAAAAAATGCATTTTTCGTGAATGCTAGAACAGCTAGAACGTGCTAATTTTTCAAAAAAAAGGTGAATATTTCTTTTTAAGGATTAACCTTCTCGTCATCCTAACTGTTCAATAACCTTCAGGTAATTGTAAATTTCTGTTTCGGAATTGATGAAAATATATGTATTAATGTTATTTCCGTGCCTTATTTCCATATGTCCTAAATTTTGACCCAAAATATTCATTCATCGTCATGCTAAGTTAACAATTTAATTTCGGAGTAAATATTCAACATATAGGTGGATGCAGGAAGGGATGCCGCCTCGGGCCAAAATAAAAGCAGGGGAAAAAAGAGATGAGACTCCACCAAGGAAAAAGCAAATAAACACAAAATATCATAAACAGTGCCAGTAAGTATACAAATAGAGTTATTTCGTTTGTTGCTTTTGATTCTTGCCGCTATTTATATCCTCCGAAACGGAAAATCTTGGAATAAAGAAGTCAGTAAATGAGGTATAAAATCTATCAATTTTTCATATTCGAATGGGTCTCAAATAAACCAATGAAGCGAAGCTGTGCAGGTTCTTTTAAGGCGAAGGACAAGATGCGCACAGTGGCGTGGCGTGAATTGCGATCTATCGATTGTTATGCCATTCAAACCTATGGTAAAGAATCGATTCTTAAGGTGTTCGCTGCGAACACCCAGTTTATCGATCCTTTTCCATAGGTTTAAATGACATAAAAATCGATTTATCGCAATTTACGCCACGCCACTGGATGCGCAATCGTTATTCCAACACCTGGCAGCGTGTAAGATGTTATGATCTCCACCTTTCATGCATCCACCGTGGGAAAATACCCGCGGAAACGCCGAACTCCAGAATTTTAAGCTGAGAACGTCTAAATTAAATAAGAGCTTTGAAAGTTTAAAAGTACTGCTGGGAATTGTAACCGAGGACAGTGCTGACTGCCTTGGGGTTTCCTCCCCTGAATGCGAGAGAGCAGTAGCTGTTTCCGTTTTCCGTGGGGCAGAAAAGAGAGCCCTTTCATTGGCCGTTAGAAGGTCAACCCTCGCCTCCCCCGCGTCAATATCCTTTCCCGGTTAGCTCTACTTTTCTTCATTCTCATTCACAAGGCTCGGAAAATCGTGCTTAAATCCACGAACGGAGCTCTCGCCACAGTCAGCGAATTGCAATTTAATCATCAGCCTCTTGGTTAAATTTCGCGAGAAACACAATGTTGCCGCAGGTTTAGTCGAAAATTGCCTCTCGAGTTCATGGAGAGCTCTCTAAGTCGGGGACGATTCTTGAAAGTTGGCAACCCCGTTCCTCCATTTAAATTCATTTAAAATATTGATTCTAAGCGAGGCAAGCTGCCTCACGATGAATCGATTGTTTTACATACATTTTAATGCAGGAAAAACAGGGTTACCGATCCTCAAGAGTCGCTAACCGCTCTATGTAGAGACCGTAATACTGTCACGCTATACGCAGAACAATTTTCCGGCGATATCCGTACCCCGAAAAGCTTGGTCACTGCTGCTGGAAAGTTGGTATGCCGTGCTAAGCTCGCGACAAATCTGCCGAATTTCGGTGAGCGGAACCGAGAATCTCAGTTTCAACTACCGAGTTTTTCGGGGTGCAAATGGTACTGAACAATTTCTTATTGTGAAGAGAAGAACTTCGGATGAGCATTCAGACATTGCTAAATGTCCTTATTAATCAAATACAATTGTTTTGGGCAGGGCCGGATTTAGGGGGTGGCCGCATGGGCCGCGGCCCATGGCGGCAAATTTAGGGGGCGGCAAATTTTGCATTTTTTTTAAATGTAGTTTTAAAGAAAAATCGGATTCAGAAAAAAATATACAAACGAGAAAAGGTGACAAAATCTCTCATTTCCTGAGAGGATATCTCTAATTTTGAGGTCTTTCTGTGATACAATAGACAGTGCCTCTAATATGTTGAGTTAAGACTAAGAGAGAAACCGTACACGGAATTTGGCTTAGAACAGCGCGCCGCAGAGAGCAGTGATGACGAGAACTTGAGATGAAAAGGAGAAACCCTCGGCGCGGCGGTCGGCATGTAACACATATTAGCGCCTACAAGACTGCATGGATACCTCACCCATTGCGTCAAAGACAGTGCGGTCGCTGCGGCCAGCAGCTGGCGGCGTGGAACGCATAGCGCCTACGAGACTGCATGAATACTTCACGCATTGCGTCAAACACTGTGCGTGCGGCAGCGGTATAACACATACAAGACTGCATGAATACTTCACGCATTGCGCCAAACACAGTGCGGTCAACGCGGCGCAGTGGCGAAATTTAAAATTATTAAACCACATTTATGTTTGTTCTTTCATAATTTTTTCGTTCATCTCATATAAATGGAGGGCCTTGTCCTCAGAGATAGATTTACGGAACTTAATTTTCACGCCAAGTTCCGTGAACTTTTGCTAGTAGTGTTGACAGGGCTTTTGAAAAAAGTATGTCCAACACGAGTAAACACGTCTTATGCATCCCTACCCCTCCGGCACGTTCACTTGATGGTTTTTATTGATGTTTCAAAACGAATGAGAAGGGGGCGGCAAAATACAGGCGGCCCATGGGCGGCAATTAAGTAAATCCGGCCCTGGTTTTGGGTAAATCATGAATGTTTTACAACCAAATTTTTATGAAATTCATTTCGCAATTTCATTTAAAGTATCTGAAAATATCAATGAGAATATTCACAATTTTCCTCGGAAATAAATATGTTATCGAGGAAAACTTGCCAACGACCGAATGTTCATGCGGCGTTCTTCCTTAACATGGAAAGGTGGTGGATTATTATATCAAATTAGAAGAGTCCATCTTCGTATGCAGCCAAATTTTCTAAGATAAATAAGGTTGAATACATGAAGAGGGTTGCATAACTGCGGCTGAAGAAACATACCCTCCTGACAAAATGAGTCTTTAATCTTTACATGTGAGCTATATAGGGTTATAAAGTAATGAAGAAGTAAAAATTCTCTATAAATAGAGTTTATTTTTCATAGGTGTCATTGCTTATACAAAAGGAGATATTTACAAATTTGCATACATGCCGAGACACCTATTAAACTTAAAACTATTTTGGCAGTAATCATTAATACAGTTCGATGAAAATATGTACACATTCTTTTCATATTTCAATAATAATAGACAACAAGATAAATTTAGTATTTCTATGATTATGACTAACAAATTATTCCTATATTGTCTAAGGAAACTGTAAGCCATTTATTTGGATATTTCTCAGTTTGAAAAGACCATCGTCAAACAATTTATTTTAACAGTCATACGAGATGGCTATGGCAGTATTTTTCGTTTCTGATTTCTCAAAACTTGTGGGTTGAGATCGCCTTTATGCCTATCTACCTTGCAGTCAATTTTTTTACTACAATCGCTTTTGGCTGCACAAGAGGAAACTTTAAGCTCAAAACTGATAACCTAAATATTTGTCGGGAGCAACTAGATACCTGCAACTCTGAATGGAATGTAGGAGGCAAAATAACAATTTACTCACCCCCTCCAGCGAGAGATCAATTCATTTAATAATAGACACCTTCTTTACTTTTCGAGACAAATAAGAATAAATTTATTAGCTATATAAAAAGAGATAGAGACGGTTTAGTTCACCACGAATGAATGGTACGCTCACGAGTGCTCAGTAAATCCAAAAATATCCTAGATCAATTTCTTTTAAGTTTCGCACCAAGATCTTGAGATGTGTGAAATACTCAAGCACCAAAAATAATGTATTTACCGAAATTTCAATAGTGCTTCGGCGAATTTTTAAAGGATCCTTAGAAAGTTACTGCACCATCAGGTGTCTCTCTAATAATATTTTCGAGAATTTTCAATAGGACACTCGAATCTCCCCCTCCCCCCTTTCATATTTCAAAATACATTAATAAATGAATATCAGTACACGGGAAAGTGAATTTTTGTCACTTACTGTTTTATCGAAATCAACAACCACGGACTGTTGTCTCTCAATTAACGATGCAAAAACACACTTAATCTAGTTAACTTAATTTGGTGGAATAGCGTTTAATTTGGTTTCTGGAGAGGTTGAACCCCTCATTAATTCCATTCGCTGCCACATTAATATATCAGCAGCTTACAGACTTCGAGGGGAAACATCGCTTCAATCCCTTACGGTTACGAGGGCATCAAATTCTCCGGGTGAGGGAGTCACTCCATCGACTCCCAATTTACTCGGCAAATCTTGGCCTGGGACGCAACTGAAGGTGAAATTCTGAAGCAGAGTCGCCGTGAAGAGGAAAATGTTGGATCGGGCCAGCGCTTGTCCCATACACCTGTGTTTACCTGCAACAACAAGTCAGCTCTTAAAAGAGTTGCAAACCCTTTTTCCCTAAAAAAAATACCACTCAGGTCTGCAAATTTTTTACTGTGGAAAACTATCTTGAAATGTTTAAAAATTATTACCAAACAAGTTTTGGTGCTGCATTTAAAAAAATATTTAAAAAAGCCCTATCACGTCAGACTTGATGGAAAACTCAACATTTTCCGCCAAAAATGGGGTTTACAAGGCACTATCAGATTTCCCAGCAAATTGAAGCATTGTGGGCAAAAACAAAGTCTGTATTTAATTATATTTCTTAAAAAATTAATTTTAATTAATTTTTAACGTCTGGTTGATTGATAAATAGTCTTATATAAATTGTTTATATCAAAGACAAAGATAATTAATTTAATCATTTTATCAGTGTAATTGACTGGAATTTGTGGAATTTGACTGGAAATTTTACTGGAATTTGACTTGAAATTTGACTTGAAATTTGACTGGAAATTTGATCTGAATTTTTGGATTCAAAAGCAAATCTTATAATAGAATTCTGTTGCATTCATTCTTTTTTGAGACTGCGGTAGTTTCAAAATAACTTGAGATTAAAATTAATGTAAATTTTCAAGCTCCACTAATGCTCCAGCCATTTGCATTTAATTGTTCATTTGCTTATTAAAGCAGGATATTGTGAAAAGCATGAGTGTAAGGAATCAATAAACAGGAATATGATAAAACGGACAAAAGTAATCACAGTATTTTACTAACCGAATCCAAAAGGTAAGTAGTTGTCCGGTATGACCACTTTATTTTCTGCATTTATGAATCGCTCTGGCTTGAAAAGCTCCGGTTCATCCCAAAACTCAGGACTCATCAATACGTGATGGAAATTCGCGATTAGCATTGTACCCTGAAAATGAACAACACGACGTATGGATCACACTCGAACGTGTGTACACATAATTGGACCGCGTTAAGCAGAATGGAACCAAGCCACATCAGCTATTGCCAAATTTAATCGGATAATTTAATTTTTTACATGAAAACCATTGTGCGGATTTTTATGAAAATTCTAGTGAATTAGTAGCGAAGCCAATTCCTTTGAAATTTTTGAAGAAATCCGCACAAACATTCTCTCGTATTGAATTATTTTGCCCAATTAAATTTGGCAACAGCTGATGTGGCTTGGTTCCTTTCTGCTAAACGCGGTCCAATAATGCGCTGAACGAAATAGAAAAGAGTATAGAGGGAATATGTTCTGGACTTGAAAATTTCCCTCATGAAGTTAACTTTCTCTTTATGTTTCTCACTTCGGCAGTTTTTCAGACCATTGAGCCCTAATATCCGAAGACTTTTTCATCCAGAATCCTTGTCCTAAAGTCGTTCCTCGTTCGTTACTAATTTCTAGTATTCAAATTAAAAACACAATTCTGAGACATTTGCGACCGCAAATTTTATACGGAAATAATCGATAAATAGAATTCAGAAAAAGAATGTGTGTGTCTATAAAAACAATATCATAAACTATGCACCCCATCTCAAACTTTCTTCCTAACAGACCTCCTCCGCTTTTTGTCGTCTAATTGAAAGGACCATTTTGAAAACTTGCGTATCTATCAAACGCATGTTATGAATTATGATTTTTTTCTCCTAACTCTCTTTTTTTTTTTTTTTTTTTTTGTTTTATAACTGTTCTTTATTGACATATATACAAAATTTATACATGGAACAAAGAGACGGTTATATGGTGGGACCCGGAACGTTTACCGATACGCCCACCTGGAGTTAATTAAAAAAACTCGTCTTTACAATTAAAGAGTACTACTAAGTTACCTTACGGTACTAATACTACTTGTCTATAAAAATATATACAGAAACTACGTATTTTGAAGTAAAAATCAAAAAATTTTTTTAGTTACTACATTAGGTTGAAAAACCAGTGTAATAAGTTACACTGGAAAAAATTCCCCTACTTTAATGAGCTACAAATGTAAATATATAAATAATATATGTACAACTTATACGTCTACAAGTAATTGGGGCGAAGGCCCAGAGAACAAAAACAAAATAAACAAATATTCGGTTATAATCAAGTTGATCTGTTTTATCTGATAGCTGCGGAGACCGAATAAAGAGTTGTTAACAACTTGGTGATTAAAGACACCTTCAACTGTTTTATCAAGAGAGATAAATTACTGCTGACAAGATTAATATTATTATTTTGGACAGGTGTTAATTAGGTACATTTACAATTTAATAATTTACTACTGAGATTTGTAATCTCGTTTTTTAATGTTTCGATAATCTTATACAATAAAATTATTTTCTTTTCGAAATTTTGTTCTAGATCTTTTAGTTTATCGTTTACATCTTTATTATTATTACCCTTTAAATTTTCCTTTTCATTATTTACATTTTCAGTTCTATCGGTGTTTTGTCTTTTATAGTTCTCTAATTTAATTTTCCTTAGTTTTTTGTAGAACTTACAGCCTTTCCACGTAGTAAAATGATTTTCTTTACAATGAAGACATATCGGTGTGATTTTAGTTTTTTCCTCTTTAGCTTTGATCGATATAGGACAAACGGTGCTGAAATGCGGGCCATTACAGATAATGCAAGTTATTCCTAATTTGCAGTATCCTTTTGTGTGCCCATAGTTAAGACACGATTTGCAAATTGGTACTTCTAAGTATTTAGGGTTTATTTTTTCAATACACAAATTTCGAAATTTTCAAGATTTTTGATTTTTTCCATTTTTTCAATAATTTTGACTGGTGATCTAAAACTAATCTCGAAAAGAGGAAGCGGATTTTTTGAGGTCGTCTGATATAATTGCCTAATATTTTTTATTTCAATATCAGTTAGAGAATTTTCCAAGTTGGTTTTAATTTTTTCTATTTCATAATTTATGGGCAGACCTCTGATTAGCCGCTTGAAAGTTTTTCCGCCAAAGAATTGAAAGGTGTAAAATTTTACTCCCAGATCAACCAGTTTCTGGAGAGTCACCTTGTAATCCTCCTCCGTTTTGACTAAAAGTTTAAATTTTTGGTTCGATTCACTTTTTAAGGTATAATCAATCCTATAATCTTTAAGAGTGTCTCTAATAGCATCAGGTTCTTCATTGACTATAAAAATGGGTGGAGGTTTCTTTGCGGAATTTTTATTTACTACTGTTTCTTTCGATTCTGAGTCTATTATTGTTCCATTTCCTTCTGTTTCCATTAAAATGGTGAAATCTCTTTTATTTCCTGATTGATTAGTGGGTTCTAAGTCTTTTTTATTTTTTCCAAAAGTTGAATTTGGTTTTTCCTCTTTATCAGTATTGGATTTTTTATCATTTTCTTTAGTTAGGTTTGTATTCTTATTTTTACTTTTAGAATTC